>NC_064626.1:1112669205-1112975415 GCF_023864275.1 Schistocerca cancellata | reverse complement strand
CTGCGGTGAATAATATTTGCCTTCCATTGATTTTTTTTTAATTTAAGGAAGCTAACAAATGAGTCTTAGGGAAAGAAATTACATATTCAGGTATTTAAGAGCTCAATATCTATCGTGATGCGTTTTTTTAATCTAGAGTTTCCGAAGAACTCTTGTTAGTTCTTACGGAATTACTCGTACATCGTTATTGCTGCATTTATTGTCCTTGTTTCTCGTCTCCAAATTATCAACTTTGTAACGCGTACTGACAATGTTATATGAAACGTGATTTTTTTGTTAAGAAGGCGGGTAATCAATTTCAGAATAAGCTAAATAGCTCTTGTGACACGTGAACCCTTTTCTTCTTTTTGCGGAGTCACTTTCACTCCGACATTATTCCGTCGGTGGCCAACTCAGTCGAGGCAGAAGACAATATCTGCCGCTGTGGCGACACAGAAGGAAGCTGGCGCCACCAGAGAGGGTAGAGGTTATCACTGGAGATAACTGGTTGTAAATAAGCCTCTTTTCCTCCTGGTGTTGCGGAGTCGACGAAATAGCTGTCGTAGCAAAAAGTTGGTGTCATTCAAAAGTGAAGTTTAAATTCTGTCTACCTTAGTTCAACATTTCACTGAAATACTGGATGACCTAGATAACTTTTATACCTAATTAGGAGCTCATAATCAATCACTGTTATTAACACATTCCTCTGGACGGCACTGCTTCACATATCAGAAACTGCGGAAGAATCATAGCATGACTTTTGGCGAGCGCCTTAATTCTTAGTGTATCAATATAACGTATCAAATATACACCTTAATTGCGAATGTGGAAAACATAATAAAAAAGTAAAGTTGTCCTCGGCTCGAAGGTTGAACTGAACACTACAGTACTTTACGAAGAATTCTCCTATTAGAGGTGCCTTTCGCTTTTCTGACAGCCGTGATATGGGTATCTACAGCGTCACTCAGACCCCGAACCATTCTTCAGTTTGGTGGTTTTTTTTTTTTTTTGCGTACACTGGACACTCTCGAAGGTGCAAGAAAACATAAGTGACAGAGAAACAATCTGGTCCCGAGGTTTATCGACCTTGATCTTTTGAACTTGTAGTCAAACACATAGCTCCGCCGTCGTGCCACGTTATAGAAAGTATTAATTTTCGAATAATTTTTAGTGGAAAAAAGGCAACGTTATATTATGCTACAAGGCTAAACTAATAACGTAAGATGAATTGCGAGGTTTGTGTGCAGATTCAAATAAAATTTATTAAGACAGTTACCGATTTTGTTAAAAGAATCCACCTCTACACGTTTCACACATCATTGCATTCTTGCACCAGGAGGTCAGTTTTTACTAGCAGATTGTTCTCGGTGTGCAAACGTCGATGACTAAGGATAGGACACATCATGTTACCAATTTTTATTTCAGGATTATCATTAATAAGATCATTAGTCTTTGAACTGTGTTTGTGAAGTTATCACTTTTTGTGTGATGCCATTTATTTATAGTAAGCTTGTGACGATGAGCACTACTTCCGATGAGGGATGATCTCGCGGCTGTAAACTTTGTCTGGTAAAACAAATATATAAAAAACAAATACGACTCTCTACTGTAGTTTAAGACTAGCTCTGAAACAATGCTGAAGCATTGTTTGTTTCTGTTGTTGGTCGGTCTTATCGGTATATGTAAATACTTGGCTTTTGTACTGTGAAAACAGTGTACTACATAGAGAACTATACCTTAACAGTATTTATGACAAAATCGTCATACAACTTGTAGCGGGAAACCACTACTAATAAAAATGATCTGTTGTACGATATATTTCTCGCTTGTTTCGAAGCGCTACATGAGACATGCGCTTTTTTTACAGCAGTTTCCTTCGGAGTTTATGGAACCAATTCACAGTGTATTCACACCTCTGCAGCGCTAGACAGTCTTACAGCTCCAAAGTCTTTCATATGGCTCATCACACATCCTACGGAAACGTTGAAAGCTGTGGGGCACGTAGTTAGAAACTTGTCTGCTGTTCACGAGGTATCATGTGATCCTGCAGATAGGTCAGCTCCAGCCAGAGCAGGTTCCCAAGGTGAGCGCCTTGTCTTTTATTTTCAATTATTCTGATCTCTGCTGAGGAGATGCTGGTCAAGAGAAAGTAACGCACAGTTTAAGCAAACGTAGACCGTGTCAAATACGTCCGAAATGCGTGCAACATGTTCATAGTAATTGCCTCCAGTTAACTGCAGGGGAGTACTGCGGGCACGCTTGCTTGAGAAATTCAACAGTCTCTTGAGTTCGATCAAGAAAGAGAGAACTACTTAGTTGAGTATTGGTATTTACACACGTGCCCATGAAAATAAATAAAAAATAACATAAGGTCTTTTTGGGACAATGTAGCTCTTCTCGTAGCTTTTCACGTAGTACACGGATTTAAATGGAAAGTTTTACACCATGAAACACCAGTTCGATTTTTATCAACAATATTTAATTGATCTGTGCTGTGGCTGTTCTTCGTGATGGTATCGACAGATTAATTGAAACTTTACACTTCATCTAGTTGCTGTAGAAAGCTTTGTAGCAGTAAATGTCGTGACGGGCTTTGCTCTCCGGCGGAGTGAAGACAAAAAAATAAAATAAAAACAGGAAAATCCGTGCAGGAAGCTAAACCATATTGTTCGTTATAAATCGTAAAAGGTACTCGTATTTATTTCGATTTTTTATTAGTTTGTTAAGAGTTGGCCCACAGAGTACGCACACTGTTAATATACAGCAAAGTGCGAGAACAATTAATTACGTCTGTCCTCTGCCACTACATTGAAACAGAAAAAATTACAGTAGCCCAAGTTTCTTCATTTGTTCCAAACAAGCGAAGTGAGCTTTTCCCAAACGTCTCTCGAAAAATAGGACTAAGAGAACACGCGTATCAACGTCCGGTATGTTAAATTTATTTCGATGCAAGCGGTACCGGTGGGCTCAATGCATGGCTTAAGATCTACGTTTTCAGTGCAAGCTACAAGTAAAATCATTCGCCATCTATTGGCTGTGTTATACATTACAGTAGCCAGTGACCCTCAGAAGGACGTAAGTACCTGTGCCCCAGTGTTTTTTGGTGAGGCACACAGATGTAGTTGTCATTTGTGGATATTGTATACAACCAAGCACATGCAATGCGAGATCTTAATGCAGTGCAAGTTGCAAGGGCGGTATGCTTGATCCGAAAAGGATTTACTTTCGGTCGTGTTGCTAAAGATACTAATACCTCTTCATGTGTCCTTAATATGTTGTGGACACGCTACAGGCAGATACATCACTACACAAGGCGAGTTGGGCAAGGTCGCCGACGCATTGCAACCCCACGCGAAGACCGACATCAGGCCACGTCTGCGTTGCGGCGTCGTGCGGGTACCGCCAAAGCACTGCAAGACAATCTCCGAACGGTCACTGGAACCGCTGTGTCCGATCTTACTGTAATGAGCAGGATGTGAGAGAGGACCTTACGACGCAGACGTCCTGTTTGAATAACGCGTCTGACACGACAACATCTTGCAGCTGGGCTTCAGTTGTGCCGTTCCCATGTCAAATGGCAATTTCGTCACTGGCTGAACGTCTTATTCACAGACGTGTCGGGATATTCTCTGACGCACAGTGATTACTGATTACCATGTTCGAGTGTGGAGACCCGCGGTGAGCGCTACCTACCAAATGTTGTCCAGGAAATCAACAGATTTTCGAGGTAAATAAGTTATACACAACTACAACCAGTCACTTTTTCATTAATAATGCTTTATTACATTAACCGGTTTTCGAACCCTTTCAGGTTCATCTTCAGATGATTTCTCAAGATGAACCTGAAAGGGTTCGAAAACCGGTTAATGTAATAAAGCATTATTAATGAAAAAGTGACTGGTTGCAGTTGTGTATAATTTATTTACATTAATATACAGTCACGGTTCTAAAATATCCGTAATGGATAAGCATAAAAAGATTTTCAAGGTTCTGTGGGGAGGCATCAGCGTTTGTCCCTGGTCTTCTTACTGCCAGACTGTACATCGAACAGGTCCTGTTGGACCACGTGGTGGCTGCAGCATACGGTGGTGGCCCTAAATTCCTTCTAGTCTCAGGGCCTATGTGGCGGGCGTCAGCAGCGATCTCATGCGAAGCCTGGACACTGAAGTAATGGAATGGCCGGCAGTGAGTGTCGATCTAAACGCCATCGTGGGTATGTGGAATATAATTGGCTGACGTGTTCGTGGTCATTCTGTTCCACCACAGACACTTCAAGAACTTTCATGTGCTCTCATTGAAGATTGGGAACGGATACCACTGGGGGACCTCTGCAGAATTATTCGGAGCATTACACGTGGGTATAAGGCAGTCATAAACGCTCGCGGAGGGCATACACATTGAAGCTCTCAAAGTGCAATGAAAAATACCCAGGATGACTGGATAAATGATGGTTTCCGCTTTATTTTCGATACCTGTAGGACATTTCGGTCCCTATTATATAGATGGTCGAGAATGCTGTGATTCACAGAGTTAAAAGCTGCAAAATGGTTCGAGTCTTATCTAACTAACAGGAAACAAATGGTGCCGTTGCGACGTACTTGTGGAGTAAACAGTCTTCATCTGATTGGGAATTAATTACATGTGGTGTTCCTCAAGGTTCCATCTTGGGTCCGTTGCCTTTTCTTGTCTACGTTAATGACCTCTCGTCTTTTACATTGCCTGGTGCTAATTCTGTTTTGTTTACTGATGACACAAACATTACAATAAATAGCAAGTCAAGTACAGATTTAGAAATGGCTGCTACCATTCACAAATAGTTTACAGCTAATTCACAGGTTCAGAACCTGTAAGAGATTTCTTTCCAGCGTGTTGACAATGAAGAAATGCTGATAGAAGAGGTTGACAGTGTTAAATTTCTGAGATTACAACTCGATAATAAATTCACTTGGGAAGGGTTGTTGTTGTTGTGATCTTCAGTCCACAGACTGGTTTGACGCATCTCTCCATTCTATTCTATCCTGTGCAAGCTTCTTCATGTCCCAGTACCTACTGCAACATACATCCTTCTTAATCTGTTTAGTGTATTCATCTCTTGGTCTCCTTCTACGATTTATATCCTCCACAAAAAATGGTTCAAATGGCTCTGAGCACTATGGGACTCAACATCGTAGGTCATAAGTCCCCTAGAACTTAGAACTACTTAAACCTAACTAACCTAAGGACATCACACACACCCATGCCCGAGGTAGGATTCGAACCTGCGACCGTAGCAGTCCCGCGGTTCCGGACTGCAGCGCCAGAACCGCTAGACCACCGCGGCCGGCTATATCCTCCACACTACCCTTCAATACTAAATTGGTGATCCCTCGATGCCACAGAATATGCCCTACCAACCGATCCCTTCTTCTAGTCGAGTTGTGCCACAAATTTCTCTTCCCTCCAATTCTATTCAGTACCTCCTCATTAGTTATGTGATCTACCCATCTAATCTTCAGCATTCTTCTGTAGCACCACATTCCGAAAGCTTCTATTCTCTTCTTGTCTAAACTATTTATCGTCCACGTTTCGCTTCCATCCATGGCCACACGCCATACAAATACACTCCTGGAAATGGAAAAAAGAACACATTGACACCGGTGTGTCAGACCCACCATACTTGCTCCGGACACTGCGAGAGGGCTGTACAAGCAATGATCACACGCACGGCACAGCGGACACACCAGGAACCGCGGTGTTGGCCGTCGAATGGCGCTAGCTGCGCAGCATTTGTGCACCGCCGCCGTCAGTGTCAGCCAGTTTGCCGTGGCATACGGAGCTCCATCGCAGTCTTTAACACTGGTAGCATGCCGCGACTGCGTGGACGTGAACCGTATGTGCAGTTGACGGACTTTGAGCGAGGGCGTATAGTGGGCATGCGGGAGGCCGGGTGGACGTACCGCCGAATTGCTCAACACGTGGGGCGTGAGGTCTCCACAGTACATCGATGTTGTCGCCAGTGGTCGGCGGAAGGTGCACGTGCCCGTCGACCTGGGACCGGACCGCAGCGACGCACGGATGCACGCCAAGACCGTAGGATCGTACGCAGTGCCGTAGGGGACCGCACCGCCACTTCCCAGCAAATTAGGGACACTGTTGCTCCTGGGGTATCGGCGAGGACCATTCGCAACCGTCTCCATGAAGCTGGGCTACGGTCCCGCACACCGTTAGGCCGTGTACACCACTGGTGATCGTCGAGGGGACACTGAATAGTGCACGGTACATCCAAACCGTCATCGAACCCATCGTTCTACCATTCCTAGACCGGCAAGGGAACTTGCTGTTCCAACAGGACAATGCACGTCCGCATGTATCCCGTGCCACCCAACGTGCTCTAGAAGGTGTAAGCCAACTACCCTGGCCAGCAAGATCTCCGGATCTGTCCCCCATTGAGCATGTTTGGGACTGGATGAAGCGTCGTCTCACGCGGTCTGCACGTCCAGCACGAACGCTGGTCCAACTGAGGCGCCAGGTGGAAATGGCATGGCAAGCCGTTCCACAGGACTACATCCAGCATCTCTACGATCGTCTCCATGGGAGAATAGCAGCCTGCATTGCTGCGAAAGGTGGATATACACTGTACTAGTGCCGACATTGTGCATGCTCTGTTGCCTGAGTCTACGTGCCTGTGGTTCTGTCAGTGTGATCATGTGATGTATCTGACCCCAGGAATGTGTCAATAAAGTTTCCCCTTCCTGGGACAATGAAATCACGGTGTTCTTATTTCAATTTCCAGAAGTGTATTTTCAGAAACGACTTCCTGACACTTAAATCTGTACTCGATGTTAACAAATTTCTCTTCTTCAGAAAGGCTTTACTTGCCATTACCAGTCTATATTTTATATCCTCTCTACTTCGACCATCATGAGTTATTTTGCTCCCCAAATAGCAAACCTCATTTACTACTTTAAGTGCCTCATTTCCTAATCTAATTCCCGCAGCATCACCCGATTTAGTTCGACTACATTCCATTATCCTCGTTTTGCTTTTGTTGATGTTCATCTTATATCCTCCTTTCAAGACACTGTCCATTCCGTTCAACTGCTCTTCCAAGTCCTTTGCTGTCTCTGACAGAATTACAATGTCATCGGCTAACCTCAACGTCTTTATTTCTTCTCCATGGATTTTAATACCTACTCCGAATTTTTCTTTTGTTTGATTTACTGCTTGCTCAATATACTGATTGAATAACATCGGGGAGAGGCTACAAACCTGTCTTACTCTCTTCCCAACCACTGCTTCCCTTTCAGGTCCCTCGACTCTTATAACCGCCATCTGGTTTCTTTATAAATTGTAAATAACTTTTCGCTCCCTGTATTTTACCCATGCCACCTTCAGAATTTGAAAGAGACTATTCCAGTCAACATTGCCAAAAGCTTTCTCTAAGCCTACAACTGCTAGAAACGTAGATTTGCCTTTCCTTATCTTTCTTATAAGATAAGTCATAGGGGCAGTATTGCCTAAAGTGTTCCAACATTTCTACGGAATCCAAACTGATCTTCCTCGAGGTCGGCTTCTACCAGTTTTTCCATTCGTCTGTAAAGAATTCGCGTTAGTATTTTGCAGCCGTGGATTATTAAACTGATAGTTCGGTAATTTTCACATCTGTCAACACCTGCTTTCTTTGGGATTGGAATTGTTATATTCTTCTTGAAGTCTGAGGGTATTTCGCCTGTTTCATACATCTTGCTCACCAGATGGTAAAGTTTTGTCAGGACTGGCTCTCCCGAGGCCATCAGTAGTTCAAATGGAATGTTGTCTACTCCCGGGGCGTTGTTTCGACTCAGGTCTTTCAGTGCTCTGTCAAACTCTTCACGCAGTATCGTATCTCCCATTTCATCTTCATCTACATCCTCTTCCATTTCCATAATATTGTCCTCAAGTACATCGCCCTTGTATAGACCCTCTATATACTCCTTCCACCTTTCTGCTTTCCCTTCTTTGCTTAGAACTGGGTTTCCATCTGAGCTCTTGATGTTCATACAAGTGGTTCTCTTATCTCCAAAGGTCTCTTTAATTTTCCTGTAGAGAGTATCTATCTTACCCCTAGTGAGATAAGCCTCTACATCCTTACATTTGTCCTCCAGGATCCCTGCTTAGCCATTTTGCACTTCTTGTCGATCTTGGGAAGGGTACAGAACACAATTGCTGAAGCTGCCCTTTTATCGCTGTGTTTCCTTCTTTTCGTTTTAGTTAAGACCCTGGGCTCATAGTCAAGAGGAGTTGCAGTTAAAAATTCGTGCCTGACAACTCTGCTTT
The DNA here is from genome assembly GCF_023864275.1 of Schistocerca cancellata. Taxonomy (NCBI): domain Eukaryota; kingdom Metazoa; phylum Arthropoda; class Insecta; order Orthoptera; family Acrididae; genus Schistocerca; species Schistocerca cancellata. Next base: position 1,112,967,141 of record NC_064626.1, on the reverse strand, counting down.
AGCTTTGCAGTATTTTTTCTAAATCAGTTTAGAGGTAAGTGGGAAGTTCTGTTCCATAAGGCTGCTAGAGACCCGTTTGCTGTCCGTGTCCCATCTCGGCTAGCTCAGCTGCTATAACGCTACACCGATACACGGCGACGTCAGCGACCCTGAAGCGGCTGGCAGCCGTACCGTGCGGAGCGCGTGATCGCCGGGACCACGTGACGCGGCCGCGCCTCTCGCTACGCAGCTGCCGGAAGCCGGGCACGCGTAGCCCAGACTCATTTTATAGCTGCCTGTCTGCATCGAACCCACGTCAACTGCTATTAATATCGCCGATGATGTATGTATCACCGACAGTGCGGGAAGGCTGAATCTGTGCTACTGCTACGCGGCTGCATTGTATTCAGCACACACGGCGTATCAAAAACATTCTGACAATTTCCAATACTATTAAGTTGACGCGTAAATTCGTACCGTTTTTGATCTTCATGTTTGTATTCCGGTCGTCAGGGGTTTATTTATAGATTGTCATTTCTTTCACTACTGGCCATTAAAATAGCTACACCAAGAAGAAATGCAGATGATAAACGGGTATTCATTGAGCAAATATATTGTACTAGAACTGACATGTGACTACATTTTCACGCAGTTTGGATGCATAGATTCTGAGAAATCAGTACGCAGAACAACCACCTCTGCCTGTAATAACGGCCTTGATACGCCTGGGCATGGAGTCAAATACAGCTTGGGTGGCGTGTACAGGTACAGCTGCCCATGCAGCATCAACACGATACCACAGTTCATCAAGAGTAGTGACTGGCGTAGTGTGACGAGCCAGTTGCCGGCTACCATAGACCAGACGTTTTCAATTGTTCAAATATCTGGAGAATGTGCTGGCCAGGGCAGCAGTCGAACATTTTCTGTATCCAGAAAGGCCCGTACGGGACCTGCAACATGCGGTCGTACATTATCCTGCTGAAATATAGGGTTTCGTAGGGATCGAATAAAGGTTAGAGTCACAGGTTGTAACACATTTGAAATGTAACGTTCACTGTTCAAAGTGCCGTCAATGCGAACAAGAGGTGACCGAGACGTGTAACCAATGGCTCCCCATACCAACACGCCGGGTGATACGCCAGTATGGCGATCACGAATACACGCTTCCAACGTGCGTTCACCGCGATGTCGCCAAACACAGATGCGAGCATCATGATGCTGTAAACAGAACCTGGATTCATCCGAAAAAAATGATGTTTTGCCATTCTTGCACCCAGGTTCGTCGTTGAGTACACTATCGCAGGCGCTCCTGTCTGTGATGCAGCGTCAAGGGTAACCGCAGCCATGGTCTCTGAGCTGATAGTCCATTCTGTTGCAAACGTCGTCGAACTGTTCGTGCTGATGGTTGTTATCTTGCAAACGTCCCCATCTGTTGGCTCAGCGATCGAGACGTGGCTGCACGATCCGTTACAGCCATGCGGATAAGATGCCTGTCATCTCGATTGTTAGTGATACGAGGCCGTTGGGATCCAGCACGGCGTTCCGTATTACCCTCCTGAACCCACCGATTCCATATTCTGCTAGCAGTCATTGGATTTCGACCAACGCGAGCAGCAATGTCGCGATACGATAAACCGCAATCGCGATGGGCTACAATCCGATCTTGTCGGAAAAGTGATGGTACGCATTTCTCCTCCTTACACGAGGCATCACTATAACGTTTCACTAGGCAACGCCGGTCAACTGGTGTTTGTGTATGAGAAATCGGTTGGAAACTTTCCTCATGTCAGCACGTTGTAGGTTTCGTCACCGGCGCAAACGTTGTGTGAATGCTCTGAAAAGCTAATCATTTGCATATCACAGCATCTTCTTCCTGTCGGATAAATTTCGCGTCCGTAGCACGTCATCTTCGTGGTGTAGCAATTTTAATGGCCAGTAGTGTATTTGTAGTTCACTGTTGCTATTTGAGTTTACATACTGTCATTTTGTAATTTGGCGATAGTGAGTATAGCTGTGGACGCTAGTAAATGGAGTGCCATGTGGAGAAACCGAAACAGTTCCGACGTCTTCTTCTGTTTGAGTTCACTAGAAGAATGACAGAAGCGGAGGCAGATAGAAGCATTTTGCGCAGTGTCTAGGTATAATGCCATTGGACAGAGCATAGCAAGAAAACGGTTTTTATCATTTTAAGGAGGATCGTTTTGACATTAGCGACTGTCCATGTTCAGGAAGACCTTCCGGGTTTGATGGAGATCATTTAAGCGCATTAATCCACAGTGATCCGTTTCACTGTACTCGATAACTGGCAAATATGATGAACTGTGATCATTCCACTATCGTGCGACATTTTCATGCAATAGGAGAAGGTCCAAAAATCGTATGTATGGGTACCGCATGCTCTAAGCCAAAATCACAAAAATCAGCGGGTGGCCATACGTGCCCTCTGCTTGCTCGTCGTCATTTGGCTTTTGGGCCTGCCGTGGTGGCCGAGCGGTTCTAGGCGCTTCAGTCCGGAACCGCGGCGAATGCTACGGTCGCAGGTTCGAATCCTGCCTCGGGCATGGGTGTGTGTGATGTCCTTAGGTTAGTAGTGTTTAAGTTGTTCTAAGTTCTAGGGAACTGATGACCTCCGATTTTTAGTCCCATAGTGCTTAGAGCCATTTGAGCTCTTGAACAACACCAACCGTAATTGTCCTGTATCGTTACTGTTGACAAGAAATGGAAAAAGGAAAAGAAAGGAGTGGTTAGCACAAAGCGACTCCCGTACAAAATAAATTTTGTGCGTACGGTGGAACAGCAATGCTGTGGTGTACTACAAATTATTTCCCAGGAGTGTAATCATCACTGCTGACAACTGAGACGTCTGGCAGACGCAGTCTAAGAACAACGACCAAGACAACTCCTGTTCGCATTCCAGTAGACTGACCAAAAGCACTATACATGAGTTGGGTTGAGAAGTCACTCCGCACCCAATTATTCACTTGATCTTGTGCCCTCAGATTTTCACCTTTTCCGCTCTCGATCGAACAACTTTCAGGGAACTTCCTTTCTGGATGAAAATGCCCTTCGAACACGACAACATGAGTTCTCTCACTACGCCACTATTAGTTTCATCTCTGTCCGTGTTGGTTGTTTGGTTAGACTGCTTCGTTATTCGCCATCTTAGTAATTCAGCCGATTTTAAAGTGCTCTCGGTTATTCGGTTCTCAAATGCGAAATAAGTTCGTCGTGGTGAAATTCACCGGCATATTGAAGTTCATGGTGCAGGTGTAATGAATGATAGAAATGTGTATACATGGTGTGGGCTGTTCAATGAAGAAGGGACAAATGTTTATGACGAAGAACAATCTGATGGCCTACTGCCATGAATGAAGACTTGTCACAAGAAGTTGATGAGACAATTCGCCAAAACAGGCGAGGTGCAACAGAAATTTACACAAATTTCAAGATAGTAGTTTTTCATATTGTTAGTGACAAACTACACTGCAAAAAATATGTGCGAATTGGTATCGGAAGTGCTGACAGAAGAACACAAGACAAAGTGAATGGCACATTCTTTGTCAGTTTTGGAGTGCTATCACAACGATGGTGAAGAGCTCTGACTGGCGATGAAACGTGAATAGCGCACTACACTCGAGGGAATAAACGTCAATCCAGTGAGTGGAATCATTCTAATTCCCCAAGGAAACAACGAACAAGAACATTCAACACGGAAAATCATGGCCAAGGTTTTTTGGGACCGGAAAGGCATACTTCTGTTAGACTTTTTGCCAAGAGGTATGACAATAAGCGCTGAGAACTACTGTGAAACAGTATTAAAGCTTCGGCGTGCCATTCAGAATCGCCGGTGGGGACTGTTCTCTAGCGGCGTCGTTTTGCTTCACGACCATGCAGGGCCTCACGTTGCGGCAAGAGCAAAGACGCAGCTGACAGGTTTAATTGGGAATTACTGGTTCAAATGGCCCTGAGCGCTATGGGACTTAACATCGGAGGTCATCAGTCCCCTACACTTAGAACTATTTAAACCTAACTGACCTAAGGACATCACACACATCCATGCCCGAGGCAGGATTCGAACCTGCGACCGTAGCAGCAGCGCGGTTCCAGACTGAAGCGCCTAGAACCGTTCGGCCGCAGGGGCCGGTCGGGAATAACTGGATCATCCACCATACGGCCATTACTTAGCACCATCAGACTTCTATCTGCTTCCAAAACTGAAGGAATTTCTTGGTGGAAAGCGCTTGGAAAATGATGATATGTTGAAGGAAACTGTTAGTAACTGGTCTAACGGTCAGGCAGCAGATTCTTTGATGCTGGGATCCGAAAGCTGGTGCTACGACTTGGAAAATGTTTAAATGTTCATGATAAACATGTTGAAAAGTGAAAGACGTGCATACTGTAGTTTGTGATACAATTTACGTTCATAAAGAAAGTTTCTCTTACTCAATTACAAATCGGTTCTTGCTATAAAAGTGTCCTTCGTATTTTAGAGCTAAAGTTTAGTCGATATTTTTTTTCTTTTTGGTCCACACTACCACCTCTGAAAGTTTGTCAGTGGAGTTCTGGTTCTCCCTGTATATTACATGCATGCACATAGAACCATAGAGCACTTTTTACAATTACGCTTGCTATGAATGGTTCACTTTATCTTTAATTAATTACAAATCTGTTCTCTATCGGAAGGACGATAAACATACAGATTATAGTCAATCTCGTTCCATACTCTTGCGAGCCATTCTGGACTTACGGCACTCACTAATGTTGCCGTACAACATGGCAGTGTTACATTTCACCCAAAGTCGTAGGAAGGGAAGGGAAATCGGTGGAATCATCCGAAACCCCGTCAAAAAACATGACATATCATGGGATGGAGGCCATTGGTGCAATGCGAGGGCTGTACGTCCTTCACCAGCCCATTCCACCGCTGAGGCAGCTCATTTCTAAGAAATGCCGTTACGTGAAGGTGTCAGTGCGATGGTGCTCCGTCCTGTTGAAATTTACGTCATGTTCCCTCAGCTACTGTGTTAGTACACGTTATTTTAATGCATTTATAAACTGAAGCGTCATAAATGGTTTATTTATGATAAGGCGGTACGTATATAAATATTACAAAACTAATACATGTCAATATTTAAGCACAGTCTCCAGCATAACGTAACATAAATTACTACAGCTGCGTATGGACATCAAGGTCTTCTGTATATATTATCACATCACTCGTCACTGTCAGGGAATTATCGAAACGACCCTTCTAGGCACGTGTAGGATATGTTGATACAACATGAACGACTGTCTGGTGTTCCACATCACTGTCGCACTATGACGATGAAGATTGGTCCCACTTGAAGACAGTGCCTGCACATCCTCCACCTATAATCTTTGGACCTGTTATCCTTAAATGGTTAGGCAGGAGTCATAGGGACGGAAGCGGTGGGTGGTTTGTTCTATAAATGTCGCCTTGGTTTTGGAAGGATTAGGCCTGAGAGCCTCTGGTTGAGTTGGAAGGCTAACATCAGGTTTGGGTGTCCGTTACGAGAGAGTGATGTTAACGGCGTGCTGTATGCAGTGACCAGGAGGAGGCTGTTTAAGTACATGGTGGTGTGCAGGATACACAGGAGAGGAGAGAGGACAAAGCCTTGGACCACACGTGGACTGCGGTGAAAGATCAGGGAACTGGTATAGCTTATAATGACAAAGCATGGAGGATTTGACAGAATGGGTGCAATACAGCGAATATAGGGTCACTGGACGAAATATCCACCATCTCTATAAAAGAACGCGCTGGTAGCCTTGGAGCACTGTAGGTAATTTAGTCGATGTAGGCAGTCACGTGACCTCCACTAAGGATTTGACTCATGGCAGTGAAATGGTGCTAGTCGGTAGTGTAGAACCCGCACAGTAAGATTGGTTGAAGTGAAGTAGTGCCTATTTGCCACTAGGTTGTACGGATGAACATGGAGACGTGTCAGAATGACAGAAAAAGCTATAGCGTTTGGATGTACGCATGACCACACCACAAATAAAACTGCCTGATTTGTTGGTACATCAGTGTGGACTTGCAATACGCCTTTATTCCACATCTCCATGATGAGCGTGCTGTGGACGCTACCGTCTTCCGAGATAACCACTGCGACACAGGGCTACACGCATACCGCCATGGTTTGACAAACACTCAGCACCTTGAGTAGTCTGCTAAATCCCTTGCTCTTTATTCCATAGAAAATGTGTGGAACTAAACGTAACAGCGGCTGAAGTGTAGCAATCAACATTCCCACCGTTTGGCGGCCACGTGGGATCTAATTATCAATGAGTGGCTTAAGAAGGATATGGTCTATCTGAAGAAAATGGTGGATTCTCTCTGCCGCCAAGTTGAGACCACCATTAAGACCAGAGAAGATGTCACGCGGTATGCGATGTGTCCTGGGGGTAATTAACTTATTGTCCCATAAGGATGGTTGATTGGAAGTGAATGTATCTGGACCACAACCATTCAACCAGAATGATTTACCAGCAGCATGGAGAGGATGCTTTTGTTACTTATTTTAACGTTAGAGGGAAGCCTAACGCGCCACCCGTAGACTGACAGCTGGGGAACCGGGCTTGATGTACACTAGTGGCCATTAACATTGCTACACCACGAAGATGACGTGCTACAGACGCGAAATTTAACCGACAGGAAGAAGATGCTGTGATATCCAAATGATTAGCTTTTCAGAGCATTCACACAAGGTTGGCGCCGGTGGCGACACCTACAACGTGCTGACATCAGAGAAGTTTCCAACCGATTTCTCATACACAAACACCAGTTGACCGGCGTTGCCTGGTGAACCGTTGTTGTGATGCCTCGTGTAAGGAGGAGATATGCGTACCATCACGTTTTCGACTTTGATAAAGGTCGGATTGTAGCCTATCGCGATTGCTGTTTATCGTATCGCGACATTGCTGCTCGCGTTGGTCGAAATCCAATGACTGTTAGCAGAATACGGAATCGGTGGGTTCAGGTGGGTAATACGGAACGCCGTGCTGGATCCCAACGGCCTCGTATCACAACCAGTCAAGGTGACAGGCATCTTATCCGCATGGTTGTAACGGATCGTGCAGCCACGTCTCGATCCGTGAGTCAACAGATGGGGACGTTTGCAAGACAACAACAGTTCGACGACGTTTGCAGCAGCATGGACTATCAGATCAGAGACCACGGCTGCGGTTACCCTTGACGTGGCATCACAAACAGGAGCACCTGCGATGGTGTACTCAACGACGAACCTGGGTGCAAGAATGGCAAAACGTCATTTTTTCGGATGAATCCAGGTTCTGTTTACAGCATTAAGATGGTCGCATCCGTGTTTGGCGACATCGCGGTTAACGCATATTGGAAGTCTGTATTCGTCATCGCCATACTGGCGTATCACCCGGCGGGATGGTATGGGGTGCCATTGGTTGCACGTCTCTGTCACCTCTTGTTCGCATTGACGGCACTTTGAACAGTGGACGTTCAATTTCAGATGTCTTGCGACCCGTGGCTCTACCCTTAATTCGATCCCTGCGAAACCCTACATTTCAGCAGGATAATGTACGACCGCATGTCGCAGGTCCTGTACGGGCCTTCCTGGATACAGAAAATGTTCGACTGCTGCCCTGGCAAGCACATTCTGCAGATCTCTTACCAATTGAAAACGTCTGGTCAGTGGTGGCCGAGCAACTTGTTTCGTCACAATACGCCAGTCACTACTCTTGAAGAACTGTGGTATCGTGTTGAAGCTGCATGGGCAGCTGTACCTGTACACGCCATCCAAGCTCTGCTTGACTCAATGTCCAGGCGTATCAAGGCCGTTATTACGGCCTGAGGTGGTTGTTCTGGGTACTGATTTCTCAGGATCTATGCACCCAAATTGCGTGAAAATGTAATCACATGTCAGTTCTAGTATAAAATATTTGTCCAATGAATACCCGTTTATCATCTGCATTTCTGCTTGGTGTAGCAATTTTAATGGCCAGTAGTGTATATATGTCTATGCGTATGTTGCAGCCCTCCAGGAGGACAAAGGGGGTCAGTGTCGACGCTGCGGTTCGCTCACGGCTTCTACCGCGGCGACCAGCAGTGGCTGAGCGAGACACTGAAGATGGTGGAGCGCGCCGTCCAGTTGGACGAGTTGCTGCCTGTTGACCGATCTGTGCGCTACAGCAGCTCCGTCGTCGACCTCGCGGACATCATGGGACAGGTGACTGACCATCTGCACTTGTCTGCCAGAATGACCACTAGAGTCAAATTTTCGAAATACAAATGGAACGTGTAATAGCTTGAAGCACCAATGTAAGTTGTGACCTTCACACACATGAACACACTTTTGCATTGGTTGGACGCTAAACAGCTCCAGATATCATCTAGAGGGATTAACTGTCATGCCTGCATATCTTATGAAAATTGTTGGGTGGAGTTTGGTATGAAAGTATTTTTTTAATTTTTTTTCGTGTCATCAGTTTTATGACTGGCTTGATGCGGCTCGCCACGAATTCCTCTCCTGTGCAAACCTTTTCTTTGTTCTTCTCAGAGTAGCACTTGCAACCTACGTCCTCAATTATTTTCTGAATGTATCCCAATCTCCGTCTTCCCCTACAGTTGTTACTCTCTACAGCTCCCTCTAGTGCCTAGCAAGGTATTCCCTGATAACTTAACAGGTGTCTTATCATCTTGTCCCTCTTCTTGTCAGTGTTTTCCGCATATTCCTTCCCTCGCCGATTCTGCGGAGAACCTTCTTATTCCTTACCTTGTCAGTACATCTAATCTCAACATTCTGCTGTAGCACCACACCTTTAATACTTTTATTCTCTTGTGTTCCGTTTTTCCCCCAGACCATGTTTCGCCATCATATAATACTGTGTTCCAGACGTATGTTCCCAGAAATTTCTTCCTCAAATTGAGGCCAATGTTGTTATAAGTATACTTCTGTTGGCCAGGAATGCCCTTCTTGCCAGTGTTAGTCTGCTTTTTATGTCCTTCCTCTGTCCATCATGGGATATTTTGCTGCCTATGTAGCAGAAGTCCTTAATCTTATCTACTTTGTTATCACCAATTCTGATGTTAAGTTTTTCGCTGTTCCCTTTACTGCTGCTTTCTATCAATATTCTACATTTATTAGACTGTTCATCCCGCCCAACATCTCCTCTAATTCTTCTTCACTTTCACTGAGGATATCAATATCATCAGCGAACCTTATCACTGATATCCTGTCACCCTTAATTTAATCCCACTCTTGAATTTATATTTTATTTTCGTCATTGCTCCTTCGACGAATAGATTGACAGCAGAGGCGAAAGACTACATTCCTGTCTTACACCCATTTAAATCTGAGCACTTCGTTGTTGGTCACCCATATCATTAACGTCGATATACAGCAGAATTTTGGAACATATATTGTGTTCCAACGTTATGAATTACCTCGAAGAAAACGGTCTACTGACACACAGTTAACATGGATTTAGAAAACATCGTTCATATGAAACACAACTAGCTCTTTACTCGCATGAAGTGTTGAGTGCTATTGAAAAATGATTTCAGATTGATTCCGTTTTTCCGGAAAGCTTTTGACACTTACCACACAAGCGTCTTGCAGTGAAATTGTGTGAAATGAGTCCTTACGGAATATCGTCTCAGTTGTGTGACTAGATTCGTGATTTCGTGTCAGAGAGGTTACAGTTCGTAGTAATTGACGGAAAGTCATCGAGTAAAGCAGAAGTGTTCTCTGGCGTTCCCGAAGGTAGTGCTACAGGCCCTTTGTTGTTCCTTATCTATAAAAACGATTTGGGAGACAATCCGAGCCGCCGTCTTCGGTTGTTTGCAGATGACACTGTCGTTTATCGACTAGTAAAGTCATCAGAAGATCAAAACAAATTGTTGCCATTTTCCACAGTGATTTTTAGAAATTACGATGGAATGTTATCCATCTCTTCTGACTTATTTGATCTTAAGTCTTCCAAAATTCTTTTAAATTCTCCCTCGAATAGTGGATCCCCTATCTCTTCCCTACCGACTCCGGTTTCTTCTTCTATTGAAACATACCCTTAGAAAAATTTATAAATGACTGTGCTGGTAAATCTCTACGTTATTTGATTTTCAAACAGCTGAGCAAAACTCAACGTACTCAAACATTTCTCTCTTTACTTATTTTGATCAACACTAAACTGACAATATTTTTCGCGCAACGCAATCTGACTTTCAATAATCCCTACAAAAGAATGGCCCTGACTAACAATAACCTATACCTTTCATGAATCACTTACCTCACAAAAATCTTCGTTGCTCGAACTACTGCAAGAAAGCGAGCGCCAATACTGCCAGCTAAATAAAAGATTCTAACTACTGAAGACACTAACTACTGATAGGCATATAGTTAGCAAATGAAAGATTTTGATAGAGAGCAAACAATGTATTTAACTTAATAGTGTTCAAAAGTCATAATATATATGTATAATTTGTGACATCCAGTTTGGCAAATTTCCTTTTTCAGACGGACACACGTCCAGCTCGTCCGGTCATATTAACATCTCAAAACTCTGGCTTCTCTCTCCCCACATCCACTACTGCTGGCGGCTCACCTCCAACTGCACAACGCTACGCGCTGTTCACATCAAACTGCCCAACACTACAATAGAGAATATTCCAACAATGCCAAGCTACAGACTGCACACAGCACAGTCAGTGATTTTCATACAGAGCGCTACGTGGCGTTACCAAGATAAAAGCTAAACAACCTACTTACACTATCACATCTTCAGACGAGTCCTTCTCCTCATAGAGCTCTCTTCACCTATCGGATCTTTTCGCTGCATTTAACAGTGGAATTCCCATTGCACTCTTAATTTTGCCGTCCTAGTTTTTAATTTCACCGAAGGTTGTTATGAGTTTTCTATATGCTGAGAGAGTCCTTCCTACAGCCAATTCTTTTTTGTTTTCTTCACATTTTTCATGTAGCCATTTCACTTGAGCTTCCCTGCACTTCCTATGTACAGGGTGATTCAAAAAGAATACCACAACTTTAAAAATGTGTATTTAATGAAAGAAACATAATATAACCTTCTGTTATACATCATTACAAAGAGTATTTAAAAAGGTTTTTTTTCACTCAAAAACAAGTTCAGAGATGTTCAATATGGCCCCCTCCAGACACTCGAGCAATATCAACCCAATACTCCAACTCGTTCCACACTCTCTGTAGCATATCAGGCGTAACAGTTCGGATAGCTGCTGTTATTTCTCGTTTCAAATCATCAATGGTGGCTGGGAGAGGTGGCCGAAACACCATATCCTTAACATACCCCCATAAGAAAAAATCGCAGGGGTTAAGATCAGGGCTTCTTGGAGGCCAATGATGAAGTGCTCTGTTCTCGGCCGTCCAGAACTTTTCCCTTTGCACAAACACCCATTCTCTGTAAACTGTTTATACCAACGTTTAATACACCACCTATCAGGATGTTTAACACCATACTTCGTTCGAAATGCACGCTGAACAACTGTCGTCGATGCACTTCTGCCGTACTCAATAACACAAAAAGCTTTCTGTTGAGCGGTCGCCATCTTAGCATCAACTGACGCTGACGCCTAGTCAACAGCGCCTCAAGCGAACAAATGTACAACTAAATGAAACTTTATAGCTCCCTTATTTCGCCGACAGATAGTGCTTAGCTCTGCCTTTTGTCGTTGCAGAGTTTTAAATTCCTAAAGTTGTGGTATTCTTTTTGAATCACCCTTATTTCATTCCTAAGTGACTTGGATTTCTGTATTCCCGAATTTCCCTGAAAATTTTTTTGCTTCCTTCTTTCATCGATCGGTTGCAGTACTTCTTCTGTTACCCATGGCTTCCTTGTAGTTACCTTCACTGTACCTATGTTTATCATCCCATCTTCTGTGAAATATGTCTTCATACCGCATTCCAGGTATGCTTCGTGGCTGAAAAATAACGTGACCGCGCTACTCAGTCGAGAACCAATACATTCGTCTAGGAGTTTGTGGTGAGAACTGCACTTTGGGTTCCTACGTTATCCTGCCGGAATACGCCATTTGGTACTGTAGTCTACATCTACATCTACATACATACTCCGCAATCCACCATACGGTGCGTGGCGGAGGGTACCTCGTACCACAACTAGCATCTTCTCTCCCTGTTCCACTCCCAAACAGAACGTGGGAAAAATGACTGCCTATATGCCTCTGTACGAGCCCTAATCTCTCTTATCTTATCTTTGTGGACTTTCCGCGCAATATAAGTTGGCGGCAGTAAAATTGCACTGCAGTCATCCTCAAATGCTGGTTCTCTAAATTTCCTCAGTAGTGATTCACGAAAAGAACGCCTCCTTTCCTCCAGAGACTCCCACCCAAGTTCCTGAAGCATTTCCGTAACACTCGCTTGATGGTCAAACCTACCAGTAACAAATCTAGCAGCCCGCCTCTGAATTGCTTCTATGTCCTCCCTCAATCCGACCTGATAGGGATCCCAAACGCTCGAGCAGAACTCAAGAATAGGTCGTATTAGTGTTTTGTAAGCGGTCTCCTTTACAGATGAACCACATCTTCCCAAAATTCTACCAATGAACCGAAGACGACTATCCGCCTTCCCCACAACTGCCATTACATGCTTGTCCCACTTCATATCGCTCTGCAATGTTACGCCCAAATATTTAATCGACGTGACTGTGTCAAGCGCTACACTACTAATGGATTATTCAAACATTACGGGATTCTTTTTCCTATTCATCTGCATTAATTTACATTTGTCTATATTTAGAGTTAGCTGCCATTCTTTACACCAATCAAAAATCCTGTCCAAGTCCTCAATGACGACACCTTCCCGTACACCACAGCATCATCAGCAAACAGCCGCACATTGCTATCCACCCTATCCAAAAGATCATTTATGTAGATAGAAAACAACAGCGGACATACCACATTTCCCTGGGGCACTCCAGATGATACCCTCACCTCCGATGAACACTCACCATCGAGGACAACGTACTGGGTTCTATTACTTAAGAAGTCTGGGAGCCACTCACATATTTGGGAACCAATCCCATATGCTCGTACCTTAGTTAGGAGTCTGCAGTGGGGCACCGAGTGAAACGCTTTCCGGAAGCCAAGGAATATGGCATCCGTCTGATACCCTTTATCCACGGTTCGCAAGATATCATGTGAAAAAAGGGCGAGTTGCGTTTCGGAGGAGCGATGCTTTCTAAAGCCGTGCTGATGCATGGACAACAACTTCTCTGTCTCAAGGAAATTCATTATTTTCGAAATGAGAATATGTTCGAGAATCCTGCAACAAACCGATGTTAAGGATATTGGCCTGTAATTTTGAGGATCCGTCCTTCTACCCTTCTTATACACAGGCGTCACCTGCGCTTTTTTGCAGTCGCTCGGGAGTTTACGTTGGGCAAGAGATTCGCGATAAATGCAAGCTAAGTAAGGGGCCAATGCAGTAGAGTACTCTGTAAAACCGAATTGGAATCCCATCAGGACCTGGCGATTTATGTATTTTCAATCCATTCAGCTGCTTCACAACCCCAGGGATGTCTATCACTATGTCCTCCATACGGGAATCTGTACGAGACTCAAACGGCGGTATGTTTGTACGATCCTCCTGCGTGAAAGATTTCTCAAATGCTAAATTTAAAATTTCAGCTTTCATTTTGCTGTCTTCCGTTGCCAGGCCAGACTGATCAGTGAGTGACTGGATGGAAGCCTTCGACCCGCTTACCGATTTTACGTCAGACCAGAATTTCCTTGGGTTTTCAGCAAGATCTTTTGCTAAGGTATGACGGTGGTAGTGGTTGTATACTTCACGCATCGCTCTTTTTACAGCAGCACGAATCTCTACTAACTTTTGCCTGTCCTCATTCTTCCGATCTTTCTTGTACCGCGAGTGCAACTGTCTTTGCTTCCTGAGCATTCTCCGAATTGCGCTGTTAAACCACGGTCGTGATGCGTATGGCAACGGGGCGTATCATTCTTGTCATATACTGGCATACTTTTAGCCTCTCTTTAGCAACTGTCAAATAAGCCTAGCTGTCACGTGGAATACCTCCACACATGGTGTGGAGAGATACGAGTGTCGAGAAGAGCTGCTTCCTGGGACCATTCACTAGACTGTATACGGATATACTGGGTGCGGCCTGACCGCAAGAATCAGAAGCAACTTTCATCGCTGAACACCGGAGAGTTCCACAAATGGCCCAGTTACTCTGCCTCTACATCACGCATGTCTGTGTCGAGTGTGGCGTGGTGTCAGCGGTATCAACCCATGGCGACTCGAGATCTCAAGCCACATTCCTGTAAAGGGACGTCATATTACTACGTTAGGGGTTTTCTTTAAATTTGGACCCACCCTCCCTCGTTCGTGAGATTTGGTTACATGTGTTGGGGACCCCCTGCTGCCCCTCACGTGAAGTTTATCTCTTGGCTGGGTAAAAACTTGAAAAAATGAATTTTTAAAATTTGTTTCAAACGTTGATCAAAACACTTTAATGAAAATATGATTTATTTAGAAAAGGTATTGAACAGTGTTGTTAATAGGTGATTAGGTACACTATTTTAAACATGTCAGCTCTGGGTAGTATTTGAACGAAGAGAAAAGCAGTGACAGATGGTCAAAAAGGCTCCACGGAGATAGTATTAACCGTTTCGATGGATCCCTAAAAACTTGTCCTTTTATTGGTATATTGTATACATTAAATACACTACAGGCCACTAAAATTGCTACACTACGAAGATGACGTGCTACAGACGTGAAATTTAACCGACAGGAAGAAGATGCAGTGATATGCAAATAATTAGCTTTTCAAAGCATTCACACAAGTTTGGCGCCGGTGGCGACAACTACAACGTGCTGACATGAAGAAAGTTTCCAAACGATTTCTCATACACAAACGGCAGTTGACCGGCGTCGCCTGGTGAAACGTTGTTGTGATGCCTCGTGTAAGGAGGAGATATGCGTACCATCACGTTTCTGACGTTGATAAAGGTCAGATTGTAGCCTATTGCAGTTGCGGTTTATCGTATCACGACATTGCTGCTCGCGTTGGGCCAGATCCAATGACTGTTAGCAGAGTATGGAATCGGTGGGTTCAGGAGGGTAATATGGAACGCCGTGCTGGATCCCAACGACCTCGTATCAACTAGCAGTCGAGATGACAGGCATCTTATCCGCATGGCTGTAACGGATCGTGCAGCCACGTCTCGATCCCTGAGTCAACAGATGGGGGCGTTTGCAAGACAACAACCATCTGCACGAACAGTTCGACAACGTTTGCAGCAGCATGGACTATCAGCTTGGAGACCACGGCTGCGGTTACTCTCTGCAGGGAATGCTGCCGATGTCATTAGTTTATTCATCAGTGGCAGTCGAAAAATCCGCGAAATTCTCGCGGTTTTGTCGTTCAGGAAGACACCGTGACCACTCCACTTGCCACACTCTTGTCTTACACCCACTGCATTCCAGCCAACAATCTATGCTATCCTGCTGTTTGATGCTCGCATGTTCCCCACGCCAATTGTTCGAGAGATCGCGATAAGCTGCACGCACATGTCATTTGTGTATGCCGTGTTGCGATCGCCACCATAAACGTTCAAGCAACGTTTGGTGAATGTGTTCATGATGTAAGGCTTCCCATTTCTATCAGTGTAGTGTCTTACCGCCTCTGACATTACACTTAGGTGACAAAAGTCTCGGGATAACTCCTAATAGCCGGCCGGTGTGGCCGTGCGGTTGTAAGCGCTTCAGTTTGGAACCGCGTGACCGCTACGGTCGCAGGTTCGAATCCTGCCTCGGGCATGGATGTGTGTGATGTCCTTTGGTTAGTTAGCTTTAAGTAGTTCTACGTTCTGGGGGACTGATGACCACAGATAGTAAGTCCCATAGTGCTCAGAGCCATTTCACCTCCTAATATCGTGTCGGACCTCCTTTCTCCCGGTGTAGTCCAGCAGCTCGACGTGGCGTGGAGTTAACAAGTCGTCGGAAGTTCCCTCCACAAATATTGAGCCATGTTCCCTCCATATCTACATAACTGAGAAAGTATTGCCGGTGCAGGATTTGGTGCACGAACTGATCTCTCGATCATGTTCCATAAACGTCAGACGGGATTCATGTCGGGCGATCTGGGTGGCCAAATCAATTGTTCGAATTGACCAGAATGTTCTTCCAACCTATCTCGAACAACAGTGGCCTGGTGAAGTGTTCAGGAATGGCAATGAATGGTTTCCAGGTAGCCGAACATAACTATTTCCAGTCAGTAATCGCTTCAGTTGGACCAGAGGACCCTGTCCATTCCAAGTAAACACAGTCCACACCATCATGGAGCTACCACCGGCTTGCACGGGACCTTGTTGACAACGTGGCTCCATATCTTGATAAGGTCTGCGCCCCACTCGAACCCTACCGTCAGCTCTTACCAAGTGAAATCGGGACTCATCTGACCACGCCCAAGTTTTCCTGTCCTCTAGGGTCCAACTGACATGGTCGCGAGCCCAGGAGAGGCGCTGCAGGCGATGTTCTGCTGTTAGCAAAGGCACTCGCGTCGGTCGCTTGGTTGAAATGGTTCAAATGGCTCTGAGCACAATGGGACTTAATATCTGAGGTCGTCAGTCCGCTAGAACTTAGAACTACTTAAACCTAACTAACCTGAGGACATCACACACATCCATGCCCGAGGCAGGATTCGAACCTGCGACCGTAGCGGTCGCGCGGTTCCAGACTGAAGCGCCTAGAACCGCTCGGACATTCCGGCCGGCCGGTCGTTTGGTACCATAGCCCATTAACGCAAAATTTCGCCGCACGGATACATTTGCCGTACGCCCGATATTGATTTCTGCGGTTATTTCACGTCGTGTTGCTTGTCTGTTAGCACTGACAACTCTACGGAAACGCCACTGCTCTCGTTCGTTAAGTGAAGGCCGTCGGCCACTGCGTTGTCCATCGTGAGAGATAATGACTGGAATTTGGTATTATCGGCACACTCTTGACACTGTAGATGCCGGAATACTGAATTACCTAACGATTTCCGAAATGGGACGTCCCATGCGTATACCTCCAACTATCGTAACGCGTTCAAAATTTCATAATCACACCTAAATCTTTCTACGTGAATTACCTGAGTATAAATGACAACTCCGCCAATGCACCGCCCTTTTACACCTTGTTCATGCGACACCACTGCCATCTATATATCTGCATATCGCTATCCCATGACTTGTCACCTTAGTGTAAAGACATGACGTTGTTTAACGTTGTTACCAAAACAATCGAATAGTTCTTGACCGATTTACATCAAATTTTTACGCGATGCTCTAATAAACTTTTGGGTGGAGAAAGGCTATATATTTTTTAAATATGCATTTATACATTTATAACAGGGAAATGTTATTAACAAAGTTCTTGATTGATTTACCTCAAATTTTTACAAGATACCGTTACAAGTATTCGGACAGACATATGATACAATAATTTTTTTTTAAACAGTCTACAGATTTTCTGTTAAAACCGGCTGAGGGAAAGAAAATCCTGTACTGTTCTGTGGACACGTGCGGCTTCATTTTGTTTCTTGCACGCAGTTGTAGCTAACGTACCGAGGCGTTTAACCAGCACACATTTACATTTTTCCCCTACATATACGTTCTCTTTGTATATAAATTTTAAACAAAAATTGTAAATACAACAATATGCTATTTTGTTTTCTTTCTCACAGTCGGTTTTAACAAGCAACGTGAAAGTTGTATCTTTGGCTTTTCGCCTTATAATTGGTATACTAATATGGAATATAAATGCTCCAAAACTTTCTAATCCTACCCGTTCGCAGAATAGAACTATGCAAATTGCTGTCATTGGAGCCATTATCCTCACAGATCCAAGTGAAACCAATGCCCAAAAAGGGAAGTAGGAGTTATCCGTTGAATTACAGGCCCAAATCACTAAGGTCGATTTGTAGTAGGGTTTTGGAATATGTATTGCATTCGAAATTATGAAGTACCTCGAAGAAAACGATTTATTGACTCGTAGTCAGCACGAATTCAGAAAATATCGTTCTTGCGAAACACAACCAGCTCTTTATACTACCGACAGGGAATGTCAAATTGATTCAATATTTTTAAATTTCCACACCGTTCCTCATAAGCTTCGTCTAACCAAACTCCGTGCCTATGGAATATCGCCACAGTTGTGCGACTGGATTCGTGATTTCCTGTCAGAAAGGTCACAATTCGTAGTAATAGACGGAACGTCATCGAGTAAAACAGAAATAGTATCCGGCGTTGTGTTCTAGGCCCTCTGTTGCTCCTGATCTATATTGATGGCATAGGAGACAATCTCAGTAGCCGTTTTAGACTGTTTGCAGATGATGCTGTCATTTACCGTCTTCTAAAGTCATCAGATGACCAAAACGAATTGCAAAATGATTTAGATAAGATATCTGTATGATGCGAAAAGTGCCAATTGACCATGAATAAAGAAAAGCGTGAAATTATTCACATGAGTACAAAAAGGAATCCGCTAAATTTCGATTACGCGATAAGTCACACAAATCTGAAGGCTGTAAATTCTACTAAATACTTAGGGATTACAATTACAAATAGCCTAAATTGGAACGATCACATAGATAATGTTGTGGGTAGAGCCTATCAAAGGCTGCAATTCATTGGCAGAACACTTAGAAGGTGCAACAGGTCTACTAAGGAGACTGCTTACACCACGTTTGTCCGCCCTATTCTGGAGTATTGCTGTGCGGTGTGGGATCTGCATAAGATGGGACTGATGGATGACATCGAAAAATTACAAAGAAGGGAAGCTCCTTTTGTATTATCACGAAATAGGGGAGATAGTGTCACAGACATGGTACGTGAATTGGAGTGGAAATCATTAAAACAAAGGAGTTTTTCGTTGCGACGAGATCTTCTCATGAAATTTCAATCACCAGTTTTCTCCTCCGATTGCGAAAACATTCTGTTGGCACCCACCTACACAGGGAGAAATGCGCATCACG
Source organism: Schistocerca cancellata (assembly GCF_023864275.1). Taxonomy (NCBI): domain Eukaryota; kingdom Metazoa; phylum Arthropoda; class Insecta; order Orthoptera; family Acrididae; genus Schistocerca; species Schistocerca cancellata. The sequence goes on along the minus strand of NC_064626.1, from coordinate 1,112,948,142 downwards.
ATAAAATAAGAGAAATCAGGGCTCGCACAGAAAAATTTAAGTGCTCGTTTTTCCCGCGCGCCGTTCGAGAGTGGAACGGTAGCGAAACAGCTTGAAGGTGGTTCATTGAACCCTCTGCCAGGCACTTTATTGTGAATAGCAGAGTAATCACGTAGATATAGATGTAGATGTAGCTGGAGATGTCAACCGATGTGCCCATTCACTTTAAGTCACTTCAATTCCCAATCAATGTTTCGTTTGCAATAACAATAAAGAAGACCCAAGGTCAATTAAAGGGAGAAGAGGAGATGCACAGAGAGGGGGGAGGAAATTGTCGTAGAGAGGGGAAGGCGAAGATGGATAGAGGGGGAAGGAGGAAATCCAGAGAGAGAGAGAGGGGGGGGGGCGATGAGGAGCTGGCTAGAGAGAGTCCGGGAGGAGGAGCAGATGAACAAAGAGACGGTGAGGATGGACAGAGAGGGGAGAGATGTAGATTGGGCTGTAGGCAGTATATCTAATTTCCCTTACGTCTATAGCAATTACGAAACATTGCCGCGTTCGCTAGTTAGGATATATTTTCCTTTGTTAACAAGAACAGTCAAAAATTTGTTTGAACAGTATAAAAATTAAAATTATTCAGAAATAATAATTGTACTGTAAACGCAGCGAAGAAAATTGGGTCAAGGAACTCGGAGCTCACACCATGCTTATCAAATTGAGTGCAGAAAGTTGCACTACATAAGTCAGCCAATAGAGAGAGGAGAAACGTTTTTTTTTGGAGGAAAGTCTTTAATTGCTCCCGAAACGATCAGTACTAGGTCTACCATTCTTCTTTGTGTATGAACATGATATTTTTCAAATGCTCCAAGTGCTGTAATCAATCCCAAATACGAAACATGACCGTCTCCGTAGCTAAGTGGCTAGCCACCAGTTCCGAAGCTTTATTTTATTTCCTTCGTTGTCTCCTCTTCAATACACATGTTGAACGAAAAACGAGGAAGTCTGCGTCTCTTTCTAACACCCTTTTTAATACGAACACTTCGCTCTTAATGTTCCGACATTACTGATTCCTCCTGATTCTTAACCGACTTTCCCTATTACGTATATATCTGCTTCCCTGAGGATTACGCACAATCAAGAGACAATGTGATTCACAATCTTTCTACGTACATACCGTTTGCCTGTGAGACTGTGCAGTTGCTTTTGTCTCTTGACAAGAGTGCAAGAACACGGCTGCAGTGCACTTCTTGTCCGCTGCTACTGAGATATTTGAGTACGTCAGCCACTGTGACAGCGTCAGGACGGTTCAAGATCGAAAAGCAACTATGCGCTATACAGGGTGACCATGAAGTCTTTGCTTGATTACAAAAATTTGTTAGTAAGGAACTATGGTAAATACAACTATGTGATTTCCTGCAAATGGTAGCTTAACTAGTCGAGTTTTTTATGGTTTTTTATTTATTTATCGTATGCCTACAACAGCAAATATTAGAAATACGTGTATTTTACAATTATATATTTAAAGTTTTTGTCACAAAGCTAATATTTTTACTGTCTTATGGATACATTTCCATATGTGCTCCGTTCATTGCCCGTAGACCATGTAGGCGATGCTCAATTTCTCTCCATGTCTTTGCCAAAATATCTTTCGCCACCGCCTCTACAGTATCTAATATTCGTGCCGTAAGAGTCTGCACGTAAGGAACTGGTAAACCGATCACTTTATCCTTAACGTAACCCCACAAAAAGTGTCAAGAGTGCTTATGTAGGTGAACGTGGCGGCCACGATGTTGGAGCGTCTGTACCGATCCATCTGCCTGGAAAGGTTTCATCCAAGATCTGGTGCACAAATAGCCCCTAGTGTGTGTTGAAATAATGCCAGTGCTCGAGATTAATGTAACTGAGCTGTCAGATAAAACCTAAAAGTATATCCACAACAATTATTTGAGTCAAGCTTCCATTAGCAGAAAAACGTATAGGCATGTGGAAGAGTTTCCATAAAAAAACTTTATCAGTTAAGCTGCAATTTGGAAGAAACCACTCAGCTGTATCCGGCTTATTTCCTCAGGAATAAATTGTTGTAATCAAGGAAGGACTTCATGCTCACTGTGTACAACGCGAGAAACAGTTCTTAAGCAAAGCGAACGGAGTCATTACTTTTATGTTAGACCTCGTTTCGTGCGGCTTACGTATCATCACATCGCACAGTATTTTTCCTGAGTACTACCATAACCACTATGAATCGTGCTAGATGCTGTACTACAGAATTTTGTGAATACATTCAGCATCTACTCGTCTGATGAAGAAATACTAGAGTACGTGTTGTAGCTGCACCTGGACCAACACCACACCCTTTTGTTTCAGGTCAGAGAAATACCAGTGGAAAGCTACAGTAACAAGAAGGACCTCGAGAAGTTACTGACTGTGAGTATAGCTTGTCTTAATTTTCATTGAAGTCTATGCAATTAATTTCAAGTGTGCCGAGCTAAACCGTGGCCTGTGAGCGGAAGTTAAATCGAGTCCATTGTTTGCAGGACGTTTGCAGATGCTGCACATACTACGCCGAGGAGATCTTGAAGAGGACAGCGTACGAAAGCGACTCGCTGGAGGTGAAGCAGGTGCAACATGTGAGTCACGTTAAAATTATAGGGACTGCTTTGCCACAACATGTATTTATGTTTTCATTTGTTGTTGAATGTCACGTCTCAAGGGGAATCATTAGAGAAATGCAGTATGAACACATTCGACAGAAGGCGATAGGAGAATGAATAAGCCGTCGCCTTCTTGAAAGAATTATTACGAATAATCACATAAAGAGGTTATGAACAAACGGAATTCTGCTGCTCTTTTGGTAGGGAAGTTCTCAGCGCGCAAGAAAGCCTGCAGCAGGAAGTAAAAAAGTACATTACATAATTTCTCATCAAGTTTTATATATTGCACGACTAAGCTTTTCGCGCGAAGATTTCAATGCAGATTTCTTAAAAGACCTAATGACCTCGTTGTCGACGGGACTTTAAAACACTAATCATCATTTTTTAAATGTATTCCTCCCCCCCCCCCTCCGACTCACTCGGGTAAACGGACGGTCTTGTTCTTCAATGGAAGGGATGTTCCTCGCAGCAAAACTGCGTCCTCACCTCCTAAACAGTCTGCGGTGGTGTTACTGCTCCGACGTTATGGAAGTTTCCAGACGCAGAACCAGACTCTGGCAGACGCCTCGCTGTATATATCTCTTTCCAGCGTTACTGCTGTAAACCAGCAGTGTTCTCTCTCAATGCTATTTGCGCATACACACTCCTCCGGAACACAACTCGAGCTTACAGTAGCTCATGAAATCAGTTACTTACAAACAAAATATTCAATAACGGTTTGCTCCCACTTTTGTTCTTTGGAGCCTTCAGTACAAAATATGTCTTTTAATGACATGATTATTGTGAATAATAATTACTGCTATGTATATATTTTATCTCATTCACGATGAGCCCATTTCGGCAAATTGCCATCGTCAGGTGCTATGTAACATTGTTGTTGTCGTGTCCTGTCTGTTTTGGATTTATTACTTTCTCCCAGGTGTACACTGGGGATGTATATCGGATGGTATATATTTTCCGCGTATTCCACTTTTCTGACACTGTCATATAGCTGTCAGAAAAGTAGCATAAATGGAAAACGTTGCCCTTACAAAGGAACCATCTTGGCATTTGCCTGGAGTGATTTAAGGAAATAACGGAGAATCTATATCAGGATGGCTGGGCGTTGATCTGAATTGTCGTCCTCTCGAATGCGAGTCCACCTCGCTTGGTAGTGGCGAAACTTTTAGGTACTTGACATCAAAAATGGTTCAAATGGCTCTGACCACTATGGGACTTAGCTTCTGAGGTCATAAGTCCCCTAGAACTTAGAACTACTTAAACCTAACTAACCTAAGGACGTCACAAACATCCATGCCCAAGGCAGGATTCGAACCTGCGACCGTAGCGGTCGCGCGGTTCCAGACTGTAGCGCCTAGAACCGTTCGGCCACTCTGGCCGGCTACTTGATATCGTTTGATTATTTAGGGACAATACTAACAAACGATATTAAATGGGACAGTCGCAAAAATAAATATTGCAGAAGACGGCAAACGGAAGACTTAGATTGGTTGGAAGTCGTTCTAAAAAAATGTAACGTCACTGCAAAGGAAATCGCTCTCAAAACGCAAGTGCGTCCTGGTTCTAAAGTATTTGTAAGGTGGTTTAATTATTGATGTAGCGCCATCCTACATGTTTTATCCATAGTTTTATGCTCTAATAGTACTCCCCTCATAACGAGTGCGTAACTGAGATGTTCTTTTCATAAATCGTACTACTAATAGCAAAATGAATATGTAATTCCACATGTCGCCTATACTCAAGCTAGGAATTGAATTAGCTGTTTACTTCGATTTGTGACAAGCCGTATTTTTCCGTTTATTCGGCACAGCAACCTAGCAGAAATAGACGGTGGACGGAGGCAAGCAGTCGACCTCTCCACAGCCGTAAACATTTAGCCTTGAGTAGTGTCCAGGGCTGACGCAATCTCCACCCTCGGGCTTCCCCCAACTCGTTGCTGGCAATGTTAACGCGGTAGGAGGTAATGCACCAGGCAGCTAGAAAGTGCCCGTGCAACGTTGCGATGCCTGCATGGAAGAATGTCTCCTCTAGTTAAGGAAATCGGTGATGGGAACATTTCCGTAGGAACCGCAAAACACAGTGCCTCAACAGCTGCTTTTGAGTGTGGCTACGAAGACAGTTTTAACTTCTGGTCAAACCACCAGTAAAATGAACAAAAAATCTCACTCTTACTAGCGCTCTGTCGAGATCTTGAAATTGCATTGGGGCGACGGTCGCAATCTGGGCAAAACTTGCCAGGAGATTGGATGGCACTCGGAATCAGTACCATCGTTGGTGGATGACTTAGAGTTTTCCAAAACTTGAGAAAAATGTTAGAGTTTGAGTCTGCAGTCTCTACTTCCTGCTGCCACGAATGATGGTTTTGCTGGCATCCTCGTGGGCCGCACACGCGAAAATGGGTTATAAAATCTGAATTTAACGGGGGCAGTCCCACCCTTAGAAGTTGATAGTCATGCATGAAATACACAGGTCAACCACCTCACGACACCACATTTTAGTTAAGGGAGGCATCTGAATGAATATGCATGCTAATAAAATAGGCTATTTAGTTCCCTTCACGTGAATTCAGATGGGAGAGAACTTAAACAAGATAACAATAAATGCAAAGTTAAATGTTATGAACCGACGCTCGTAGCTTGGGCGCTTGCAGCCGATTAATGGAAGTTTATTTGGTGAGATTCGGCTAGTAATGCTTTTCCGTGAGATAAATCAGGGGTGCGGTATTTATTAATCGTGTGGAGTTAAACGTTTTGGTGAACGATGACCGTAGTTAACTGTATGATTTACAGGGTGCACTTTGAATCTGTGAACAGTGTTTGTTCTTCCGAGTTCACTTTTCATCACACTTTCTGAGTTCTTCGCTTGACTATTGGTAATATTCATTACATGATCCTAAAATTGGTACCAATATCGGAGTTAGGCTTAATTTGTGTCTTTAACTTTACATTTATTGTAACCTTGTTTAAGTTCTTTCCCACCTGAATTCACGTGAAGGGAACTAAATAGCATATTTTATTAGCATGCATTTTCCTTCAGATGCCTCCATTAACTAAAATGTGGTGTCGTGAGGTGGTTGATCTGTGTATTTCATACATGACTAGTAACTTCTAAGTGTCGGACTACCCTTGTTAAATTCAGATTTTATAAAATGTTATCCGTTGCACGACATTTTTCATTACCTTTCGAAAGTGAATGCTCATAATTGCATAGGGAGCTTCACTCTGTTTTCTAATTACCGGAATTTTAATTTTAATCCCAGGGATATACACTACTACAACCACAACCATCCAAACCCACATACCGAGCGAGGTGGCGTAATGGTTAGCACACTGGACTCGCATTCGGGAGGATGACGGTTCGAACCTAAGTATGGCCATCCTGATTTAGGTTTTTCGTGATTTCAATAAATCACTCTGGGCAAATGCAGGGATGGTTCCTCTGAAAGGACACGACCAATTTCCTTCCCCATCCTTCTCTAATCCGATGGGACCAATGACCTCGCTGTTTGGACCCCTCCGCCAAATCGAACCGACCATCCGACATACAATACCTGCGTTTGGAGTCTGTATCAAGTAGCCGTGAGAACAGACATCGAAAAAATTCAGAATACCACTGCTAGGATCGTAAGAAGTCAGTACAGCGCATATAAGAGTGTTACTAAAGGTAATTTAAACGGAATCTTTGGAAACAGGACGACATCCTTTGTTGGGTAAATTTAAAGAAGTTATATGGGAAGAAGATATTAAAACAATTTTGCTGCCACCATCATATATCTTGAGTAGGGAACAAGAGAACAAGATAAGAGACATTAGGTCGCATACGTAGGCATATACAGTAATTTTCCCTTTGCTCTCTTCGAAAATTAAGTAGGAAAGAAAATAATACACCACTGGCAATTAAAATTGCTACACCACGAAGATGACGTGCTACAGACGTGAAATTTAACCGACAGGAAGAAGATGCTGTGATATGCAAATGATTAGCTTTTCAGAGCATTCACACAAGGTTGGCGCTGGTGGCGACACCTACAACGAAGTTTCCAACCGATTTCTCATACACAAACAGCAGTTGACCGGCGTTGCCTGGTGAAACGTTGTTGTGGCTGGTTCAAATGGCTCTGAGCACTATGGGACTCAACATCTTAGGTCATAAGTCCCCTAGAACTTAGAACTACTTAAACCTAACTAACCTAAGGACATCACACACACCCATGCCCGAGGCAGGATTCGAACCTGCGACCGTAGCAGTCCCGCGGTTCCGGACTGCAGCGCCATCACCGCTAGACCACCGCGGCCGGCAAAACGTTGTTGTGATGCCTCGTGTAAGGAGGAGAAACGCGTACCATCATGTTTCCGACTTTGATAAATGTCGGATTGTAGCCCATCGCGATTGCTGTTTATCGTATCGCGACATTGTTGCTCGCGTTGGTCGAGATCCGATGACTGTTAGCAGAATATGGAATCGGTGGGATCAGGAGGGTAATGCGGAACGCCGTGCTGGATCCCAACGGCCTCGTCTCACTAGCAGTCGAGATGACAGGCATCTTATCCGCATGGTTGTAACGGATCGTGCAGCCACGTCTCGATCCCTGAGTCAACAGGTGGGTACGTTTGCAAGACAACAACGATCTGCACGAACAGTTCGACGAGGTTTGCAGCAGCTCGGAGACCATGGTTGCGGTTACCCTCGACGCTGGATCACAGCCAGGAGCGCCTGAGATGGTGTGCTCAACGACGAACCTGGGTGCACGAATGGCAAAACGTAATTTTTTCGGATGAATCCAGGTTGTATTTACAGCATCTTGATGGTCGCATCCGTGTTTGGCGACATCGCGGTGAACGCACATTGTAAGCGTGTATTCGTCATCGCCATACTGGCATATCACCCGGCGTGATGGTATGGGGTCCCATCGGTTACACGTCTCGGTACCCTCTTGTTCGCACTGACGATACTTTGAACAGTGGACGTTACATTTCAGATATGTTAAGACCCGTGGCTCTACCCTTAATTCGATTCCTGCGAAACCCTACATTTCAACTGGATAATGCACGACCTCATGTCGCAGGTTCTGTACGGGCCTTTCTGGATACAGAAAATGTTCGACTGCTGCCCTAGCTAGCACATTCTCGAGATCTCTCACCAATTGAAAACGTCTGGTCAATGGTGGCCGAGCAACTGGCTCGTCACACTACGCCAGTCACTACTCTCGATGAACTGTGGTTTCGTGTTGAAGCTGCGTGGCCAGCTGTACCTGTACACGCCATCCAAGCTCTATTTGACTCAATGCCTAGGTGTATCAAGGCCGTTATTACCGCCAGAGGTGGTTGTTCTGGGTACTGATTTCCCAGGAATTATGCACCCAAATTGCGTGAAAATGTAATCATATGCCATTTCTCGTATAAAATATATGTCGAATGAATACCCGTTTATCACCTGCATTTCTTCTTGGTGTAGCAATTTTAACGGCCAGTAGTGTAATATTGGTACAAAGTACTCTCCATCATGCACTGGCAGTGCCATGCGGAATACATATATGGTTATTTATAAATGCCCCTGGGGTTTCAGAAGATGACGTCTCGAAAACTAAACGACATACAGAAAATAGAGGGCAGAGCATCTCCCCAAGTTTTTAACTCGCGTTAGAGACGCTCATTGTGAGCTCCGTTTGCGATACGGCGGCGAATATCAATACGTGCGTGCAGTGAACTGAAGTCGCTGACTCGAAGTGCCCGGGGAAGGTGCAGCGACGGTAGCTCGCTTTGGAAATATGTTCATTCGGTTGCCTATCGGTAGCTGTGAAGTAATTTGATGTTACAAAACTGAGCGGATGATTTGTCTTCATCACTAGTCGCATTTGGTAATAGTGTGCACCTAGTAATTAACAGCCAAATCCAAAAATGACAACTAACGTTAAGAGTTTCTCAAGAGCGTAGTTTTCCTATTCATTAACAAGCAAAAATGCTTACAGAGACAATAATACTTTAAAGTATGTTTAATTTTAATTGGTGTTCGTGAATTCTGTCGTGAGCTAAGCAAAGTTGGTCGCGTAACTCAGGGTCAGAAGTCTAATAGCGCGGCGACTGCTGGGTTAGACGATGTGAGAGGGGCCTGCTTTATTGTTTGTCTTCCTGTACTGACAGCTTACGGGCGTGGGCGATTCGCGCGATCAGCTTCTGTGGTTTATATATTTAGTGCGTGGTTAGCGTTACGTCACACAAGGAAACATTTTTCTTTCACAATACATATTGAAACGTCCCCTTTGAATAATTATATACGACTGTGCGGTGAACACACACAGCTGATGCCTTAGTTACTGTCAAGAAGTCCTCCTGGTCCCCAGGAAAGGATCGTTTTGTGTACGTACGTATGACGTGCTCTGAAGTTCGTCGTTCTGCACCACAGTCACAGCTGGACAATGTTGTTAATCCGCATCCGTATTTGTATATCGAGTTATCACATCTTCCACAAGTTGTCCTTATTCTAACGAGCGCAGACCAGACCTTGCGATACTCTTGAAAACCTGATGTCCTGGTCGAAATTTAGGGCATCTTCAGCTATTCTGAGGTCGCATTATTCCCCATACTTCTGTCGATCGGTCTGCTGTTGTTGCTCCGTTGTGCAGCTTACATTTTGCACGTTTTAGAGGTGGGTGACGTGAGCGAAGTCAGTTTTTACTGAATACAGGAATGTCCTCATACAGCCGGCCAGTGTGGCCGAGCGATTCTAGGCGCTTCAGTCTGGAACCGCGCGACCGCTACGGTCGCAGGTTCGAATCCTGCCTCAGGCATGTATGTGTGTGATGTCCTTAGGTTAGTTAGGTTTAAGTAGTTCTAAGTTCTAGGGGACTGATGATCTCAGAAGTTAAGACCCATAGTACTCAGAGCCATTTTTGTCCTCATACAAAGGGAGGTAAGGATCACCAGCTATTTTTGTAAACTCCCGCTTGAGAGCATCTTCACGGCCCAAAAATGGGGGAGCTATATGGCTAAGAATAGGCAGCTAGAAAGTTGGAGTATTTGTGACTCACACAGTCTGGTTGAACTGCATATCGAAGAGTCTGGTGAGTGGATTGTTTATCCAGATTGTAGCGCAATATTCTGCCAGCGGTTACACCAGTCCAAGAGCAGATGTCCTTAGCGTTGGAGCTGATAATCTCCCATGTCGAGCCACGAAGTTCCTGCACGATGTTGTTTCGTGATTTCATCTTAGCTGCAGTTTTCAGTAAGTTCTATTTGAAGCTGAGCATACTGTCAAGAGTGACTCCTAGTTAACGTGGACATTTGTTATGGTGCAGTTGTTTCCCTTCAAAATGTACCTTTATTTTCTTGTCGTCAAGGTTGCTGCTAAGGTGGAAGTTGGTAACTTCTGTTTTGGCAGCACTTGGCTGTACTCTCCAGTTACAGAAGTATTTTTCAACTATTTGTAGGTTTTCAGTCAAGACAGACTCATTAATGCCCAGGTCTTCGTGAGTCGCAGCAAGAGCCCAGTTGCGAGCATATCCAAAGTTCATTGATGTTGTCATAGGCAGGTCTGCTATGTACAGGGAAAATAGAAGAGGGGCTGTCACTGTTCTTTGTAGAACGGCATTATTAAGCTTCATCAGAGGGCTCATTTTATTACCCATTAGAACTTGGAAGCTTCTATTGCTTAATACAACATTCGTGAGGTTTCCAATTTTAAGAGATGTTACGACTCTTCAAAGTCTGAATATAACTCGTTGCCTCCATACAGTACCATAAGCCGCTCTTAGAGCTATATACCTATTAAAATCTTTTCTTTATTTTGGAATCCTGCTTCAGTTAAAGTTGTCAGTGGGAGAAACTGGTCGGTGCAGGTTCCGGCTGCGCGAAATCCTATCTGTTCAACAGGCAGGTTTTGGAAAATTTTGAGGGTGACTCTGTTATACAGTATTCTTTCCAAAAGTTTACATACTGTACTAAGTAAAGCAATGCGTCGGTAGTTCTCCAGTTTGGCATTTGATTTACCTGATTTTAAGATGGCTGTGATTTTTGCTCTTTTCAAATCATGGGATATGTTTCCGGTTTGAAATATATTAGTAAAGAACCTGCTAGCCAATTTCTCAATTGTTTCCTGCTGTGGATTAGGAATTCTCAGTGGATGCCCTCAAAACCAGATGCCTTCCTCGCTTTCATTTCTTTGAGAGCTGTCGTCATTTCCTTACATCTGAATGGTCTGGAGTAGTCTGACTCAGTTTTACAGGCCTTCAATTCCTTTTTGACCTTAATTGTATGTTATCGAATCTTCGCAGTTCTAGAGATTGTCACAATGTTATTTGCTACTTGTTAGGGAGTAAAGGCCTCCTTTTTGGGGTCTGGTGGGTTGGCGCCTCCAAGTTTTCTCAGCAGCGGACGATGTTACTCGCGTCTGCAGCATACCCTAAGCTGCACGTGTCCCTTGGGGGGTTCTAAACGAGTAAAAATACTGGCGTCAGACAATTCCAGTAATGTCTTGGTATCCATCGCATTACCACACAAAACTGCTGAGATAAAATTTTTAGACGGACGTAACATGGATTCGCTATGCTCATTACGGACTATGTCATCTTCAAATGCATTGCATATTTGCAGCAAAGATATAAAAAATTAAATTACAGTTGTTGTAATACAACCCAACGAGTAGAAGAAAAGGGTATTCAAAACATTTAGTAAACATTCGTGATGGTGTCTTATACTGCACAATGCATCTAAATATAACTATAAAAGCGGTTGTTCGTCAATTAGTCATCCACTTACACAGACAACACAGCACCTTTCCGCTAAGAATAGTAGCAGTCTGAAACAGAGAACAATTGACACGAAGCGTTCCCAATGGCGCCGACTTTTAACTGGCCGCTAACTTATGGCGCCGTTACTACAACTAGTTGACTGCGGGCTCAAAATACAATACTTTATGTTGGTTATCAACAAATAATAAGATATGCGGCCAGAGATTCTGCCCGGCAATGTCATTATTGGCTCTTTAACAAAAACGTTTGACGACACTGGTCTTCTGGCATGCCTGCCCCCCCCCCCCCTCCCCCCATTCCCTATTGGAATTCTGCCACGACGCATATATGGCCAGTCGAAAATTGGAGAGATTCTGTATCCACCGATATGTGTCACTTTTATGTATGTCTTGTAGTTTTCATGCAATCGTCTACTGAAGCCCCGGAGGTACTTATGGATTACCGTGCATGTAGATGTAGATTTCAAATCTACACTTCTCTAAAACTCGGTTTTACTGTCCCCAAAACACCCTGTCTTTTGAGTGTATTAAAAAGACATATGCTAAGGTGTCGCAGTATCTAGACGAAAAACATTACTATCCCTCAGTTTAGTAAAGATTGGTTTGCTCAACTATACGTTGTATTTTCGAATGGAGCACATGCTGGCAACAAGTTTTACCATATCTGTCACTAGAAAGCCTAGTCTATTGTATGATTTGTTTACTCTTATTGAGTTTAAGAAAACATATAGCACGCTGCAACATAAAATACGCTCTTGTAAGTTATTTTCTTCTGTCGATCCCTTCAGTTCATTTGAGAATTTACAAAGTGTTCAAATTAAAAGAGGCCCCATCTTTCAGTATTTAGTACTAAATGAGTATTGTTGTTGAAATGCATGTACTGGTGTAAGAAGGGTGAAATAATGTTTATGTTGTTACTACCACTCGAGCTGAAGCGGCAGGCCTGTTTGTTACCTGCACACTTAAGTTGTGCCAGTCACTGTTGAGCATTGGCTTTTGAACAAGGTTGCGTAATAGTGTGTTTTTATTTGTTAAAATGCGCTTAACTGTTGAAGAATATTTATTCGTCATTGATGAAATCTAATGATATGTGTCGGCGGAGAAATCTGAAAAGGAAGCACAAGTGAGAGGTACACATATCAAAAAGAGTTTCGCATCCCCTCTATCCCACAACTCTTGAAGATAAACGTTGACTGTGGATATTGTATCACAGACATTGTCCCTTTGACTGTTCAGAGATGTCACTAAACATGCCTAAAGATGTAAACAACCATGCATGAGCAGCGCCTATTAGACGGCGGGGTTCCGACAGCCGATCAGTTCCAGTCATTCCACCACGAAGGAAGTACGCGGCTCGTGTTATCTGTAGTTCAACCATACCTAGACGGTTAATACCGCGGTTCGATCGCGTCCACATTGTTACTTTGTGCCAGGAAGGGCTCTCAACAAGGGAAGTGTCCAGGCGTCTCGGAGTGAACCAAAGCGATGATGTTCGGACATGGAGGAGATACAGACAGACAGGAATTGTCGATGACAAGCCCGCTCAGTCCGCCTACGGGATACTACTGCATTGGATGACCGCTACCTGTGGATTATGGCTCGGAGGAACCCAGGTAGCAACGCCACTATGTTGAATAATGCTTTCAGTGCAGCCACAGGACATCATATTTGGACTCCAACTGTGCACAATGGGCTGCATGACGTGCAACTTCACTCTCGATGTCCATGGCGAGGTCCATCTTTGCAACCACGACACCATGCAGCGCGGTACAAATGGGCCCAACAACATGCCGAATGGACAGCTTAGGATTGGCATCACGTTCTTTTCATCGACGAGTGTCGCATATGCCTTCAACCAGACAGTCGTCGGAGATGTCTTTCGAGGCAACCCGGTCAGGTTGAACGCCTTAGACACACTGTCCAGCGAGTGTAGCAATGTGGGGCCGACGTACACCAATGGTGTTCATGGAAGGCGCCGTAACGGCTGTACGATACGTGAATCCCATCCTCCGACCGATAGTGCAACCATATCGGCAGCATATTGGTGCCCCCATCGTGCACATCTCGTGTATGACTTCCTTCAGCATGACGACATCGCTCGACTAGAGTGGCCAGCATGTTCTCCAGAGATGAACCCTATCGAACATACCTGAGATAAATTGAAAAGGACTGTTTATGGACGAAGTGACCCACCATCCACTCTGAGGGATCTACTCCGAATCGCCGTTGAGGAGTGGGGCAATCTGGACCACATTGCGTTGATGAACTTGTGGATAGTATGCCACTACGTGTTACTGGGTATTAGAAGTATCTGTGTGTACAGCAATCTGGACCACCACCTCTGAAGGTCTCGCTGTCTGTTGGTACAACATGCAAAATGTGGTTTTCACGAGCAATAAAAAGGGGCTGAAATGATATTTATGTTGATCTCTATTCCAATTTTATGTACAGGTTCCGGAATTCTCGGAACCGAGGTGATGGAAAACTTTTTTGATGTGTGTATTATTCAAAAGTTAGTTACAAAATTTCGTGATACAAGTTCGATGTTACAGAAGAAACGTGACAAACGAAACACAGTTTTAAAAAGGCAGGCCATTCAATATGTTACAGCAGCAATTACATAATCACCCCACAAGTCTTAGCGTAGTTTAAGCCAGGAAAAGAACATTTCACTTGGTTCAGCCCACATTGTATAGAGAATACACTGAGGTAACAAAAGTCATGGGATAGATACTAATATCGTATCGGACCTCCTTTTACTCGGCGTAGTGCAGCAAGTCCCCTGCAGAAATACTGATCCATGCTGCCACTACAGCCGTCCATAATTTGGTAGTGTTACCGGTGCAGATTTTTATGCACGAACTGACCTCTCCATTATCTCCCACAAATGTGCGATGGGATGTATGTCAGGCGATCTGGGTGGCCAAATCATTCACTCGGATTGTCCAGAACGATCTTCAAAGAATCAGGAACAGCTGCGACCCGGTAACATAGTACATAGTCATCCATAAAAATTCCATAGATGTTTGGGAACTTGAAGTCCATGAATGGCTGCAAATGATATCCAATAGCCGAACATAACCATTTCCAGCCAATGATTAGTTCAGTTGGACCAGAGGACACAGTCCATTCCATGTAAACGCAGCCACACCGTTATTGAGTCACCACCATATTGCGAAGTGCTTTGTTGACAACTTGGGTCCATGGCTTCGTAGGGTCTGCGACACACTAGAACCCTACTATCAGCTCTTACCAAATGAAATCACCACGATTAGTCAGTCATATAGGGTCTGGTTACGAGCCCAGAAGTGGCATCTTATCCGCATGGTTGTAACGGATCGTGCAGCCACGTCTCGATCCCTGAGTCAACAGGTGGGTACGTTTGCAAGACAACAACGATCTGCACGAACAGTTCGACGAGGTTTGCAGCAGCTCGGAGACCATGGTTGCGGTTACCCTCGACGCTGGATCACAGCCAGGAGCGCCTGAGATGGTGTGCTCAACGACGAACCTGGGTGCACGAATGGCAAAACGTAATTTTTTCGGATGAATCCAGGTTGTATTTACAGCATCTTGATGGTCGCATCCGTGTTTGGCGACATCGCGGTGAACGCACATTGTAAGCGTGTATTCGTCATCGCCATACTGGCATATCACCCGGCGTGATGGTATGGGGTCCCATCGGTTACACGTCTCGGTACCCTCTTGTTCGCACTGACGATACTTTGAACAGTGGACGTTACATTTCAGATATGTTAAGACCCGTGGCTCTACCCTTAATTCGATTCCTGCGAAACCCTACATTTCAACTGGATAATGCACGACCTCATGTCGCAGGTTCTGTACGGGCCTTTCTGGATACAGAAAATGTTCGACTGCTGCCCTAGCTAGCACATTCTCGAGATCTCTCACCAATTGAAAACGTCTGGTCAATGGTGGCCGAGCAACTGGCTCGTCACACTACGCCAGTCACTACTCTCGATGAACTGTGGTTTCGTGTTGAAGCTGCGTGGCCAGCTGTACCTGTACACGCCATCCAAGCTCTATTTGACTCAATGCCTAGGTGTATCAAGGCCGTTATTACCGCCAGAGGTGGTTGTTCTGGGTACTGATTTCCCAGGAATTATGCACCCAAATTGCGTGAAAATGTAATCATATGCCATTTCTCGTATAAAATATATGTCGAATGAATACCCGTTTATCACCTGCATTTCTTCTTGGTGTAGCAATTTTAACGGCCAGTAGTGTAATATTGGTACAAAGTACTCTCCATCATGCACTGGCAGTGCCATGCGGAATACATATATGGTTATTTATAAATGCCCCTGGGGTTTCAGAAGATGACGTCTCGAAAACTAAACGACATACAGAAAATAGAGGGCAGAGCATCTCCCCAAGTTTTTAACTCGCGTTAGAGACGCTCATTGTGAGCTCCGTTTGCGATACGGCGGCGAATATCAATACGTGCGTGCAGTGAACTGAAGTCGCTGACTCGAAGTGCCCGGGGAAGGTGCAGCGACGGTAGCTCGCTTTGGAAATATGTTCATTCGGTTGCCTATCGGTAGCTGTGAAGTAATTTGATGTTACAAAACTGAGCGGATGATTTGTCTTCATCACTAGTCGCATTTGGTAATAGTGTGCACCTAGTAATTAACAGCCAAATCCAAAAATGACAACTAACGTTAAGAGTTTCTCAAGAGCGTAGTTTTCCTATTCATTAACAAGCAAAAATGCTTACAGAGACAATAATACTTTAAAGTATGTTTAATTTTAATTGGTGTTCGTGAATTCTGTCGTGAGCTAAGCAAAGTTGGTCGCGTAACTCAGGGTCAGAAGTCTAATAGCGCGGCGACTGCTGGGTTAGACGATGTGAGAGGGGCCTGCTTTATTGTTTGTCTTCCTGTACTGACAGCTTACGGGCGTGGGCGATTCGCGCGATCAGCTTCTGTGGTTTATATATTTAGTGCGTGGTTAGCGTTACGTCACACAAGGAAACATTTTTCTTTCACAATACATATTGAAACGTCCCCTTTGAATAATTATATACGACTGTGCGGTGAACACACACAGCTGATGCCTTAGTTACTGTCAAGAAGTCCTCCTGGTCCCCAGGAAAGGATCGTTTTGTGTACGTACGTATGACGTGCTCTGAAGTTCGTCGTTCTGCACCACAGTCACAGCTGGACAATGTTGTTAATCCGCATCCGTATTTGTATATCGAGTTATCACATCTTCCACAAGTTGTCCTTATTCTAACGAGCGCAGACCAGACCTTGCGATACTCTTGAAAACCTGATGTCCTGGTCGAAATTTAGGGCATCTTCAGCTATTCTGAGGTCGCATTATTCCCCATACTTCTGTCGATCGGTCTGCTGTTGTTGCTCCGTTGTGCAGCTTACATTTTGCACGTTTTAGAGGTGGGTGACGTGAGCGAAGTCAGTTTTTACTGAATACAGGAATGTCCTCATACAGCCGGCCAGTGTGGCCGAGCGATTCTAGGCGCTTCAGTCTGGAACCGCGCGACCGCTACGGTCGCAGGTTCGAATCCTGCCTCAGGCATGTATGTGTGTGATGTCCTTAGGTTAGTTAGGTTTAAGTAGTTCTAAGTTCTAGGGGACTGATGATCTCAGAAGTTAAGACCCATAGTACTCAGAGCCATTTTTGTCCTCATACAAAGGGAGGTAAGGATCACCAGCTATTTTTGTAAACTCCCGCTTGAGAGCATCTTCACGGCCCAAAAATGGGGGAGCTATATGGCTAAGAATAGGCAGCTAGAAAGTTGGAGTATTTGTGACTCACACAGTCTGGTTGAACTGCATATCGAAGAGTCTGGTGAGTGGATTGTTTATCCAGATTGTAGCGCAATATTCTGCCAGCGGTTACACCAGTCCAAGAGCAGATGTCCTTAGCGTTGGAGCTGATAATCTCCCATGTCGAGCCACGAAGTTCCTGCACGATGTTGTTTCGTGATTTCATCTTAGCTGCAGTTTTCAGTAAGTTCTATTTGAAGCTGAGCATACTGTCAAGAGTGACTCCTAGTTAACGTGGACATTTGTTATGGTGCAGTTGTTTCCCTTCAAAATGTACCTTTATTTTCTTGTCGTCAAGGTTGCTGCTAAGGTGGAAGTTGGTAACTTCTGTTTTGGCAGCACTTGGCTGTACTCTCCAGTTACAGAAGTATTTTTCAACTATTTGTAGGTTTTCAGTCAAGACAGACTCATTAATGCCCAGGTCTTCGTGAGTCGCAGCAAGAGCCCAGTTGCGAGCATATCCAAAGTTCATTGATGTTGTCATAGGCAGGTCTGCTATGTACAGGGAAAATAGAAGAGGGGCTGTCACTGTTCTTTGTAGAACGGCATTATTAAGCTTCATCAGAGGGCTCATTTTATTACCCATTAGAACTTGGAAGCTTCTATTGCTTAATACAACATTCGTGAGGTTTCCAATTTTAAGAGATGTTACGACTCTTCAAAGTCTGAATATAACTCGTTGCCTCCATACAGTACCATAAGCCGCTCTTAGAGCTATATACCTATTAAAATCTTTTCTTTATTTTGGAATCCTGCTTCAGTTAAAGTTGTCAGTGGGAGAAACTGGTCGGTGCAGGTTCCGGCTGCGCGAAATCCTATCTGTTCAACAGGCAGGTTTTGGAAAATTTTGAGGGTGACTCTGTTATACAGTATTCTTTCCAAAAGTTTACATACTGTACTAAGTAAAGCAATGCGTCGGTAGTTCTCCAGTTTGGCATTTGATTTACCTGATTTTAAGATGGCTGTGATTTTTGCTCTTTTCAAATCATGGGATATGTTTCCGGTTTGAAATATATTAGTAAAGAACCTGCTAGCCAATTTCTCAATTGTTTCCTGCTGTGGATTAGGAATTCTCAGTGGATGCCCTCAAAACCAGATGCCTTCCTCGCTTTCATTTCTTTGAGAGCTGTCGTCATTTCCTTACATCTGAATGGTCTGGAGTAGTCTGACTCAGTTTTACAGGCCTTCAATTCCTTTTTGACCTTAATTGTATGTTATCGAATCTTCGCAGTTCTAGAGATTGTCACAATGTTATTTGCTACTTGTTAGGGAGTAAAGGCCTCCTTTTTGGGGTCTGGTGGGTTGGCGCCTCCAAGTTTTCTCAGCAGCGGACGATGTTACTCGCGTCTGCAGCATACCCTAAGCTGCACGTGTCCCTTGGGGGGTTCTAAACGAGTAAAAATACTGGCGTCAGACAATTCCAGTAATGTCTTGGTATCCATCGCATTACCACACAAAACTGCTGAGATAAAATTTTTAGACGGACGTAACATGGATTCGCTATGCTCATTACGGACTATGTCATCTTCAAATGCATTGCATATTTGCAGCAAAGATATAAAAAATTAAATTACAGTTGTTGTAATACAACCCAACGAGTAGAAGAAAAGGGTATTCAAAACATTTAGTAAACATTCGTGATGGTGTCTTATACTGCACAATGCATCTAAATATAACTATAAAAGCGGTTGTTCGTCAATTAGTCATCCACTTACACAGACAACACAGCACCTTTCCGCTAAGAATAGTAGCAGTCTGAAACAGAGAACAATTGACACGAAGCGTTCCCAATGGCGCCGACTTTTAACTGGCCGCTAACTTATGGCGCCGTTACTACAACTAGTTGACTGCGGGCTCAAAATACAATACTTTATGTTGGTTATCAACAAATAATAAGATATGCGGCCAGAGATTCTGCCCGGCAATGTCATTATTGGCTCTTTAACAAAAACGTTTGACGACACTGGTCTTCTGGCATGCCTGCCCCCCCCCCCTCCCCCCATTCCCTATTGGAATTCTGCCACGACGCATATATGGCCAGTCGAAAATTGGAGAGATTCTGTATCCACCGATATGTGTCACTTTTATGTATGTCTTGTAGTTTTCATGCAATCGTCTACTGAAGCCCCGGAGGTACTTATGGATTACCGTGCATGTAGATGTAGATTTCAAATCTACACTTCTCTAAAACTCGGTTTTACTGTCCCCAAAACACCCTGTCTTTTGAGTGTATTAAAAAGACATATGCTAAGGTGTCGCAGTATCTAGACGAAAAACATTACTATCCCTCAGTTTAGTAAAGATTGGTTTGCTCAACTATACGTTGTATTTTCGAATGGAGCACATGCTGGCAACAAGTTTTACCATATCTGTCACTAGAAAGCCTAGTCTATTGTATGATTTGTTTACTCTTATTGAGTTTAAGAAAACATATAGCACGCTGCAACATAAAATACGCTCTTGTAAGTTATTTTCTTCTGTCGATCCCTTCAGTTCATTTGAGAATTTACAAAGTGTTCAAATTAAAAGAGGCCCCATCTTTCAGTATTTAGTACTAAATGAGTATTGTTGTTGAAATGCATGTACTGGTGTAAGAAGGGTGAAATAATGTTTATGTTGTTACTACCACTCGAGCTGAAGCGGCAGGCCTGTTTGTTACCTGCACACTTAAGTTGTGCCAGTCACTGTTGAGCATTGGCTTTTGAACAAGGTTGCGTAATAGTGTGTTTTTATTTGTTAAAATGCGCTTAACTGTTGAAGAATATTTATTCGTCATTGATGAAATCTAATGATATGTGTCGGCGGAGAAATCTGAAAAGGAAGCACAAGTGAGAGGTACACATATCAAAAAGAGTTTCGCATCCCCTCTATCCCACAACTCTTGAAGATAAACGTTGACTGTGGATATTGTATCACAGACATTGTCCCTTTGACTGTTCAGAGATGTCACTAAACATGCCTAAAGATGTAAACAACCATGCATGAGCAGCGCCTATTAGACGGCGGGGTTCCGACAGCCGATCAGTTCCAGTCATTCCACCACGAAGGAAGTACGCGGCTCGTGTTATCTGTAGTTCAACCATACCTAGACGGTTAATACCGCGGTTCGATCGCGTCCACATTGTTACTTTGTGCCAGGAAGGGCTCTCAACAAGGGAAGTGTCCAGGCGTCTCGGAGTGAACCAAAGCGATGATGTTCGGACATGGAGGAGATACAGACAGACAGGAATTGTCGATGACAAGCCCGCTCAGTCCGCCTACGGGATACTACTGCATTGGATGACCGCTACCTGTGGATTATGGCTCGGAGGAACCCAGGTAGCAACGCCACTATGTTGAATAATGCTTTCAGTGCAGCCACAGGACATCATATTTGGACTCCAACTGTGCACAATGGGCTGCATGACGTGCAACTTCACTCTCGATGTCCATGGCGAGGTCCATCTTTGCAACCACGACACCATGCAGCGCGGTACAAATGGGCCCAACAACATGCCGAATGGACAGCTTAGGATTGGCATCACGTTCTTTTCATCGACGAGTGTCGCATATGCCTTCAACCAGACAGTCGTCGGAGATGTCTTTCGAGGCAACCCGGTCAGGTTGAACGCCTTAGACACACTGTCCAGCGAGTGTAGCAATGTGGGGCCGACGTACACCAATGGTGTTCATGGAAGGCGCCGTAACGGCTGTACGATACGTGAATCCCATCCTCCGACCGATAGTGCAACCATATCGGCAGCATATTGGTGCCCCCATCGTGCACATCTCGTGTATGACTTCCTTCAGCATGACGACATCGCTCGACTAGAGTGGCCAGCATGTTCTCCAGAGATGAACCCTATCGAACATACCTGAGATAAATTGAAAAGGACTGTTTATGGACGAAGTGACCCACCATCCACTCTGAGGGATCTACTCCGAATCGCCGTTGAGGAGTGGGGCAATCTGGACCACATTGCGTTGATGAACTTGTGGATAGTATGCCACTACGTGTTACTGGGTATTAGAAGTATCTGTGTGTACAGCAATCTGGACCACCACCTCTGAAGGTCTCGCTGTCTGTTGGTACAACATGCAAAATGTGGTTTTCACGAGCAATAAAAAGGGGCTGAAATGATATTTATGTTGATCTCTATTCCAATTTTATGTACAGGTTCCGGAATTCTCGGAACCGAGGTGATGGAAAACTTTTTTGATGTGTGTATTATTCAAAAGTTAGTTACAAAATTTCGTGATACAAGTTCGATGTTACAGAAGAAACGTGACAAACGAAACACAGTTTTAAAAAGGCAGGCCATTCAATATGTTACAGCAGCAATTACATAATCACCCCACAAGTCTTAGCGTAGTTTAAGCCAGGAAAAGAACATTTCACTTGGTTCAGCCCACATTGTATAGAGAATACACTGAGGTAACAAAAGTCATGGGATAGATACTAATATCGTATCGGACCTCCTTTTACTCGGCGTAGTGCAGCAAGTCCCCTGCAGAAATACTGATCCATGCTGCCACTACAGCCGTCCATAATTTGGTAGTGTTACCGGTGCAGATTTTTATGCACGAACTGACCTCTCCATTATCTCCCACAAATGTGCGATGGGATGTATGTCAGGCGATCTGGGTGGCCAAATCATTCACTCGGATTGTCCAGAACGATCTTCAAAGAATCAGGAACAGCTGCGACCCGGTAACATAGTACATAGTCATCCATAAAAATTCCATAGATGTTTGGGAACTTGAAGTCCATGAATGGCTGCAAATGATATCCAATAGCCGAACATAACCATTTCCAGCCAATGATTAGTTCAGTTGGACCAGAGGACACAGTCCATTCCATGTAAACGCAGCCACACCGTTATTGAGTCACCACCATATTGCGAAGTGCTTTGTTGACAACTTGGGTCCATGGCTTCGTAGGGTCTGCGACACACTAGAACCCTACTATCAGCTCTTACCAAATGAAATCACCACGATTAGTCAGTCATATAGGGTCTGGTTACTAGCCCAGAAGTGGCGCTACAAGTGATGTCACGCTGTTAGCAAAGGCACTAGCGTCGATTGTCTGCTGCCATAGCACATTAACGGGAAATTTCGACGCACGCTCCAAACGGATACGTTCGTCGTATGTGCCACATTGATTTTTGCGGTTATTTCACGCAACGTTGGCAACTCTACGCAAATGTCGCTGCTCTCTGTCGTTAAGTGAAGGCCGTCGGCCATTGTGTTGTCTGTGGTGAGAGGCAATCCCTCAAAGTTGGTATTCTTCGCAAAAACACTTAACACAATGGATCTCGGAAAATAGAATTTCCTAACTGTTTCCGAAATGGAATGTCCCTTGCTTCTAGCTTCGCGTTCAAGGTCTGTTAATTCCCGTCTTGCGGTCTTAATCACCTCGCTAACCTTTTCATATGAAATCAGCAAACTAACAAATGACTGATCCACCAACGCGCTGAGCTTATATGTGGATATCGCTCTCCCATGACTTTTGCCATTTCAATGTAATACTAAAATGTTATCCGTACTGCATTCAGTTTTTTCCATGCACTGAATAATGCTTATTATGACAGAAAGGTTCACTACTATCAATGGTTCAAAACCCTGATTAGAGGCAACAGTGGCGTTTTAGACGAAGTGTATTTTACAGATAAACCTTGGTGGGTATGTTAGTAGCCAGAACCACCGTAACTGGGGTACTAACAACCCGCACACTTTCATTGAGTATCCTCTAACCCCCCCCCCCTCCCCAAAGGCCCAAAAGGCTTATAGAGTACAGTATCAAGGCTATGAATAAAAGGACCTTTGGTTTTTGAAACAACTGTGGCTCCTACTGTCTACCGAGACATTTTCCAGTAGTTCATATCCTTACTGTAAGAGGATGAGTGTGACTGCTGGTTGCAACTTTCCATACATCTCGCTCTACTGTGGAGATGCTACCGAAATTTTTCGGTGAAAGACTCATTTCGACGGAATGTGGCCACCACGATCCCCTGATCTTAGTAGTTTCGATAGGGCTGCTTGGAAGATATTGTTCACAGGAGCACTCCTCATACCCTGCAGTAAATGAAATCGAACATTACGAAAGCCATAAACGAAACAGACAGTGTAAAGCTCACAAGAGTACCCAGGAACATGCTCAAAAGTATCGACAAGTACATAGAAACGGTTGGACAACATTTACAACAGCTGCTGTAATTTATAGTAACTTATGATATAAGTTTGGCAATAAAATATTACTTGCAGAATAAACTAAGTGAAGGGGACTCTTTTAAGTTGAATACCCTATACATACATAAACGTCACAGATAGGAACAGTGCGATGCCCCGTTGTGTCTTCTCTAAAACTTAGAGTCGCGCTCCTTGGACTATCAGTGTGAACTTACTTGAATGTCGGATAGAGGATCAGCTTCCCCGCAACTCCGGCGTCTTCTGCTTGTATCAAACTCTTCTCCGAAGATTCTATATTTTGAAGAAGGTGAAAGGTGAAAATTAATCTACTATCCAAAATCCTATTATCTAGTCCAAATAAAGACTCTCTCAAAATTCAGTTGCTGTTAGCATATTCTATATTCAAAATTCAATACACCATTACACTGCCACATTAAACAGTAAGCCCACACTTTCTTAGGGCATTCGCACACGACTGAATTCAAACAAATTAAATAACATTTTTTCTCAACGATACAATACTAATATACATGTCCGTCTGCTCGAGACCAAGTCACTATTAATAATAATCTTTTTTTTCTTCCGTTGTCTCTCCACAACACACAACAATCACCAATGTTTTTCGTGCATGAAATTCGTCCACGGAAATCTGAGCCGGAAGTTTTTCTTTTCTCTTTGCTGCAACCGAGCGCGCCACTTACTGGTCCGGTTTTGCTCTTCTTTCTCGGTTAGCCTGCACAAATAACGTTCTGGGGCAGTGTGTATCTGTTTATGCTACAACCCACTACAACATAACGTGTGTTCGAAGCGGCTGGAACACAAGTAACTCCAGACTTTCGTAAATTTCTGGGGGCACTACAAGAGTACGTCTAAAGTGTTCACTAAGATGTGCATAGACACTGTGATCCTTATATATGACTAAAGCGCTGAATGAAAATTTGTACCAAAGCTAGGATTCGAACCCGAGTCGCCTCCTCACTAAGAAAATCCGTTATCCACCACGCTACCGTGACACAGAGTATTTGCACAAGTGCACAGTCTACTCTAGCACGCCTCCCAGCTCAATCCAACTGCACGTCTCAGCCCACTAGGTACTGCCCCCGAAAATTGGACATCGCTGCAGAGACTTTCCACTGTAATCAATGTAATCACGTCTTCCAGGCAGTATACACCAGCACTAATTAAGTATGTGACGGTGTGCGTTTGCAGCTGTGCGTGTCGGTGAGCAACATGGAGCAGGCGCGCGCCTTCCTGGTGCAGCAGCTGGCGGAGCTGTCGCTGGACGATGTGGCGGCCCGTTGCTCGGAGCCGGAGGAAGTGGAGGCCCTGCAGGAGAGGCTCGCCGACACCATCGAGGACACCGCCAACACGCTCGCCGTACACCTCTGCGCCAGGATAGACTTCATCGCTAGCAAGGTCAGCCCAGAGCGCCGACGCGGCCCATCCTGGCACATCCACGCCTAGGGTAGTCGACGCGTAGACTGACGAAAACAGCACAAAAAATTTATCTCCAGATTTGAGAAATTACTTCCACATCTATCACCTTGGGAAAGACACGAAGGGCGTTCAATAAGTAATACAACACTTTTTTTCTCGGCAAATTTCGGTTGAACAAATGCGGAATTTGTTGTGGGACATCGTTCAATATTCCCTCTTCAGCCACTGCAGTTTCATGAAGTACCGACAGGTGCGGCGCTGTATGTAGCCTTCAAAATGACGTCTGTAACAAAGGTACATTCCAAGCAAAGAGCTGTCATCGAGTTTCATTTGGCGGAGACCCAGAGCATCGCATGTATACGTAGGCGCTTGCAGAATGTATACAGAGACCTGGCAGTGAGCAAAAGCACGGTATGGAAATGGAAATGTCGTGTGGCTAGGGCCTCCCGTCGGGTAGACCGTTCGCCTGGTGTAGGTCTTTCGATTTGACGCCACTTCGGCGACCTGCGCGTCGATGGGGATGAAATGATGATGATTAGGACTACACAACACTCAGTCCCTGAGCGGAGAAAATCTCCGACCCAGCCGGGAATCGAACCCGGGCCCTTAGGATTGACAGTCTGTCACGCTGACCACTCAGCTACCAGGGCGGACAAAAGCACGGTGAGTCGTTGGGTGAAGCGACTGTCATCATAGCAACAAGGTCGCGCAAACCTGTCCAGTTTCCCATATGCCAGCTGGTCGCACACAGATATGACTCTTGCAATGTTGGAACATGCCACCATTCTCATTCAAGGTGATCGACGGATGACAATCGAATATCTCGCTGCACAACTGGACGTCTCTGTTGGTAGTGCTGACATAGTCGTCCAACAGCTGTTGTACTCGAGTAGACTGGTACCATGCTGTCATACAAGCCTTCCCAGTAAGGTGGAGTAACGCCGTCGCAGTGAATGGAGGTTAAGCTAAGAAAATAGGATTTTGTAGCCCAAGGAGTGAGGAATAATATGGTGTATTGGAATCCTGAGTAAAACCAACTTGGTTTCAGAAAGAAGGGGTTCCATTACTTTCTGAACGCCCCTCTTATTACAAATTTAACTTTAACGAAATGCCTCCATCTGAAATGGGATGCGGTGTTCAACACAGGAAAGCTCCATATTTGCACAAATAAGCTGCTTGAAACCCGTTTTCACTGTTCTCATTACCTCCCTGGTTTGTGTTTATTCGGTCGCAAATCTGCTTCTTAGTACGTCTTGGCTACAGGAAATCGGTATGTAAGTCCATCTACGTGAAGGAGATGCATCTGCAACCCCAGTACACTAAACCAGAGCACCGTCTGTCTCCAGTTGTGAATACCATAATGATGCTTGTATATAGTGTCCAGTCTGTCAATGTTATCTCAAAGAGTGAGTTCCAAGGGAACATTGTCACTCTAGTGCATGAACGATTGTAAGCACGGCAAGTTGCCCGTCGACATAGTTTACACTACAGAGAAAATATTCAAACATTCAAGATTTATCGTGAGACTAAGGACATCGATGATCCACACATATTGGCCGCCGACAGTCAATAAAACTGGCTTATGACCTCTACGTACAAATTATGGCTCTTAGTTACCTCAAAAAGAATGCAACATAACTATGCACTGTGTTTTTGGAGGCAACTGGGAAAACTGTGAGTACATAATCGATGTACAACTGTCTCTACACGATAAATTTGGTCTCAAGTTGTCCACTCTAATCAACGGTACCTATCAGCCGCTCCCCAGCGAACTGGTACACGAAGAAATTGGTATAACTAGGAACTGAACCTGACCCAATAATATTGGGTTCTCTTCACCGAGGAGTGCAGGGTTTGCGCGCCTAAGAAGATCGTCAGAGGGGAATGTGGTGGCTGCTAAGTAGGAATGCACTTCCCCCCAGGCATGCAGTTTCACGGGCTCACCAGGGAGGTATGAGAATTGGATTTTGTGCCAGTATCTTGTAACTATAACGGACGCTCATCGCTAAAGCTCCGTCTACTGCCCCCTCCCAGTGGCGTCATTTGGGTTATTTATTCATTTTCTATTTTATTTTAGTCTGCTTATCTATATAAAAAGGAGAAACCGGATGTTCCACACGAATTGGCATGAATAAACGTATAATATTGTAACATACTATTAAATGTGTTAGTAATAACTAAGCGGCTGCAGTATTCAGGTGCATAGGGTTAGGACGCTGCTCTCCCGGCTGCTGTCAGCTTCCCAGACCTTCTTACTCAAGTAGGTCCTCAGTTAGTTTCACGAGGCTGAGTTCTCCCCTTACCACTCCTTACACCAAGGAAAAATCACTGGCAGTACTAGGGATGGAACCTGAGTCCTCCGCATGGCAAGGTAACCACTTAACTACAGAGGCAGACAGCCTCTCATCGCAGTGGGGGTTAATTTAACAGCAACAGGATCCTCCAGCTAGGTCAATGGTCAGACTTTGAGAGAGGGGTTCGTTTTTACAGGTGAAAATGGCCAAGCTCACCGCACTTGAATACCTTCCTACCGGGGGCAGGAATCAGCCGAAATGGATGGTTGCGGTTTATCTGCTGGCGTGAAACCGAATAAGCATGCTTGGGACCTGATGTAACTTGCAACGTTATTTCGTAGGAACACCCTCACAACTGTCATGAGCTCAGAAGACCCACTATAGAAGAATGGGACAGGCAACGTCTTTATTGCCTTGTGGAGGAAAACCTCTTGGGCCCCCTTTCCCCTCCCTCCACCATGGAAACTGGAGTACACAATTTTTAGTCATTACAGAATTCCCACACACTTCTGAACGTAGGTGAACAAACATCACTTCTCTGGGGTATAATAAGTCTTTTGTGCCACCTATATTATGTAGTTCTTGTGCTATGACAGGTCTCCGAACTGACCAACTGATTTATATCACAAATGACAAATATAGTCTTGTACCTCCCTGGTCCCGGGAAAAAAACTTCTGCGGATTTTGATTTTAGAGGCGTGGAAAAATGTGCACTTTCGAACAGACTGGATTTATTGTGGTTATTGTTTGCATTTTTGAGTCAGATTATCCTTTTAAACTGTCTATTCACATTAATGTGACCACCTGTCAAAGGCCTGAGTAGCCATCTATAGAGAGGCAGCGAGGTTCTGGGAGGTACTGACTCCAGTGCCCCTAGCCAACTTCGCTAGGTTTCTCGGATGAGAGCAAACAGCCCGATCCAGGTGTCTCACACATTCTCGATTGGGTTCAAATCTGAGGACTCTGGTGGCTAGGGGAGTACGGTAAACTCACCCTCTTCGAACCACACACGTAGAATGCAAGCTGTGTGAAATGTTGCATGTCATTGTCATGCTGGCAGATGCCATCGTGACGAGGAGAAACAAACTGGATGAAAGGTTAGACATGGTCCCCAAAGATAGATGCATACTGAGCCATCTGTTATCTGAAAAGAACACCTGTTGCCACCCATTGGACGTCCAATTGTAGTATTAGCGTGCTAACTACAGCGTCCGTCGCCGATGAGCAGCAGTCATCATTACTGCATGAACCATGCGCCCTCTGTGGAGGTCCATACCCAGCAACGTTCGCTGAACGGTCGTTGAGGGCACACTATCTTAGCTGCTTGGTTCGTATGGACGGTCATTTGCTCAACAGTTGCATATCTATTCGCCTGTACACATTTCCGCAGCCGTTGTTCACCCCTGTCATCTATGGCGCGTGATGCACCACAGTTGTCACTGCACCACTTCTGGATAGTCCCATTTTGCCATACGTACGATACTTTTGAAACGTCCCCTTAGAAAAATTTATACATGGCTGTGCTTAAACTGACACACATTATTTTTAGCGCAACGCAATCTGACTTTCAAAAATCTCTACTAAAGAATGGCCCTGACTAACATTAACCTATACCTTTCACAAATCACTTACCTCACAAAAATCTTCGTTACTCAAGCTACAGCAATACAGCGAGCGCCACTACTGCCAGCTAAATAAAAGATTCAAACTACGGAAGTCACTAACTACTGATAGGGATAGTTAGCAAATGAAAGATTTTAATAGAGAACAAACAATGTATTTACCTTAATAGTGTTGAAAAACCATAATATACATAGCAGTTGATAATATCCAGTATAACAAATTTCAAAACTCCGCCATCTCTCTCCCCACATCCACCACTGCTGGCGGCTCACCTCCAACTGCGCAATGCTACGCGCTGTTCACATCCAGCTGCCGCTGCCCAACACTACAATGGCAGACAACAATGCAAACTGGCCACAGACTGCACACAGCACAGCCAGTGATTTTCGTACAGAGCGCTACGTAACGTTGCCAATAAGAAAACATAAACAGCCTACTTACACTTTAAACACGGCAGCGTGTGAATTGTTTCAGAAATGCTTCGAACCTTGGCCCGAAAGCTGATGACCACGCCCTTTCTAACAACAGACAATACAGTTTCTTTATGCAATATGACATCTACTGTAGTACTGTTTTCTATGCCCCCCCCCCCTTCCGCAAGCAACACACTATATATACCGTTCATTCTAATGATGCCAGTTGCCTTCTGTGAGAGGTTGTTGCACTTTGACGTCGAATATAGGCTGTGGTCACATTACTGTGACTGGACCGTGTCTTTTGGTAAGACCAGTTCTTTCATTCCGTGCTCCCCTCGAATCTAGCGATAGGTGTCCAGGTGGTGCCAAACTCTTTCTCTCTGGCAGCTTATTTGGTGCAGCTCGTTAGCAGAAAGGTAGCCAGCGTGTGCAGCGTGGCCCCTGTGTGCAGCCAGGTGGTGTGCGGAGTGCGGCGCGCGCTGCTGGACCCGCAGCAGCTGGGCGGCGAGCGCGAGGCGTGGCTGCGCCACATGGACGACACGCTGGCCGTGCTGTACGCCCGGCTGCGGCCCAGGCACCTCTGCCGCCTGCTCGACGTCGCCTGGGACAGCTTCCGGCCCGCCGTGCGCCAGGCCATTGACGACCACCTCTACGTGAGTACCGGCTGCAGTTGCAAGACTACTGTACGCTACTGTACACTATCATAAGTAAGCGTAGGCTATGGCAGTTTTCCTTCGTACACTATGTGATCCAAAGTATCTGGACAACCACGAAAACATGCGTTTTTCATATTAGCTGCATTGTGCTGCCACCTATTGCTAGATACTTCTTATCAGCGACCTCAGCAGTCATTAGACATCGAGAGAGAGCAGAATGGGGCGTTCCGCGGAACTCACGGACTTCGAACGTGGTCAGGTGATTGGGTGTCACTTGTGTCATACGTGCCGGCCGGTGTGGCCAAGCGGTTAAAGGCGCCACTGTCTGGAACCGCGTGACCGCTACGGTCGCAGGTTCGAATCCTGCCTCGGGCATGGATGTGTGTGATGTTCTTAGGTTAGTTAGGTTTAAGTAGTTCTAAGTTCTAGGGGACTGATGACCTTAGAAGTTAAGTCCCATAGTGCTCAGAGCCATTTGAACCATTTTGTGTCATACGTCTGTGCACGAGATTTCCACACTCTTAAACATCCCTAGGTCCACTGTTTCCGATGTGATAGTGAAGTTGACACGCGAATGGACACGTACAGCACAAAAGCTTATAGTCCGACCTCGTCTGTTGGCTGACAGAGACCGCCGACAATTGAAGAGAGTCGCAATGTGCAACAGGCAGACCTCTGTCCAGACCATCACACAGGAATTCCAAACTGCTTCAGGATCCACTGCAAGTACTATGACAGTTAGGCAGGAGGTGAGAAATCTTGGATTTCATGGTCGAGCGGCAGCTCATAAGCCAAACGACGCCTCGCTTGGTGTAAGGAGCGTAAACATTGGACGACTGAACAGTGGAAAATCGTTGTGTGGAGCGACGAATAACGGTGCACAATGTGGCGATTCGATGGCAAGGTATGGGTATGACGGAGGTGGTAAAATTCGGAGGCGGTAGTGTTATGATGTGTTCTTGTTTTTCATGGAGGGGCTTGCACCCCTTGTTGTTTATCGTGGCACTATCACAGCAATGATGTTTTAAGCACCTTCTTGCTTCCCACTGTTGAAGAGCAATTCTGAGATGGCAGTTGCGTCTTTCAACACGATCGAGAGTCTATTCATAATGCACGGCCACTGGCGGAGTGTTTACACGACAATAACATCAAAATGGTGGGGATAAGAACCAAATACCTCCTTAATGGTGGAGGTGAGGGTGGGGTTACCTGGAGTAACATAGAAGGGTAATGTAGCAATGTTATTTCAACGAAATTTTGTATATTCGTGACTCATATTTGTATAACAATACTATGTGAAAGATATTCCCGTACTATTCCTAGAGAGGGCGGTGGGTAGCCGTGACATATGCAGTTATTCGATAGCGACTGATGTTAGTATCGAATCCATAGTTTTCGTGGTCTCTAGTCTCATTGATGACAGTCCCGATGATGTTTCTGGCCTAGGGCTCAGTAAAGCATTTAACGTGGTGCCCCACTGCAGACCGCTGACAAAAGTCCGAGAATACAGATTAGGTTCCCTGATATGTAAGTGGCTCGAAGACTTCGTGCGAAGTAGAAGAAAATGGTTCAAATGGATCTGAGCACTATGGGACTTAACATCTGAGGTCATCAGTCCCCTAGAACTTAGAACTACTTGAACCTAACTAACCTAAGGGCATCACACACATGCCCGAGGCAGGATTCGAACCTGCAACAGTAGCGGTCGCGCGGTTCCACACTGAAGCGCCTGGAACCGCTCGGCCACAATGGCCGGCAACAATAACAACCCTGTAATAGACTGGCCTGCACAGTGTTCTGACTTGAATCCTATAGAACACCTCTGGGATGTTTTGGAACGCCGTCTTCTTCCCAGGCCTCACCGAGTGATATCGATACCTCTTCTCAGTGCAGCACTCTGGGAAGAATGGGCTGCCATTCCCCAAGAAACCTTCCAGAACCTGATAGAACGTATGCCTGATAGAGTGGAAGCTGCTATCAAGGCTAAGAGTGGGCTAACACCATATTGAATTCCAGCATTACCGATGGAGGGCGCCACGAACTTGTAAGTCATTTTCAGCCAGGTGTACGGATACTTTTGATCACGTAGTGTAGCTTCGGTCAGTTAAGGTTGTATCCGTATAACCTGTATGTTAGGTGTGTGTGTTGCATACCTATCGGGCGTTACTTCACAACGATCGCTTTCTTTAAGTGTGCCATCAGTGTCTTAGATTCCCCCAGAAACCAGAAGCGATGAACCATCTAGAAACTGAGTGAGGGTATATAAATTACCCCGTGACTTATGGAACATTTTTGTTTTACGTAGGTTTCCTCCTGTCTGTTACATAAAAATGAAAAGTATTTAGACCAAAATTGAAACAGTCAATTTTTAATTCAGGCTGTACTCGAAAATCGTTGATACGTAATGTGAGACAGAGAGATGTTATATTAAAAAAAGGATCAAAAACAAGAATGTATCACTCATCGCCTCAAACTTTGCCGAACTTATATAAAACATGTTTCTCTTATTACTAAACAACTTTCACATCTATCAATAATAACAGCAAACTCTTGCGTTTGATTACGATGAAGAATGTTCTATTAATTATAAAATAACAACAATAATTATATGTATTATTATGCTTGTGCATGTAAAGTGTAGTTGCATAAAAAGTGATCAGGTTACATAAAAAGGCAGAAGATGTGCTATGAGCTAAGTTTTATTACCTGTAGAATGCAATGTATATTCTTTGAGGATATAAAATAAGCAATGGGCTAACACTGAAAACAATGTAAGGTTCTAATTTATGTGCAAAAGAAACAAAAAAACAAAAAGAGAAGTCGTCAGTTTCCAGTTTCTCTCTTAGACATCCATTTATATTTCTCCCCCCACCCCCCACCCCCCTCCCCCCACAGTGCTATCGTGTTCTGACTATTGAACTGTACTTTTGGTAAAGCAAAACTCTGGTAGTGACACTTTGTTTATAAGTGCACAGGACAAAAAATTAATCCCGAACATTTTCCTTGGGATTGAGATTGAATGATTTACGGGTATAGTCGAACTGCAATATATTCTGTACTTTTCGTCAACCCGAAACGTATTCTTGCTGCCTTATGAACATGTGTGTTGTCAGAATGAGATTTTCACTCTGCACCAGAGTGTGCGCTGATATAAAATTCCTGTCAGGTTAAAACTGTGTGCCAGATCGAGACTCGAAGTCGGGACCTACCAAATGAGCTACCCAAGGCATGACTCACGATCCGTCCCCACAGCTTTACTCCGGCCAGTACCTCGTCTCCTACCATCCAAGAAGTTCTCCTACGAGCCTTGTAAGACTAGCTCTCCTGGAGGAGATATGACTTAGCCACAGACTGAGGGATGTTTCCAGAATTAGGTTTTCACTCTGCAGGGCAGTAGCAGCCTGTGGCTATGCCATGTCTCTCTTCCAGGAGAGCTAGCCTTGCAAGGTTGGTAGGAGAACTTCTTTGAAGTTTGAAAAGTAGGAGATGAGGTACTGGTGGAAGTAAAGCTGTGACGACGGATCGTGAATTGTGCTCGGGTAGCTCAGCTGCTGAAGCACTTTCCCGGGAAAGGCAAAGGTCCCGAGTTCGAGTCTCGGTCCGGCACACAGTTTAAATCTGTCAGGAAGTTTCATGGCTGTCGTCATCTTGAAAGATATAAGTGTCCTCCGTATACTCATGAAGATGTGGAAGAAAGGGCGACACCAAGTTCAAAGGCGTTACCCAAGGGTTAGACTGATACTTTTCACGTTTCATTTTTTATTTACCGATTTATTGAAACGTGTGTGATGATTGAACTAATCTATGCAGTGACGGAAAAAAAATCGCAACACTAAGAAGGAGTTGTGTGACATAAAGGAAAGTTGGTAGGCGCGCTTCATATCTGAATGATGTTGTCTATTCAAATTTCGCGCCAGTCGCATAAGAGAGGCGCTAGTAGCGAATCAAGTTTGCTTTAAATACACTCTGTAACGGTTGTGAGCTTTGATTACCTTTGAGATTTTGACTTGCTGAGTTGACGTTAGTCAAGAAGGACTTTAAGGTTGCAAAGACGCCATTATCAACACTTCACTGAGTTTGAACGAGGTCGTGTAATAGGGCTATGAGAATCTGGATGTTCGTTCTGCGATATTGCAGAAAGATGTGACTGGAATGTAGCCACTGTACATGATTGCTGGCAGCGGTGTTCAGGAGAATGTGTGGTTGCAAGAAGACCGCGCTCCGGACAGCCACGTGGCAATACCGAGAGGCAAGACCATCGAAATCGGTTTACGGCTCTGGGGCGTAGTACTGTATCAGCAGCAGCAATTCGAGCAGCA
Organism: Schistocerca cancellata; assembly: GCF_023864275.1. Lineage (NCBI taxonomy): Eukaryota > Metazoa > Arthropoda > Insecta > Orthoptera > Acrididae > Schistocerca > Schistocerca cancellata. The sequence goes on along the minus strand of NC_064626.1, from coordinate 1,112,914,044 downwards.
GTTGATACCACAGTGACACAACGAACTCCACTGACCCCAAACCACCGCAATTTGCGACTTCAGTGGTGTCAACCGACAGTTCATTGGAGGGCAGGGTGGAGGTATGTTGTGTTTTCTGATGAAAACTGGTTCTGCCTCGGTGCCAGTCAAGGCCGTGTGTTGGTTAGAACGAGCCTGATACGGGTCTGCAACCGACCTCTCTGCGCCGCTGGACACACTGGACCTACACCGGAATTTATGTTCTGGGGTGCGATTTCGTATGACAGCAAGAGTACTTTCGTGGTTATCCCACACACCCTGACTGCATATTTGTACGTCAGTCTGGTGATTCGACCTGTTGTGCTGCCATTCATGAACAGCTTTCAAGGTGGAGTTCTCCAACAGGATAACGCTTGCCCACTTACCCCTGTTGTACTCCAACATGCTCTAAAGTGTGTCTACATGATGCTTTGGGCTGTTAGATCACCAGATCTGTCTCCAGTCGAGCGCATATCGGACATCATCGGTGAACAACTTTAGCGTCATCCACCAACAGCATTGACTGTTCCAGTTTTGACCGAAAAAATGCAATAGGCATGGAGACCCACCTCACAAACTGACATTCGGCACCTTTGTAAGACAATTCATGCTCGTCTGCATGCTTACATTCAGAATTCTGACGGTTACACCGGTTATTAATGTACCGGCACTTCACATTTGCAATGGCTTGTCTCGTACTTACATTAACCTGTGATCTTGCAATGTTAATCATTTAAATACGTTACCTAGATAAAAGTACTCCAAAAGTTTTATTACTCTACATCAATTATATTTTGGTGTTGAGAGTTTTCTTCTGTCAGTGTAAAATCCGTTCGTTAGGATCATGGGTAATAACGATTGTGAAGGTCGAGTCGCTGACACACATCTGATTTCATCTTTTTATATAAAGATCTAGCTACATGTTCCTTTATTAAATGTCTCTGCAGAAGAAATTGACGAGTCAAAGGAAAGCGCCCTGTAAAGCCGACTTTGGACTGCGGGGGTGTCCCTAGGGACAGAGCAAATTCCGAATGGAGGTGCATCCGAAGAGAGAGCAGTGCGCTGACCGCTCATGGGCAGGTATTCATTCTCTGCCGCCCTCGGCACTTCGTCGCTGTGGTTCCAGACGGTCGCGTGTGGCTCCAGGTACTTGCAATTGCAAATGTTGTCTGACAGGGCGGGGATGATTTTCTAAAAAGCTCGGTTTGGAAATAATGTTATGCGTCCAGACAAAGCAAAATTAATTATTTTTCGAGACTGTATTCCTGTTAAAGAGAACCTCTTGGCGGCGAGTTTTTACCGACAGGCCTGCCAAGAAAGCTAGAGAAAACCGTCCTGGACAAAAGAAAGCAGTCTCTATTTTTTCATTTTGGGCGGCTACGTGGTAGTTTTAAAGTTGTTCCACTTTTTTTTTGCGAGGAGGAACTGTGTCATCCAGATGCAAAACCACGCAGGCAACACATTGCTCTCTCATGTCACGGGAAAGCGCCTCATGGCTTAAAAATATCTGCTATGTGGGATGTTGGGGAGCAGTTTCTAAAATTTCATTTAACAATCTTCGACCGAACCTTCCCGATAGTAAAGCAGAGTTTGCACAGACTATTGCGCGAGAGTCTGTAGCAGAGAGAAATAAAATTTGGAAGAACGGACTTGTTCAAGGGACGTGAGAGAAGACACTCGATCAGCAGAAGCAGACTTGCATTCTACAATCAGTTTGTCACTCCATGACTGATGAGTTGTTTCTGCCAAGAAGTTGTAGCGGATGCAGAACTTTTCGCTCTGAACTATCGATTCTGGTGAGAGTAGGAAATAAATTCTGTTTTTAATAAGTGGCTATTAGGTGACATTTGGAGGAGTACATTTGAATATAATTTCTTCACATACACCATGGTTGGACAAGAAAAAACTGACTAAGAAAAGAGTGATTACTATAGCATTATTAAAAAAACTACATGAAAGATATACAAAAACACCTTCGTACAACAACAAAACATAGAAAAATGTTGCATGGTGTCCGTTCTTTTGCACATGTCTACAAGTAGGCTATAGACACCATGCCGGATCTGCAGGTGTGATACATATTATGTAAATAGAAACGGGAAGGGGAGATAGGAAAGGAAAAGATAAATGCTAATGATAGCAGCTGCATCAGGGCTTCGCTCGCAAGCAGCAGTGAGGAGTGAAAATGTTTGCTGGACTGGGACTCGAACCCAGAATCTCCTGCTTTCTAGCCAGTTTTCTTAACCACTGCGCCAACGGGACACATGACCAGAAATATAGACTCCACACATTCATATAATTGATTCGCCTCGTTGAACACTGAAGCCACAACATTCAATGCGGACTCAGATTTACGTTCGACCACCAGCCGGAAACTAAAAGCTAGCGAACATGGAGGTCGTGGACGATGAATGTGGATAGGTGGCACTAGATGTCTGTGTGAAACGGCCTGAGAACGTGCCGAGACATTTCCATTATGATCCACTGACAGAAATTCCAGGTACATGTTAACAGAAGTCATAGATAACAGACAAAAATCTGTTCCGTTGGAAGTTAAAGCACATAACCGACACTTCGGCAGACAATTAACAAAATAATTCCGCAACTGTCATTTACTGACACTGACTTTCCGGTTGACGCTACTTCAGGCTATGTGCAATTATGCAATGCGTCAGTGACCTGTTTGTGAGCTTCTTTATAAAAAATGGCGAACAGTTACGTACACAGTATGCTACTTGCGTGTATCTGGACTCGTAATCTCTTGATAAATTCTGGTTTTAATGACAGGTAAGTATCTTGTGCACCTGGAACTCCGTGTGCAGTGATAATTTCCTGATTGGCTTAACTTAGTTTCAGCAAGAATACAATGTTGAAGTGCTTGCACTTCTCTTTAGCACACGTGCAGAAATTTTTCTCTTCTTCAACTAGTTTGTCAGCTCAGGGAATACAGCATACCTACAGCTTTAGAATTTTTTTCAGGTATTCCACGAAGATCGTCTTGAAGAGCGTCTGCCACAAGGTGGTTCATCTGTTGATGCTTTCAGTCTTCCTTCATTTGGTTGTTGTGTATGCTCAAACGGCCTACTGAAAACGTTTAGCCCAACGAGAAAATGAGCTACCGTCCACTGTATAAGAACTACAAGAACTGTAAGAAAATTATAAAGTTCACTTAAAATGCTGTGGATTTTGGTTAGATTATTGCCAGGTGAAGTTTCCATCTTCATGTGTAAGTTTTGATTCTCAGCCTTCATTGTACACGGCAGCAATTTCTAATTTTTGTCATTACAAAACGAAACATGATATCGGCGAAAACAAAACATGGGCATCTTTAGCAAGTATTTGCCTGCAGCTGACACAACCACCACTATCGACGCGTCATTTACTTCGCAGTGTTGTTAACCTGCGCATTGTTTATTGAATGATCCTAATCGATCAGGAAGCGAGAATATAGCGAGAAAATTTTAAATTGACATCAGCTAAACCCTGCAGTACTCCTTTGCAGAGTCAGTAGCCACCGACAGCTCGTGAAGACAAATCTGAAGAAGGAATCTTAGCATTTGACGTCCTGTCCGTGACAGAATCATTAGTGACGGAACGCAGCTCCTGATGGTGAAGGAAATCGGTTGTGTTCTTTATAAGGAAATTACCCCGCATTTATCTTAAGCGATATCGGGAAATTACGAGAAATGTACGTCTAGATGGCCGGTTTTGGACTTGCAACCCGCTCCTCCCTGATTCGAGTCCTCCGTTTTAACCATTACACCGTCTCAATCGGTGACTTATCACAGTAGGACCCAAAGCAGGACTGTCGGCAGCATTTCAAATATCGGAAGGTTTGAAGTTAGATAATGTGGGCATTCGACACACCTCAAGAATTCTTGAGAGTTGCATCGAACTGTTCTCGATATTTGAGTTGTGAACTTCAATTAACGGTAGTATAAAACTAAAAAATTAAAAAATCCTATTCCCGTGTGTCCTTGTTAGATCTGCTTAGCAGGCTGTAAGGAATGGACAAGTGCCGATCATCTCGACCGGTTGCCTTCTTGAAACGCTTAATTGGTGTGGGGTGAACAATGATTGCTCCGATCATATCAAGAAACAAAATATAGGTTCCACATGCAAATATGTAATACCACTAGGTCAGGGATGAGTCCTCTACTACAAGGCGAAACTAAAGTCGCCATGTTTAATAAAATTTAAAATAAAGAAATCGAAAGCGACTAAAAATGGTTCAAATGGCTCTGAGCACTATGGGACTCAACTGCTGTGGTCATAAGTCCCCTAGAACTTAGAACTACTTAAACCTAACTAACCTAAGGACATCACACACATCCATGCCCGGGGCAGGATTCGAACCTGCGACCGTAGCGGTCGTGCGGTTCCAGACTGTAGCGCCGCCGGCCGGTGTGGCCAAGCGGTTCTAGGCGCTACAGTCTGGAACCGCGTGACCGCTACGGTCGCAGGTTCCAATCCTGCCTCGGGCATGGATGTGTGTGATGTCCTTAGGTTAGTTAGGTTTAAGTAGTTCTAAGTTCTAGGGGACTGATGACCTCAGAAGTTGAGTCCCATAGTGCTCAGAGCCATTTGAACCATTTGAACTGTAGCGCCTTTAACCGCTCGGCCACTCCGGTTGGCTGAAAGCGACTAACTATTATCGTTGAGAGTTTATTATTTTTCCATGTTTCGTTGTTACACGTTGTGCGAGGTGTTTCTATACACTGAGGTGAGAAGATTGATGGGTTAGCGGTAGTATCGCGTAGACGAAGTATAAAAGGGCAGCGCTCTGGTGGAGCCATCATTTGTACTTAGATGATTCATGTTTCCGAGTTGATTATGATCTCGCGCCAGGAATAGACACATTCTGAAAGCGGAATAGTAGTTGGAGCTACACGCGTGGAACATTCCACTTCGGAAATCGATAGCGAATTCAATATTCCGACATCCGCAGTGTCAAGAGTGTGCCGAGGACACCAAGTTCCAGGTATTGCCTCTCACACAGACAACGGAGTGGCCGAAGATCTTCACTTAACGACCGAGTGGAGCAGTGTTTGCATACAGTTTTCAGTGCAAACAGGAAAGCAACACTACGTGAAATAGCAACAGAAATTAATGTAGGACGTATGATGAACAAACCCGTTAGGACAGCGCGCCGAAATTTGGCATAAATGGCTATGGCAGCAGACGACCGACACGATTACCTAACAGCACAATATTGCCTACAGCGCACGAGACCATTTTGGTTGTACCCTAAGCGACTGGAAAATCGTGGGCTGGTCACATGAGTCCCGATTTTAGTTGGTAAGAGCTGATGGTTGAGATCGAGTGTGGTGCAAACCCCACGAAGCCATGGACCAACTTCGTCAACAAAGCACTGTGCAGGCTGGTGGTAGCTCCATAATGGTGTGGGCTGTTTACACGTAATGGACTGGAACCTCTGGTCCATCTGAACCGATCAGTGACTGGAAATGGTTACTTTCGGCTACGTGGAGACTATTTGCAGCCATTCGTGGACTTAAAGTTCCCAAACAAAGACGGAATTTTTATGGAGAACAATGCACCATATCACCGGGCCACAATTGTTCGCGGTTGATTTGCACAACATTCTGGACAATTTGAGCGAATGATTGCTCACTCTCACTGCTCGACATGTATTCCATTGAACATTTATGGGACATAATCTGGAGGTCAGTTCGTGCACAAGGTCCCGCACACCAACACTTTCACGATTGTGGACGGCTATAGCCGCATCGTGACTCATTAATTCTGTAGAGGCTTCCACGACTTTTAGGGCCCATGCCGCGTTGAGATGCTGCACTATGCCGGACGTCCGACACGTCACTAGGAGGTATCCGATGAATTTTGTCACCTCAGTGTATGTGTTCCATGTATTTCTTATTAATGCTGTAGTAATTACTCTTTGCTCAGTCATTTGTGTATGTGCATAAGTAATATTAAGCTCCTTTAAACTTCATACTGCTGCAGGAGTATATCGTCAAGAATCTGTTAAATAACTTAAAAGAAAATGCAGGAAACCTGCTCTCAGTTGCTCCATGTCAGGCTGCTCAATCACCAGGACAAGGATCGCCCGCTCGTTACCGGTGTCGCAATTGGAAACCTACCCGAATGAAATTGGAACGTGTTACTTCATGCAAGCTATATCGTGCCATCAGACCACCAGACTTTGATTTATTCCCAAAATTGAAACAACCCATTCGAGAACTCCGTTATTAATCTGTGGAATAACTTCCTGATGCTGTTACCTGAGCCATTCGCCAACTGAACAAAAACAGCATTTTAAATGAATTTCGACAACTTTCCCCACATTGGGACACGACCAGTGGGAAGCAGGTAAACTATATTGCAGGACGGCAAAGCGATAATGTCCAAAGAACAACCATGGAAATAAACAAAAATTATGTGCATTATTTATGAAATAGCCCTCTTAGGATACCTGTCCTATAAAATAAGGATGACGATTTATTCTCGGCAATCAGTAGCTTGTCCCTGATAACCACAGTGTGGGAAACTTGAGCGTTCGACTACGTAAGTAGTCCTGACCGGTTTAAACCGAGAAAAGTTCATCCGCGCTTCTGTATCCTACTAGTCTACATTTCACGAAGGGAGAGTGGCTGCAGCACGTGACCTGTCTCTGAACAAACAAGTTTTACAGCTGTTCAATTGATGGCATAACGAGTGAAAGGAAGTGGCAAGGGTGGTACCTACTGTTCACGGAAAACTGCTGGGAAAAGTATAATTCGTTAGTTTGCACATAACGTTCTAGAATATAGTTCCCAAACAGCAACATGAGAAAGGCAATACCTTTTTATCTTCGCAACTACCAAGCACTCAGATATATAGATGTGCGATCAGTGATCTAACTATGCAAATCAAAAGTACACATACTGTAACCCGTTGAATTACCATAATGCATCCCACCGACTAATCCTCGAAGACCTCATTTCAAAAGTTTTCATAACTCTCTTCGGTTATGTGATTGCAAAAAAATGGTTCAAATGGCTCTGAGCACTATGGGAGTCAACATCTTAGGTCATAAGTCCCCTAGAACTTAGAACTACTTAAACCTAACTAACCTAAGGACATCACACACACCCATGTCCGAGGCAGGATTCGGACCTGCGACCGTAGCAGTCCCGCGGGTCCGGATATGTGATTGCAAGTTACTTTGTAAGGTTGTCGATATGTACGACTATCAGTTAACATGAATCCGTATTTGGAAGTAATACTCAAAATGAAAAAAGAAACCAAGGAAAAAGAAAGGAAAGGCTTTTCGGAAATAAGATCATTGCGGACAGAGGACTAGCTCGAAATGTATCATAGTCGAAAAGGTAATTAATCGTAACCTTATTGCATTTGCCTGAAATAATTTAGAGGGTCTAAGAGAAGCCTAATTTAGACTGATCAGAAGGGGGCTGGGAACCTAATGCTCCCGATTACAACTCCAGTGTGTGTTAACCTCTAAAAACCTCGTTTGATCAGATCCTGATTTCATCAACTGTTTTTAATGCATCATAGATCTGTGACGCATGGTAATGTGATTCAAAATACACCGTTTTTTTCTAACAACGCACGTTTTACTTAGCTTGCTTTTTCAGTTGTTGTTTACACTCGAGTTAGAACAGTTCATAGGTCGCTGCTGTTAAACCTCCTTATCACGAATGTTGCCAGCCTAAACATTTGTAGCGAGCAGTGTTCCACAACTATCCAGTTATTTTTTCATCGGAAATCTTCTCCTTTTTAGTATTGAAATTGTCACGAACAGGGTGCGTGTATATACATTTTTACTTTAACAGTTTAACTATTAACAATTACTTTTAACACTTTATCTAAGTCTCTTTATAACTTTCTGTGTACTAACCCATTTACTACCTAATCTTGAATCTGCAGAAATTCGAAGACCATTGTAACGAAATTCAGTTATTGACAAAGAATGAAATAACTGTTTCATTTCTTGTGTTGTGGTCAGTTACTTCATTGAAAAATAGTGCAGATCCGGCTCCATCATAAGTTGTAGCTCCAGCTGCGATCACTCTAAACGAGACCGTAGGTAGTTCCGCGGTGCTAAACACTAACACATATCTTATTCGTCTTGTTGGCGTCTTTACACGAACGTTTGCAGTACAAGCCTCTTCTCGCAATGGAAACTATAGCTCAGGTTGGGACATACTCACCAGCGTAATGTTAACATCCAAAAATGGCAAAGACAAGGCGCGGTATAGGAACAAAAGGAAGGAGTTAACACTGAATGCTCAACACGTAGCTAACCAGTAAACGTGGTTGTGCGCCTACGTGGAATTCATGGGCACGGACCACGAAACCTATTTTTTTTAGAGCAATGGGAGCTGCCACTGACGAAGCAGTGAGCATTCATGCAGGACAGTGTAAAAACGAGAGGATTTATCTGCAATTTATACGTTTCTGATAAAAGTTCAATGGATGCCTAGCCGGCTCATACTACTACCACGCCTGTACAGCTGCATCTGTCGCCAAATGGCGTTATCCACCGAAGTGATCGTCTCAACTGTACACCTACCTTTCACCGCCCTCCACAGTCGGCATTAGAATTTTCTCATTCGCTTGCTGATATCAATCTGAATGCACTTCATTTACAGAATCTTTCACTGTATAAACTCAACTGTCTGTAAGCAGCACGCGCTCGACAGCTACGCGCTGCTATTTGCATGTATAGAATGAAGTGATAAAAGTCTTGGCATACATCCTAATATCGCGTCGGCCATCCTTTTGCCCGGCGTAAGCCAGCAGCTCATCATGGCATGGACTCCACTAGTCGTTGGAAGTTCCATGCAAAGATATTGAGCCCTGCTGGCTCTATAGCCGTCAATAATTGCAAAAGTATTAGATATTCAGAATTTTTTGTTCGAACTGACCGGCCAAAGCATACACTCGAACTGTCCAGAATGTTCTTCAAACCGTCGCGAACAACTGTGGCCTAGTGACATGTTTGGGAACATGAGGTCCATGAATGTTTGCAAATGGTCACCACGTAGATGAACTTAACCATTTCTAGTCAATGATTGGTGCCGGCCGCGGTGGTCTAGTGGTTCTAGGCGCGCAGTCCGGAACCGCGGGACTGCTACGGTCGCAGGTTCGAATCCTGCCTCGGGCATGGATGTGTGTGATGTCCTTAGGTTAGTTAGGTTTAATTAGTTCTAAGTTCTAGGGGACTGATGGCCACAGAAGTTAAGTCCCATAGTGCTCAGAGCCTCAATGATCGGTTCAGTTGGACCAGAGGACCCAGTCCATTCCATGTAAACTCAGCTCACACCATTATGGAGCCACCACCACCTTGCAAAGTGCTTTGTTGACGAGTTGGGTCCATGACTTCGTAGGGCCGGCCAGTGTGACCGAGCGGTTCTAGGCGCTTCAGTCTGGAACCGCGCAACCGCTACGGTCGCAGGTTCGACTCCTGTCTCGGGCATGGAAGTGTGTGATGTACTTAGGTTAGTTAGGTTTAAGTAGTTCTAAGTTCTAGGGGACTGATGACCTCAGATGTTAAGTCCCATAGTGCTCAGAGCCATTTTTTTGACTTCGTAGGGCCTGCGCCACACTCGAACATTACCATCAGCTGGTACCAGCATAAATCTCGACTCATCTGAACAGGCCACGGTTTTCCTGTCGTCTAGGGTCCAACCGACATGGTCACGAGCCCAGAAGACGCGCTGAATGTGATGTCGTGCTGTTAGCAAAGGCACTCGCGTCGGTCGTCTGCTGTCATAGACCATTAACGCCAAATTTTGCCTCACTATCCTAACGAATATATTCGTCGCAAGCCCCACATTGATTTCTGCGGTTATTTCACGCACTGTTACTTGTATATTAACACCGCAACTCCACGCAAACGCCGCTGCTGTCGGTCGTTACGTGAAGGCCGTCGGCCACTACGTTGTCCGTGATGAGAGGTAAAGCCGGAAATGTACTATTTTCGGGACATATTGACGCTGTCGGAATACTGAACTCCCTGACGAGTTCCGAAATCGAATGTCCCATACGTGTAACTCAACTACCATTTCGCGTTCAAAATCTGTTAATTCTCATCGTGCGGCCATAAACGCGTCGGAAATCCTTTCACATTAATCAAATGAGTACAAATGGTAGCTGCACCAATGCATATCGCTATCCCTTGAGTTTTGTCATCTCAGTGTATATAATATACACTACCGGCCATTAAAATTGCCACACCACGAAGATGACGTGCTACAGAGCTGTGATATGCAAATGATTATCTTTTCAGAGCATTCACACAAGGTTGGCGCCGGTGGTGACACCTACAACGTGCTGACATGACGAAAGTTTCGAACCGATTTCTCATACACAAATAGCAGTTGACCGGCGTTGCCTGGTGAAACGTTGTTGTGATGCCTCATGTAAGGAGGAGAAATGCGTAACATGACGTTTCCGACTTTGATAAATGTCGGAATGTAGCCTATCGCGATTGTGGTTTATCGTATCGCGACATTGGTGCTCGCTTTGGTCGAGATCCAATGACTGTTAGCAGAATATGGAATCGGTGGGTTCAGGTGGGTAATACGGAACGCCGTGCTAGACCCCAGCGGCCTCGTCTCACTAGCAGTCGAGATGACCGGCATCTTATCCGTATGTCTGTAACGGATCGTGCAGCCACATCTCGATCCCTCAGTCAACAGATGGGGACGTTTGCAAGACAACAACCATCTGCACGAACAGTTCGACGGTGCTTGCAGCAGCATGGACTATCAGCTCGGAGATCATGGCTGCGGTTACCCTTGACGCTGCATCACAGACAGGAGCGCCTGCGATGGTGTACTCAACGACTAACCTGGGCGCACGAATGGCAAAACTTCATTTTTTTTTTCATGAATCCAGGTTCTGTTTACAGAATCATGATGGTCGCATCCGTGTTTGGCGACATCGCGGTGAACGCACATTGGAAGCGTGTATTCGTCGTCGCCATACTGGCGTATCACCCGGCGTGATGGTATGGGGTGCCATCGGTTACACGTCTCGGTCACCTCTTGTTCGCACTGACAGCACTTTGAACAGTGGACGTTACATTTCAGATGTGTTACGACCCATGGCTCTACCCTTCATTCGATCCCTGCGAAACCCTACATTTCAGCAGGATAATGCACGAACGCATGTTGCAGGTCCTGTACGGGCCTTTCTGGATACAGAAAATGTTCGCCTGCTGCCCTGGCCAGCACATTCTCCAGATCTCTCACCAACTGAAAACGTCTGGTCAGTGGCGGCCGAGCAACTGGCTCGTCACAATACGCCAGTCACTACTCTTGATGAACTGTGGTATCGTGTTGAAGTTGCATGGGCAACTGTACCTGTACACGCCATCCAAGCTCTATTTGACTCAATGCCCAGGGGTATCAAGGCCGTTATTACGGCCAGGAGGTGGTTGTTCTGGGTACTGATTTCTCAGGATCTAGGTACCCAAATTTCGTGAAAATGTCATCACATGTCAGTTCTAGTACAATATATTTACCCAATGAATACCCGTTTATCATCTGCATTCTTTCTTGGTGTAGAAATTTTAATGGCCAGTAGTGTATGCGAGCCTTGTACTGTATATGTGAATGGTTACCAAAATACAGAGGAGGCGTGAGATAAATTTACATTGCTGACCATTAAAACTGCAACATTATGAAGGCCAGTTGCCATGAAGTATACTGCGTGCTTGGATATGTTTTTATTGTTGTGGACTGACAAGACAGCCAGTCCACAGTGACGGGTAACCGAAAGGCACGTGTTTACACACGCCGGCTGGCGTTAGGTCTGAAACAGGATACGTAATGAATGCTATAAAGAAAAGTACGTAGCTGCTGGAATACTTAACTTTAATCCATCATTTGTATACAGCATTCTTGATGATACAAGTGAGACTCCCTCTAGAAATGGTTAATGGCGCCTTGCTAGGTCGTAGCCATGGACTTAGCTGAAGGCTATTCTAACTATCACTCGGCAAATGAGAGAAAGGCTTCGTCAGTGTAGTCGGTAGCAAAGTCGTCGTACAACTGGGGCGAGTGCTAGTAAGTCTCTCAAGACCTGCCGTGTGGTGGCGCTCGGTCTGCAATTACTGACAGTGGCGACACGCGGGTCCGACATGTACTAATGGACCGCGGCCGATTTGAAGCTACCGCCTAGCAAGTGTGGTGTCTGGCGGTGACACCACATTTATCCCGTGGTTTATGGTCGAAGTATGTGTTATTAATACGTAATTCGTTCAATGGACAAAAATGATTAGCTCTTCTCCACTTTAATTTATTTATGTTTCATCATATCTTTCTTTAATGCAAGAAAGTAATCGAATCGCCAGCACGCACATTGAGATCTGCCATGAGCAAGATGGGAACAGTGTCGGTTACAGCTTGAGGATTATTAGCGACGGCATGCGTTAGAAGGAGGCCAGTTGAGGACCAGCAACTAACTACTGTGTGCTAGACACAGTACGCCTACACCTGGAATTTTGGTCTGGAGTGGAATTTCGTATTACTATAAGAGCACTCTCATGGTTACCCCACACACCTGTCTGCAAAATAGTACGTCGGTCTGGTGATTCGACCTATTATGCTGCCATTCATGAACAGCTTTCCAGGGGGTGTTTTGCAACGGGATAAAAATTGCACACGCACCGCTGTTGTACCCCAACATGCTTTAAAGAGTGTCGACATGTTGCCTTGGCCTTTCCGATCTATCTCCAATCGAGCACATATGTGGGGACATCATCGGACAACTTGAGCGTCTTCCACAAACGGCATTAAGCGTCCCTGTATTGACCAAACAAGTGCAACAGGCATGGACCGTTAACCCACAAACTGACACCTCTACAACACAGTGCATTCACTTTTGCAACCTTGCATTCGGTGCTCTGGCCATTACACCGGTTATTAATGTACCAGCGTATGCAATGACGTACCTGCCGCCTACATTAACCTGTGATCTAGCAATGTTAATCACTGAAATGTTGGCTAGAGAAATGTACCCCCGAAATTTTATTACTCTACAGGGTGTTTAAAAAAGAATACATGTATTTTGATTGCACATATTTATTAAACTTTAAGAAATACGAATATGAAGATTTACACGCATATTTACGAACTTCTCAAGCGCAGATTACAGATGTTCAATATGTCCTCCATCAGCGACACGAACAATATCACATCGATATTCAAATTCCTCCCATACTCGGGCAAGCATATCCTTCTTAACTGATGTCATGGATGTACGGATCCTGTTCTTCAACTCTTCCAGGTTCTGTGAGAATGGTGGTATATAAACGTTGTCCTTAACGAAACCCCACAGGAGGAAGTCAGAGTGTGGTGACCGTGGAGCCCAGTTGAGTCATGCCAAGTCGCCAGCTCCTTGACGACCAATCCAACCGTTCGGTAGAGTTTGATTCAGATATTAACGCACTTGGCGACTCCAGTGAGGGGCTGCCCCGTCTTGTTGAAAAACGAAGTTGTCTTTGTGCAGCCTTGGAAACAACCAGTTTTGTCACATAGCGAGATACTGCTGACCGTTAACCGTATATCCATCAAAGAAGAAAGGGCCCTAAACAGATGATCAGAATATCGCATAAAACACATTGACTTTGGGCAAATCTCGTACATGTTCAATGGCTGCATGTGGGTTCTGTAGGCCCCAAATTCGAACATTGTGTTTGTTTACCTGGCCACTAACGTGGAAAGTCGCTCCATCACTGAACAGGATGCGTTTTGCGAAAGTGTTGTCAATGTCAGTAGCATCAAGAATCTCGTTACAAAACGCCACACGTTTGCGTTTGTCATCAGGACGCAGAGCTTGTAACAGCTGTAGCTTGTACGGCTTCATAACCAACCGACGTCTCAAAACACGCCAAATTGTTGTTGTAGGCAGTTGTAACTCCCGACTGGCACGACGAGTTGAAGGACTACGTTGGAAATCAGTTTGAATTGGTGCAACATTTTCTTCAGGAACACGAGGGCGGCCGGGACTCTTTGCTTTACATACACATTCTGCATCTAGAACCAGTCGATACCATCTGCGAATGTTCCATTCGGAGGATCAATTTGGTACCTCAACTTGAAACGTCTTTGCACTGTAATTGCGGAATTGCACTTCGCAAACTCGAGAACACAAAATGATTCCCGCTGCGGAGTAGCCATTATAACCATATGACGTTTACCAAGCAAAACTAGAGAGCATGTATGGGGAGAGAGTGGCCAACCGGACGATACGGCGGCCATTTTTCTGCCAAACTGCGGGCGGGACTTCTGAATGTCCAGTAGTGGAGTACACACTCACCGAATCAAAAGCACAAGACATTATGGCGAAATCATTCGTTAAATGCCTTTGTTTATAATAATAATATGTTATAATAATTTTCACACAGCTAATTTACAGGTCTGTTTTCAAATTTAACTATGTATATTGCAAGTTGTTTTATATGTAGTAAAAAACAAAAACGACTTACTTCGCACAGATAAGAGTACTTGGTTGGTTTCCACAAGGCTCCTGTTTGATTTATGTCAGCCCTGTTGACTGCGACTGCCCACTGCTTTCGTCTTTCTTCATTGCGTGGAAATGCTAACATGCGAAATCCACCTTCGCCTCTATTGGAACAACCAAATGCAGCACAACCTGGCATCGTTTACGAACATCTGCAGAACGAATTACAGATGTCAAAAACAATACTGTACAATTACTAACGTGTTTACTTCAAACATGTAGGCCTACCGACTTCATCACAAAACGCTTCATTATTTCAACTCGTATTCACGGGAAACTTTACCTATGGCCACTCTCTCCGTATACAGGCTCTCTAAGCAAAACAGAAGACAACTGACATCTGGCGGTTATTAATATAAACTAGAGTATGTACTAGTTTCTCCAATAGCCTGGCCGAGGCGCAGCAATCGATAGTTTGAACAAAACAATACTTCGTAATACGTATATACTTTTTGAAACAGTCTGTGCATTAATTATTTTTTGATGCTGCGTTTTGTTTCCCCAGTATACAGGGTGTTACAAAAAAGTACGGCCAAACTTTCAGGAAACATTCCTCACACACAAATAAAGAAAAGATGTTATGTGGACATGTGTCCGGAAACGCTTAATTTCCATGTTAGAGCTCATTTTAGTTTCGTCAGTATGTACTGTACTTCCTCGCTTCACCGCCAGTTGGCCCAATTGAAGGAAGGTAATGTTGACTTCGGTGCTGTGTTGACATTTCAGTCGAAGTGTTCGTACGCTTCTCAACAACAGAATCGGTGACCGATGGATTGGTAGAGACGGACCAATTTCATGGCCTCCACTCTCTTCTGACCTCAACTCTCTTGACTTTCATTTATGGGGGCGTTTGAAAGCTCTTGTCTACGCAACCCCGGTACCAAATGTAGAGACTCTTCGTGCTCGTATTGTGGACGGCTGTGATACAATATGCCATTCTCCAGGGCTGCATCAGCGCATCAGGGACTCCATGCGACGGAGGGTGGATGCATGTATCCTCGCTAACGGAGGACATTTTGAACATTTCCTGTAACAAGATGTTTGAAGTTACGCTGGTACGTTCTGTTGCTGTGTGTTTCCATTTCATGATTAATGTGATTTGACCGAGCGAGCTGGCGCAGTGGCTAGCACAATGGACTCGCATTCGGGAGGACGACTGTCAATCCCGCGTCCGGCCACCCTGATTTAGGTTTTCCGTGATTTCTCTAAATCGTTCCAGGCAAATGCTGGGATGGTTCCTTTGAAAGGGCACGGCCGACTTCCTTCCCCATCCTTCCCTAATCCGATGAGACCGATGACCTCGCTGTTTGGTCTCTTCCCCCTAACAACCCAACCCCTAATGTGATTTGAAGAGGAGTAATAAAATGAGCTCTAACATGGAAAGTGAGCGTTTCCGGTCGCAGGTTCGAATCCTGCCTCGGGCATGGATGTGTGTGATATCCTTAGGTTAGTTAGGTTTAAGTAGTTCTACGTTCTAGGGGACTGATGACCTAAAAAAAATGGTTCAAATGGCTCTGAGCACTATGGGACTTAACATCTATGGTCATCAGTCCCCTAGAACTTAGAACTACTTAAACCTAACTAACCTAAGGACAGCACACAACACCCAGCCATCACGAGGCAGAGAAAATCCCTGACGCCGCCGGGAATCGAACCCGGGTACCCGGGCGTGGGAAGCGAGAACGCTACCGCACGACCACGAGATGCGGGCAACTGATGACCTAAGATAAGTCCCATAGTGCTCAGAGCCATTTGAACCATTTTTGAGCGTTTCCGGAGACATGTCCACATAACATATTTTCTTTCTTTGTGTGTGAGGAATGTTTCCTGAAAGTTTGGCCGTACCTTTTCGTAAGACCCTGTATTTAAAACGATCCGTCTATGAAAAGTGACAGTATTGCCGGAGGGTGTCGTGGGTGTCCACAGGAGCCCGCGTCGTGGTTCCAGCGGCTGCACGAGGAGTGCGAGCAGCTGGTGTCGTTCGTGTCGCGGGCGGACGACCGCTGCGCCGAGGAGGGCTGCGGCCCAGCGTCGCGGGTGCGCGCCGAGGTGTCGGCGCTGCTGCAGCCGTACACGCAGGACGGCCACCAGCTGCTGCACACGCTGCGCCTGCGCCGCAACCAGCAGCTGGCCGCCTCCGGGGACGCCGGCGAGGGCGGCGGCGCCAGCGACGGCGGCAGCGGCAGCGGCAGCGGCGCCGAGGACGTGCTCGGAAAGCTGGGCGTGCGCGCCCTGAGGGCGCAGCCGGACGCCGACGGCTACACGCCGCTCTGCGTGCAGATCATGCACGCCGCGCACCTACACCCCACCCGTGAGTCTCTGCTACTCTCGTCGTTCTTCTTGATGGCTTTAGTCCTAACACTGGCAAAAGGCAGCTTCCATATTTCTAGATTTCCGGAAATCATCTTACACGGTGCCCCTTGCAGGCTGTTAACGAAGGTACGAGCATACGAGGTATGTGAGGGGCTCAAAGATTTCTTAAGTAATAAAACCCGGTACATTTTACTCGATGGTGAGTGTTCATCACAGACAATGGTATCATTATGAGTGCCCCAGGGAAATGTGATAGGACCAGTGTTGTTCTCCATATACATTCACTACTGGCCATTAAAATTGCTACACCAAGAAGAAATGCAGATATATTTAAAAAAAACTAGAAACCCGTCTCGATTGCGAAAAAAGCACCTAGTGTTAACCTAGGTTTCGGCGTAGATACACCTTCTTCAGAACAGTAAAACCCACAAGTGCCTAAGAAGACCTTTGTCAATGATGCAGTTTATGGCGGGTCATGGCCCACCGAACATAGGCCGGTGTGAGGTGGAGCGTACACCATTAAGTTAAGTAGTGGTTAGACTTTGTACATATGTATTGTTTGTGTTTTCCTTTTTTTCGTTTATAAATGTATAGCTATTGTGTTCTTTTAATCATTGACAAAGGTCTTCTTAGGCACTTGTGGGTTTTATTGTTCTGAAGAAGGTGTAGTTATCTACGCCGAAACCCAGGTTAACACTAGCTGCTTTTTTCGCAATCGAGGCGGGTTTCTAGTTTTTTAATATATTAACCAACGATTGCTGACGCGCTGCGATGTTGAAGGTTCTTAGAAATGCAGATGATAAACGGGTATTCATTCGACAAATACAGGGTTATTACAAATGATTGAAGCGATTTCACACCTCTACAATAACTTTATTATTTGAGATATTTTCACTATGCTTTGCACACATACAAAAACTCAAAAAGTTTTTTTAGGCATTCACAAATGTTCGATATGTGCCCCTTTAGTGATTCGGCAGACATCAAGCCGATAATCAAGTTCCTCCCACACTCGGCGTAGAGAACCGACTCGTGGCGATAACGTACGAGTATTAGACCTTATGGTGACAAACAGACCCGAACTATTTGAAAAAGTTAACGCAGAACAGGGAATCAGCGATCATAAAGCGGTTACGGCATCGATGATTTCAGCCGTAAATAGGAATATTAAAAAGGGTAGGAAGATTTTTCTGTTTAGAAAAAGTGACAAAAAGCAGATTTCAGAGTACCTGTTGGCTCAACACAAAAGTTTTGTCTCAAGTACAGATAGTGTTGAGGATCAGTGGACAAAGTTCAAAACCGTCGTACATTATGCGTTAGATGAGTATGTGCCAAGAAAGATCGTAAGAGATGGAAAAGAGTCACCGTGGTACAACAACCGAGTTAGAAAACAGCTCCGGAAGCAAAGGGAACTTCACAGCAAACATGAACATAGACAAAGCCTTGCAGACAAACAAAAATTACGCGAAGCGTAATGTAGTGTGAGGAGGGCTATGCGAGAGGCGTTCAATGAATTCGAAAGTAAAGTTCTATGTACTGAGTTGGCAGAAAATCCTAAGAAATGTTGGTCTTATGTCAAAGCGGTAGGTGGATCAAAGCAAAATGTCCAGACACTCTGTGACCAAAATGGTACTGAAACAGAGGATGACAGACTAAAGGCCGAAATACTAAATGTCTTTTTCCAAAGTTGTTTCACAGAGGAAGATTGCACTGTAGTTCCTTCTCTAGATTGTCGCACAGATGACAAAATGGTAGATATCGAAATAGACGACAGAGGGATAGAGAAACAATTAAAATCGCTCAAAAGAGGAAAGGCCGCTGGACCTGATGGGATACCAGTTCAATTTTACACAGAGTACGCGAAGGAACTTGCCCCCCTTCTTGCAGCGGTGTACCGTAGGTCTCTAGAAGAGCGTAGCGTTCCAAAGGATTGGAAAAGGGCACAGGTCATCCCCGTTTTCAAGAAGGGACGTCCAACAGATGTGCAGAACTATAGACCTATATCTCTAACGTCGATCAGTTGTAGAATTTTGGAACACGTATTATGTTCGAGTATAATGACTAGAAATCTACTCTGTAGGAATCAGCATGGGTTTCGAAAAAGACGGTCATGTGAAACCCAGCTCGCGCTATTCGTCCACGAGACTCAGAGGGCCATAGACACGGGTTCACAGGTAGATGCCGTGTTTCTTGACTTCCGCAAGGCGTTCGATACAGTTCCCCACAGTCGTTTATTGAACAAAGTAAGAGCATATGGACTATCAGACCAATTGTGTGATTGGATTGAGGAGTTCCTAGATAACAGGACGCAGCATGTTATTCTCAATGGAGAGAAGTCTTCCGAAGTAAGAGTAATTTCAGGTGTGCCGCAGGGGAGTGTCATAGGACCGTTGCTATTCACAATATACATAAATGACCTGGTGGATGACATCGGAAGTTCACTGAGGCTTTTTGCAGATGATGCTGTGGTGTATCGAGAGGTTGTAACAATGGAAAATTGTACTGAAATGCAGGAGGATCTGCAGCGAATTGACGCATGGTGCAGGGAATGGCAACTGAATCTCAATGTAGACAAGTGTAATGTGCTGCGAATACACAGAAAGATAGATCCTTTATCATTTAGCTACAAAATAGCAGGTCAGCAACTGGAAGCAGTTAATACCATAAATTATCTGGGAGTACGCATTAGGAGTGATTTAAAATGGAATGATCATATAATGTTGATTGTCGGTAAAGCAGATGCCAGACTGAGATTCATTGGAAGAATCCTAAGGAAATGCAATCCGAAAACAAAGGAAGTAGGTTACAGTACGCTTGTTCGCCCACTGCTTGAATACTGCTCAGCAGTGTGGGATCCGTACCAGATAGGGTTGATACAAGACATAGAGAAGATCGAACGGAGAGCAGCGCGCTTCGTTACAGGATCATTTAGTAATCGCGAAAGCGTTACGGAGATGATAGATAAACTCCAGTGGAAGACTCTGCAGGAGAGACGCTCAGTAGCTCGGTACGGGCTTTTGTCAAAGTTTCGAGAACATACCTTCACCGAAGAGTCAAGCAGTATATTGCTCCCTCCTACGTATATCTCGCGAAGAGACCATGAGGATAAAATCAGAGAGATTAGAGCCCACACAGAGGCATACCGACAATCCTTCTTTCCACGAACAATACGAGACTGGAATAGAAGGGAGAACCGATAGAGGTACTCAAGGTAGCCTCCACCACACACCGTCAGGTGGCTTGCGGAGTATGGATGTAGATGTAGATGTCCCCATCAATGAGATCGAAAGCATCGTTGATGCGAGCTCGCAGTTCTGGCACGTTTCTTGGTAGAGGAGGTTTAAACACTGAATCTTTCACATAACCCAACAGAAAGAAATCGCATGAGGTTAAGTCGGGAGAGCGTGGAGGCCATCACATGAATTGCTGATCATGATCTCCACCACGACCGATCCATCGGTTTTCCAATCTCCTGTTTAAGAAATGCCGAACATCATGATGGAAGTGTGGTGGAGCACCATCCTGTTGAAAGATGAAGTCGGCGCTGTCGGTCTCCAGTTGTGGCATGAGCCAATTTTCCGCGGGCTACGCGTGAAACGCCCGCACGCGTTCAACCGTTTCTTCGCTCACTGCAGGCCGACCCGTTGATTTCCCCTTACAGAGGTATCCAGAAGCTTTAAACTGCGCATACCATCGCCGAATGGAGTTAGCAGTTGGTGGATCTTTGTTGAACTTCGTCCTGAAGTGTCGTTGCACTGTTATGACTGACTGATGTGAGTGCATTTCAAGCACGACATACGCTTTCTCGGCTCCTGTCGCCATTTTGTCTCACTGCGCTCTCGAGCGCTCTGACGGCAGAAACCTGAAGTGCGGCTTCAGCCGAAAAAAATTTATGAGTTTTTCTACGTATCTGTAGTGTGTCGTGACCATATGTCAATGAGTGGAGCTACAGTGAATTTATGAAATCGCTTCAATCATTTGTAATAGCCCTGTATATTATACTAGAACTGACATGTGATTACATTTTCACGCAGTTTGGATGCATAGATCCTGAGAAATCAGTACGCAGAGAACCACCTCTGCCTGTAATAACGGCCTTGATACGCCTGGGCATGGAGTCAAATACAGCTTGGGTGGCGTGTACAGGTACAGCTGCCCATGCAGCATCAACACGATACCACAGTTCATCAAGAGTAGTGACTGGCGTATTGTGACGAGCCAGTTGCTCGGCCACCATTGACTAGACGTTTTCAGTTGGTGAGAGATCTGGAGAATGTGCTGGCCAGGGCAGCAGTCGAACATTTTCTGTATCCAGAAAGGCCCGTACAGGACCTGCAACATGCGGTCGTGCATTATCCTGCTGAAATGTAGGGTTTCGCAGGGATCGAATGAAGGGTAGTGCCATGGGTCGTGACACATCTCAAATGTAACGTCCACTGTTCAAAGTGCCGTCAATTTGAACAAGAGGTGACCGAGACAGGCCGGCGGGAGTGACCGAGCGGTTCTAGGTGCTTCAGTCTGGAACCGCGCGACCGCTACGATCGCAGGTTCGAATCCTGCCTTGAGCACGGATGTGTGTGATCTCCTTAGGTTAGTTAGGTTTAAGTAGTTCTAAAGTTGTAGGGGACTGATGACCTCAGCTGCTAAGCCCCATAATGCTCAGAGCCATTTGAACCATTTTTTTGACCGAGACGTCTAACCAGTGGCACCCCATACCATCACGCCGGTTGATACGCCAGTATGGCCATGACGAATACACGCTTCCTATGTGCGTTCACCGCGATGTCGCCAAACACGGATGCGACCATCATGATGCTGTAAACAGAACCTGGATTCATCCAAAAAAAAAAAAAATTAAGTTTTGCAATTCGTGCACCCAGGTTCGTCGTTGAGTACACCATTGCAGGCGCTCCTGTCTGTTATGCAGCTTCAAGGGTAACCGCAGCTATGGACTCTGAGCTGATAGTCCATGCTGCTGCAAACGTCATCGAACTGTTCGTGCAGATGGTTGTTGTCTTGCAAACGTCCCCATCTGTTGACTGAGGGATCGTGACGTGGCTGCACGATCCGTTACAGACATACGGATAATATGCCTGTAGTCTCGACTGGTTGTGATACGAGGCAGTTGGAATCCAGCACGGCGTTCCGTATTACCCTCCTGAACCCACCGATTTCATATTCTGCTAACAGTCATTCGATTTCGACCAACGCGAACAGAAATGTCGCAATACGATAAACCGCAATCTCGATAGGCTACAATCCGACCTTTATCAAAGTCGGAAATGTGATGGTACGCATTTCTCCTCCTTACACGAGGCAACACAACAACGTTTCACTAGGCAACGCCGGTTTGTGTATGAGAAATCGGTTGGAAACTTTCCTCATGTCAGCACGTTGTAGGTGTCAACACCGGCGCCAACCTTGTGTGAATGCTCTGAAAAGATAATCCTTTGGATATCACAGTATCTTCTTCCTGTTGGCTAAATTTCGCGTCTGTAGCGCGTCATCTTCGTGGCTTAGCAATTTTAATGGCCAGTAGTGTAAATGAATTGGCTAACAGTGGGCATTAATCTACGGTTCTTTGCTGATGATACCGTGGTGTACGGTCAGCTGTCGAAATTGAGTGACTGTGCGAAGGCACAAGACGACTTAGAGAAGATTTCCAGTTGGTGTGATTAATGGCAGCTAGACCTAAATGTGGAAAAATGTAAGTTCATGCGGATGAATAGGAAGAACAAACCTTTTATGTTTGGATACAGTATTACTAGTGTCCTGCTTGACACAGTGAAGTCGTTTAAATATCTGAGCATAACGTTGCGAAGTGATACGAGATGGAACGAGCACGTGAGAGCTGTGGTAGGGAAGGCGAATGGTCGACTTCGGTTTATTGGGAGAATTTTAGAAAAGAGTGTTTCACCTGTAACGGAGATCGCATATAGGACGCTGGTGCGACCTATCATTGAGTACTGCTCGGGTGTTTGGGATCCGTATCAGGTCGGATTGAACGAAGACTTTGAAGCATTCCAGAAGCGGGCTGCTAGATTTGTTACCGTCGGCTTCGAACAACACGAAGGTTACGAAGATACTTCGGGAACTCAAATGGGAATCCTGGAAGGAAGGCGGCGTTCTTTTCGAGAAACACTATTGACGAAATTTAGAGAGCCGGCATTTGAAGCTGACTGCCGAACCATTCTTCTGCCGCCAACGTACATTGAGCGTAACGAATACGAAGATAAAACTCTCCGTCCGAACAGGCCTTTGAAGGCCCAGCAGTACCGACCGGCCGCCGTGTCATCCTCAGCCCACAGGCGTCACTGGATGCGGTTATGGAGGGGAATGTAATCAGCACACCGCTCTCCTGGCCGTATGTGAAGTTACAAGATCGGAGCCGCTACTTCTCAATCAAGTAGCTCCTCAATTTGCCTCACAAGGGCTGAGTGCACCCCGCTTGATGATGCTGATGTTTGGTTTGTGGGGCGCTCAACTGCGTGGTTATCAGCGCCCGTACAATTACCCAATCTTTGCTCAGTCCAATTTCGCCACTTTCCTGGATGATGATGAAATGATGAGGACAACACAAACACCCAGTCATCTCGAGGCAGGTGAAAATCCCTGATCCCGCCGGGAATCGAACCCGGGACCCCGTGCTCGGGAAGCGAGAACGCTACCGCGAGACCACGAGCGGCGGACGCACCCCGCTTGCCAACAGTGCCCGGCAGACCGGGTGGTCACCCATCCAAGTGCTAGCCCAGCCCGACAGCGCTTAACTTCGATGATCTGATGGGAACCGGTTTTACTACTGCGGCAAGGCCGTTGGCAATACGAAATGGAAATGCTGTGTGGCTAGGGCCTCTCGTCTGGTAAATCGTTCGCCTAGTACAAGTCTTTCGAGTTGACGCCACGTCGGCGACTTGCGTTTCGATGGGGATAAAATGATGATGATGATAAGGACAACACCAACACTCAGTCCCTGAGGGGAGAAAATCTCCAACAGCCGGGAATCGAACCCTCGCGGTTAGGTATGACATGCCGTCGCGCTGACCACTCAGCTACCGAAGGCGGACGGCAATACGAAGATAAAATACGAGAAATTAGGACTCATACGGAGGCATCCAGACAATCGTTTTTCCGTCGCTCTGTTTGCGATTGAAACAGAAAAGGAAATAACAAGTACTGGTACAGTGTACCCTCTGCCACAAACTGTATGCTGGCTTGCGGATTACCTATGTAGATGTAGATGTAACAGTGCAGTGATGCGGCTCTCTACTCTACATATCTCTTCGTATTCTACTACTACTACTACTACTACTACTGTAGTCTGTAAGTGATAGTCATAAACTTGTTGATAAACTATGTAAAGAAAAAAACATCAGTAGCTGAGAACAGAGGTCTCCTCGTCCCGATGGTTTTGATGCCGGGTTTGTGAAGATCCCGTTCATGGGGAATCCCTCTTATGATTTGGAGAACCTTGTGAAGAACCGGGATTTACGTGTTGTTTTCGCTACTGGCAATAATCTTCAGCTTAAAATTACATTCACAATGGAGGCCCGCATAAGGACAAGTATGTAGGGTCGGGCGTATACAAATTATTGATTGTGAAATGTCAAATATAGGCCAGACGGGCAGGATGTTTAAGAGCAGGTTCAGCGAGTACATGCTAACTAAAATCGGCCACGTTAAACAGAATTCTGCGTTTGCTGAACATCTTAAGTCACACGGGCACCAGTCTCTCACATTAGAAAATTGAGAATATTACACCTTGCTCAAAAAGGGAAAAAGGTGAATCTAATCGAGGAGTTGGAAGCTGTTAAACATATCTGTTTCGATAAAGGCAAGTTGCTGAACGATCAGCTGATTAGCAGAAACGAAGTGTATTATGATACAATGCTTCCATTGTCTGGAATGTTGCTACAGTGATAAATTTTATTTTGTCGACAGCTTTATTTTTAATTTGTTTGTTTTTCGTGTGTGAAGTTCGGGGAGTTACATTTCAAACAGGGGCTTATTTTGTCGTAAGTGACTTTACTTTTTATATTCGGAACTTATATCATTATTCTAATCACTAGAAATGGGTTTACAGTTTGAATGCTTACGACTACCCCTGTTCCTGATGCCTTGATGTTTGGGTTGTTGGTTTTGTATGCAAACGCTGTGCAAGCACTCTAAAATTTATCTATTTTATTCGGCAAGACAATTTCAATGACATATTTTGACTTACTATTTTATATCAACATTTTATCTAATTATTCTGTCTTATATAGGGGTACCTTAATGTACTTTTGTTTCATGTGGTTACAATGGTTTGCTTATATGTATCTTAATTTATTAGGTCTATATTTTTTTGTATTTCGTAAATAAGCCTTACGCCGGACATGCGCGCTGCCTGGGCACCTGTTGCCTCACTTGCATCTCGATCTGTCACGATAGCATTTATGTGCATGCCAAAGGGACACTGCACACTTCATCGGCTAAATTAGATGGCAGGTCCCTTTTTAAATATATTGCTGCCCTCTCGCCAGAATGGAAAAAACTCTGCTAACATGTAATTTGTCGAAATAAACACTCCACAAGCTCAATGACCTGGTGGGTCCTCTCGCTGGAGTAAGAAGCCATGGGTCAGTGAACTATGAACTACACGAAGCCATACTTCCAGCCACCCTTCCTCCCAATGGCTTATGCTTTTCTTATCGCTAAGCAGAGAGCAAAGGGCTCGCAAGGGACAGCACATGTTTCTTCAGTGTGACCCTGTCAAGTTTCATTGGCTGCAATGTCATCCTACGTATCTCTCTGAATTCTGAGGTGACATGGTATCCAGCAGAATACTACTTTCTGTCCGGTCTCGTGGAGATGCACCATGGAGGCCTGAATAAAATGGACGATTCTGTTCACTAAGTATATCCTTAAAATCGCCTGCAGCGCACTGAGGGAATCAGAGTAGACGAGAAAATTCTTCCCTGTCTCAGATGCCAACTGCTACAGAGCCTTCAGGATTGCATGCAGCTCCGCAATTCTTTGTGGTTATCAGTCCTGTGACTGGTTTGATGTGGCCCGTCACGACTTCCTCCCCTATGCCAATCTCTTCATCACAGAGTAGTACTCACAACTCTCACAACCTATGTTCTCAGTAATTTATGGGATGTATTCCGACCTCTGTCTACCCCCACTGTTTTACCCTCTACAAACTCGGAAGTTATTGCCTAATAGCTTAATACATGTCCACTCTCGTACCTTCTTCTTGTCAGTGTTCTCCATATGTTCCTTTCCTCACCGATTCTGCGAAGAAACTCTTCGGTTGTTACCTTATTAGTCCACCGAATTTCCAAATATCCTCCTTCAGCATGACGTCTCAAACGCTTCGATTCTCTTCTTTTCCGATTTTTCCACAATTCATATCAACACAATTCTGAGCTCTTAACGTACGAAGAGCTTTCAATAACTAATGCCACAGATTTCGTTTCCGTCACATGTCTGGTTAGTAACCCTATAGGAAAGTATTTTCTTTAAATGGTGTGAGATATATGCTAAACCACTAAGATTCAGACTTTTAATGAGTTCACGTTAGTTCTCACATGTATAAAAATTCTTCCAGAAAATAATTTTAGTTTCGAGCCATTAATTACTGGTTCGTTTGAGATACACAATGATTGACTGTGTTGCCTTAAGTAAGTTCTGTAATCAATAAACACAAAAGTTCAGTTACTGAAATTGTGACCTAGTTTTTAATTTTGGATTTATTTGGTCATAAATGGTCTAAGTTGTCTCATTTTCATATAAGAAGGTAGTCTATGTTGTTTGAAAATAGGAGTACTGTTGCTGAATCATGCCGCAAATGGAGTGGAGAAACATATTAGGCTGTCTAAGTTCGTAAGTTGTTTCCACTTACATGAGTATGGTCTTTAAATCAGTGTGCCTGTTTTTCAGTTTCTAAGAAGATCTATGTGAAATTAAAATTTTCACCAAAAGAGCAATTCAAGAAAGTGGAGAAGTGCAAAACAGAACCCTGTAAGAAGGATGTCCCTCTCTTCCAAAGTGTTTTCACAGTGTAAGTATGTAGTTCATTTCAGAAAAAAGGAAATCATTTTCTAAGGCACGTTAAGGTTTTTGTGATACTTCACGATGGAGGGAAAATATTCAGTTTATTTAGTTTATAAATAACTCCCACTGACATGGCATTCTCTGTGTTTCAAAGCAAAACTGTGGCGAAAGTTTTCCCATCCACGTTCGTGTAAGAATTTCTCTATTGTTTCCTTTGTGAATCAAGTCATCTTACAACTCTCGTTTTACAGCGCATTGCAGCTGTTTCGTATCTTTGAATGAGACTATAGCAACGGAAATCTGTTACTCGTTCATCTACACCGACCCGTTCATTTCATTTCTGGTTATTTTCGATAACACGTTATGCAGCACCATCTTTTGTGGTTTCGCTGAACACTTCATAGCTGTTCTTTTTTTGAAAAAAAAAATAGACGCCTTGGTTTCGGGAGCTACCATATTTCCACTCTAAAATAAACATTTCGCTGCTTTCAACGTGGGGCCAACTACTGCACTAATTCGGGGTCAATTATTCCACTAAATAGGTTAGGCTGGGTTGTAGTGAACGGTATTTCAATATTCTGTCAACTGAGACAATTTTACCACGTGATAAACGTTTCCAGGTTTTGAAAACGATTATATTTGGCACTCAGCCAAATTCCTGAAGCAACCAGTAGAGGTGCAAGTGTCTGCATTGTATGCAATGGTGCTTAAGAAGGACTATTTGTATTTTTTCAGAATTTTCGTGTGTTTACTGATTTGTACAGGTGTTTTTACTTTCATCTGAAACGAGGTAATTTTTTGGTAAACTGTAAAAGTGACTCGAACTGGTCATTCATTCTCATCAGAGCAAAAACTAGTTCTTTTGCATATGATTGTCTTTCAGAATCACGTTTAGATATAAATATTACATTGCATTTAGATTTAATAATATCGCTTGGCATTATAGTATCAGGAAACTTAGTGACACCCTGTCAACCTTCATTTTCGCAATTTTCTAAATTTTTTCGTGTTTCTCTCAGGTAATAGGTTTTTAGTTATGTGCTACATTATGCTGAAGTGGAAAGGCGCATTAGGACCCCGTTGGGACGCCGCAGCTATCTAACTTATAACGATGTTACGCTGCAGCTTGTCGTCTCTGCAGTGGTTATCAGGGAAATAAGCCGAGGTAAATCAGCTGGCGGGTGTAGTATTCCCACTAGAACCGTTGAAAATGAGGTGTAGTGCCCCTACTGCTTCGAGCATTGATGAGGCAGTAGAGAGCCTAAAACAAGTCTCTGTTGGTTCTGTGGAGATGGAGACGGAGGCTTCAGATCGCTGAATAATTTTCGGAGGGAAAAGTTTTTACTTTCCAGACATTCCGGTTGAAGGTTTTACTTGGTGCTCGAGATATTAGGTTTGGAACTGAGCACCCTTTCCCCTGGGAAAAATTAACCTGTTCTGGTGAGAATTTCAAAATTTTCTTAGAGGTCCGATGTGTGAGAATTAAAAACCGCGTATGTTATTTTTTAATATCTGTAGGATGGAAATCAATAACGAACTAAGTGCTGAAAAAATGTTTTTGAGTTAGAGGCAAAGCCGAGCGGGATTAGCCGAGCGGTCTACGGGCGCTGCAGTCATGGACTGTGCGGCTGGTCCCGGCGGAGGTTCGAGTCCTCCCTCGGGCATGGGTGTGTGTGTTTGTCCTTATGATAATTTAGGTTAAGTAGTGTGTAAGCTTAGGGACTGATGACCTTGGCAGTTAAGTCCCATAAGATTTCACACGCTCACACACAGTTCGAGCCAAAAAACCAAGCTAATTGCCGTTGCAAACCTGAAAAACGGACTAAGCGCTACGAGTATTTTTAGTAGTGCATAGAAAGCCCGGAAGGTAGGATGAGCTAAAGCTTTGTAACTGTTGGCAGCGTGTAGCAGACATTTTGCCCAGATTGAAAAATGTAAGAGGCTGGAAGAATCTCAGAGGTTCAAATACCTAAGGACTTTGGTACTTACGGAGAATGCGACACCTAACAGTCGTTTGTGATTGATTACTATGCTCCAGCTTGGCGAATTCTTTATTTTAAAAAATCAGCCGATACAAATACTACCACAACGAAAATAAATGTTTACAAATGCAACTGGATTCAACCAAAACAAATTGCACCTGGCATTGTCAAAACGAGAACAATGTTTTACGAACTTGAGGACTGGAACACCTACAAGATTTTCAGGAAAGGGTTTTGCACTGAGATAATAAAGAACTTTGTTTTACCGTCACAACAATGTAAAAACAGCTTGTCAGCTGCCGTATTGCAAGTATCTAATACAACATTTTTCGAACAGTTAATCAATGGAAACCGATTTGTGCTCCATAAAATTAAAGAGATTGGAAATAATTCAATACATCCTAGCGTAACAGTAAAATGTTTATTATATAAAAAAAAAACTGATAAATGGTTGGCTCTTACTTCGTTGTTGCCGGTACCTGTATGTCGCTTAGTACGTTCTGCGTTTTTGAGAATAAAATATTGATTTTCATTGATAAAAGGAAGGAACCTTTAAAAAATTGCATAGTTGTGTCACTTTTACTGTAGAAAATAAATAGAAAATTGGTGAGGGTTTTCATTAAAATATTTTGTAAAAAATAACATAACAACTTAGAATCAGTTTTTTGGCACTTGGCCCGTTACTGATTTCCATTCTACATTTATACTTACGATGAAATCGTTACACATTAGCCGAACTGCTCACCCACATTGACAAACAGATCATAGCCACTACCGGATGCAACACTAAAAGAATTTCCTCCCCTGTCACAGGAAAATAAATCCATTGTCATCACAGTGAACACGACGGACTAGTCAATAAGTCGGATACCAATAAGCGCACCGCCTTTACGTGCGTGACTGGAAGTACCCCATTCTACGCCCAGGTGCCACGAATAGGCAGTGCAGGTGTAAGAAAAATAGCCTCTGCTGCATCACAACTCAAAGGATTACGGAATATTACGCAAATTCCCACGCGAGGCAAGGGGTCTAACCGGAGCGCATTTGGATTAAACCTGTACCGTCGTCAACAAACAACGAGAAGTGGCTACGGAGAAGAGATACCTTTGAAGATGCAGCAATAGAATTTCTGACACGAGTAGGCGAGCGAATAAAGATAAGTGATTACAATGACCCAATAAACATCCAGAATGTACAGGGTTATTACAAATTATTGAAGCGATTTCACAGCTCTACAATAACTTTATTATTTGAGATATTTTCACAATGCTTTGCACACACATACAAAAACTCAAAAAGTTTTTTTAGGCATTCACAAATGTTCGATATGTGCCCCTTTAGTGATTCGGCGGACACAAGCCTATAATCAAGTTTCTCCCACACTCGGCGCAGCATGTCTCCATCAATGAGTTCGAAAGCATCGTTGATGCAAGCTCGCAGTTCTGGCACGTTTCTTGGTAGAGGAGGTTTAAACACTGAATCTTTCACATAACCCCACAGAAAGAAATCGCATGGGGTTAAGTCGAGAGAGCGTGGAGGCCATGACATGAATTGCTGATCATGATCTCCACCACGACCGATCCATCGGTTTTCCAATCTCCTGTTTAAGAAATGCCGAACATCATGATGGAAGTGAGGTGGAGCACCATCCTGTTGAAAGATGAAGTCGGCGCTGACGGTCTCCAGTTGTGTCATGAGCCAATTTTCCAGCACGTTCAGATACACGTGTCCTGTAACGTTTTTTTCGCAGAAGAAAAAGGGGCCGTAAACTTTAAACTGTGAGACTGCACAAAACACGTTAACTTTTGGTGAATTGTGAATTTGCTGCACGAATACGTGAGGATTCTCTACCGCCCAGATTCGCACATTGTGTCTGTTCACTTCACCATTAAGAAAAAATGTTGCTTCATCACTGAAAACAAGTTTCGCACTGAACGCATCCTCTTCCATGAGCTGTTGCAACCGCGCCGAAAATTCAAAGCGTTTGACTTTGTCATCGGGTGTCAGGGCTTGTAGCAATTGTAAACGGTAAGGCTTCTGCTTTAGCCTTTTCCGTAAGATTTTCCAAACCGTCGACTGTGTTACGTTTAGCTTCCTGCTTGCTTTATTCGTCGACTTCCGCGGGCTACGCGTGAAACTTGCCCGCACGCGTTCAAGCGTTTCTTCGCTCACTGCAGGCCGACCCGTTGATTTCCCCTTACAGAGGCATCCAGAAGCTTTAAACTGCGCATACCATCGCCGAATGGAGTTAGCAGTTGGTGGATCTTTGTTGAACTTCGTCCTGAAGTGTCGTTGCACTGTTATGACTGACTGATGTGAGTGCATTTCAAGCACGACATACGCTTTCTCGGCTCCTGTCGCCATTTTGTCTCACTGCGCTCTCGAGCGCTCTGGCGGCAGAAACCTGAAGTGCGGCTTCAGCCGAACAAAACTTTATGAGTTTTTCTACGTATCTGTAGTGTGTCGTGACCATATGTCAATGAATGGAGCTACAGTGAATTTATGAAATCGCTTCAATCATTTGTAATAGCCCTGTACTTGATGAACGGAAAAAACTGCAGCTGTAAGCTGGAACAGCTATACGCAACATTCTAGACTGCAAGCGTGTATTGCCGCTGCCGGTGATCATTCTGAACACAACTTGTGATGCTCAAGTGTCTCGTTACTGGTCAGAATCCATATACACAGTGTATGCATTTGTTCTTTAGTGTGTCCTACCACAGGTGTCGCTGCGGGAACTTTTAAATATATATCCTCCAAATAAAGTTTTTTCGTGTTTAAAATTGTCTTTTCTAGCATGCTTTTTGGTTATTTGCTGTTATTTTAACACAGGGCGAAGTTGCTTTTGGGGTAAACTTGCTACCGACGTTTACAATTTTTTAACGTGTAAATATTTTCTTAATTTGTTAAGTTACCACGTAGAGTGAAATTGAAGACCACGACTAATTATTAGAGTTGGTTTTGGAGCATTTGCGTTAATATCAGTTAACGTAGGAACTGACAGACAGAAAAAAAGAAACGCGACAAAGCTGTCCCTCCTTTATTACTCTTTGTATGTTCAGACGGCTGCCACCCGTGAAGGAGGAGGTGCTGCTGATGTTTGTGGTGAAGAAGGTGAAGAAGATAAACGCGAAGAGGCTCGCCGGGAAGAAGCGCAAGCGCACGCTGGCCGTGGCGTACCTCCCGCTCAGCGACGTCGAAGTCGGCGACAACCCAAGCGACCGCGCCGCCCTGGAGCGCATGATCATCACCTACCTGCCGCTCGGCGAGCCAGGCAAGACAGGTGAGCCGCCCCGACAACTCGCCCCGCCCCTAAACAGCACTGCTGTTTTGTGCTGACGTCCATTCCTTCCTCTAGCACTACAGCGGCTTCACACTGACCCTAAACTTCTCCACAATCCGTCGTATAATTTCCGCTATTTTTTCTCTTAAAATTTCCTTGCATCTCGTGTCCCTTCACTTTATGTCTTTCTGTGTCGAAAGGGTCTTTCCGACCGCAATACTGTTCTACGAGCCTCATGGAATTCTTTCCGTTGACTGCATTCGTCGTTCATTCAGGAGTGATGTTCATTTTGGCTGTGCCATCGCAGATATTTTCCCACTATATAATTTTGGATCTTTCTCTCCTTCTTGATCCAAATATTGTTACAGAGAACGCTGTTGTAGGTAGTCTACAGTACATTCGTCCTCTAGCTATTCTTGACTAACCATTCTGCACTTCAAGTCAATCCAATTTTTTAGACGTTTGTATTTCCTTTCGCCTGCTTCATTTGGTGCATTTTCATATTTTCTCCTTTCATCACCAATATTAGTTATATTATATAATACGGAATTACGGTTCTGTCTTGAGAAAACACTACTCTTCTTGTTTTAATACTCAAATATGTTTCGGAGAAGGTTTTCCGTCTTCAGTGGGTTCATTTATTCTCTGTGAACATATAAAAATTTTTTTCTCGCGTAATACATAACAGGCTTTAAGATTATTGTATTCACATTTGTAAGACTATTAACAGAAAAATATTATCAAGAAATTATATACCTTAGTATTACATACTGAAGTTCAAGTGGCTGGCTGACATTTGCAGTACAGTTACTACTTTTCTCTGGCTTGTCATCCGCAGCTAATCATGGTTTTTCAATGTTGTGGTACGTAAGTTGCCAAAATGTTAAACCTAAAATGAAATTATTGTTTTTTTCTATTTTCTGATATTGTGTTATAATATTAGTGTCATTGTATTATGTACTACCATCAAGAAAGAGTCATTGTTTCGTTCTTTAACTAAAATTATTTATGTTAAATTACTGGTTTTCGAAAATGTGTTGAATGTATGATGATTCTGGATGGGCTTTAAAAATTGATGAAGAGCAAGGGTTCAAAAAGGTGATGATGATGATTGGTGTTTTAGGGCGCACAACAGCGAGGTTATCAGCGCCCGGTTCAAAATGGTTCAAATGGCTCTGAGCACTATGGGACTTAACATCTTAGGTCATCAGTCCCCTAGAACTTAGAACTACTTAAACCTAACTAACCTAAGGACATCACACACATCCATGCCCGAGGCAGGATTCGAACCTGTGACCGTAGCAGTCCCGCGGTTCCGGACTGCAGCGCCTAGAACCGCACGGCCACTGTGGCCTGCGAAGAGCAAGGGGCTATGTATAGATGTGTATTTATTTTTTGTTGATTTACATTTTTCATGCTTCTACAGGGTGGCTGGGCTGTGTTCCCTAACACACGCTGTTTCATTGTTTGTCTGATGTCACTTGTTCTGCCATTTTGTTCTGTGTATTCTTGATGGGAATTACGAATTGTGCTCTGTTGATGGGTTCTGGTGGGGAGGGAGGCATATGTGTGCGTGAGTGTGTGAGAGCTTCTGTTAGTTCTTTTAGAGCTGAGAGTAGGGTTCCATTGCAGAGTATTGCTTTACGTGTATGGTAATTTTTTTCTATTGGAAATATGTCTCCTGACTTGTGTTTAATGCCCACGAGTTCATCAGCAAATGTAGAATCAATGCTGTTACTCTTAACTTCTCCTCTGTTTTGAGTGTACCTGATACTGAAATTTTCTGCATGTCTGTCCAATATAAACTGAGCTGCAGTCTTGACATGTAACTGGATCGATTCCAGATATGTTGTGTCAGTGTTGGTTGTCCTCAGTTTCTTTTGTGTATTGTTGTTTTTTTATGTAAGCCATTTTCAGTCCTTGTTTTTTGAATAGATTGCCGGTACTGTGGACTGTTTTGCTGTTGTATGTGGGTGGTGCCATTTGTGTATTGTTGTAGATATTTCTAGTTCAGATGTGTTGTGTTCGTTTGTGTTCTCTGTGTTTATGTTCTGTGTGCCTGTGGTTGTGTGTTGTTATTGATCTGTTTGCTGCTGCGCGTTGGGTATGTCTTTCATTTCAGGAAGCACATCAGCACTAATACACAACCACAGGCACATAACACTGAAAAACCCTGATTAGTTATGGATGACAAATTGGAGAAAAATAATAATTGTACAGCCACTTGAATATCAGTATGAACCCACTGAAAATGAAGAAACTTCTCTGAAACGTGCTTGGGTATTCAAACAAGAAGAATTGTGTTTGCTCAAGGCAGAACCACATTTCAATATTATTTATTAGGAAACAAATGCAGACAAATACAGAGCTTCAGCCACAAGACTATTGGTTATGTTATTCGAGTAGTTACTCTTTTTCTTGCCACTTCCATTAGTTTTGAGTTGTAATTTGCGCATTTTTAGCCAAATTCTACACCAGTTACTGAACAGATTACATTTAATACTTACACATGTTCTCTCCTACCTTTATTTAACTAGGAAACCATGTCATCTGCAAATCCTTGTAGTTTAGATTGTTTTACTATAAAGATTATATTCATGTTAAAGATCATACTTGTCTTTTGTCTATATTCAACTACTGATTTAGCCAAGAGCAGAAGTTAAGCTGTTACTACTGTATTGAGCAGAACATCATCACTGCATGTAACTTGTTAAAAAAAGTTTTTTATTTTGTTTTGCCCGGCACTTGTGTTTGAGATTCGGCATGCAGATGTACCTTTGTTGCTCGAAGTTCTGTAGATTTTTTTAGTGAGAAACTTTATGATAGGCCACGTTGGGACACAGCCTAATAATGATTCAAGTGAATTTTCAAATTTGAGATTGAAAGATATAGTCTCAGTAGAGCTTATTAACATGTAAAATAACATTTATTACATTTATTTCAGTGTATAAAAGAACACCTTGTACTTAGTGTTCATACTATTTTATTCAATATCAAACCCAAACTAAAATTATTTCTCTGTTCGGAGACACCATAAAGTTTAGTTCTCTGTCCAGACATTTAAAATGTGTATTTTATTCTAAAATATTTGTCTAACGAAGAACATGAGTTTAATTTCTTCTGTGAATCTTTGAACAACCTCGGATTGCAGTGTATTAACATGGTACCTTTCATTATTGCCAGCAAGATGCCTTTCATTATTGTTCTCTTTTATAACTTATTTTGTGGTAACAACATGTGGGAAACCCAACTTTTTTCTTTCCTTTTATTTTAATTCTTATAATATTTCAAATTTCTTACTAAACAGAGACACGATACATTTCTGGTTCACTGACCTTTTACACCAATCTTAACTTTCAATAAAGGTGTATTAGACCATTATTGAGCTATCAACTTACTTGAGTTGCACAGTTAACACTCTTTCAGACTTTTTTTCTGTCAGTCTTCAATATTTCATCAGTTGCTAACTGTTATACTTTTCTACTGTAAGAAGTAGGCCTAGCTTATCACAGTAATTTACAAGCTTTTTCGGACATGAATTCCTTTATGTTGCACATGATTTACTACAATCTCTAATTATTATAGGGCAGCGAAACTGTGTATTTAGTGTGAGTCCTTTAAAGTTATTACTCACTGTTCTCTCTGGTGTCCAATAAATTGTATGTTTGTTAATGGTATATCCAAGACATGAAAAGTATGACTCACGTTCGTTCATAGACGTAATGAAAATTAAAATGGGATGTTTTGTTTTGGAACGACTGATTGATAATCATCTATCACAATCATCCTATAGTTTTCAGCACAGGATTTACATCAGAACATTGCATTTGTTGAATGTTACTGTAGTTTCTGTAAACAGGCGGAAATCTGATGATTTTTATTTTTCATTCCAAATATTTCTTGTGCGACTGGTAACTCTACACAGTTTTGGGCCGTGACTACAAGAGGCTAAAATTTTAATGATTTTTCTGTTTCCTTTTCTTTACAGATCCTGAGATAGTCAAAATACTGGAGCGGAGAAAGCAAAGCAAGAAGACTAAAAAAATTCTAAAGAAGGACATACGGATCGTATGATCGTGACCAGTGGCCTAAAATTATTTGAAGTATGCTGAAGAGCCACTACTGCCAAATAAATTGCCATATATTCTGTTATACATATATATAAATGTATTTAACATTTCTTTCAAATACTCTGCCAACGCGTATGACACGTGAAATGACTGTATCAGACATAATTTTTGTAGAGACTTTTTGTACTACTGCCAAATAAATAGAAATGGTTTTCTTTTTATAATGGATGAATTCGTTCGTTTGGATGTCATCTCTGACTAGCACTAGCAACAAAGACGACAATTTTGCATTGTTGTTTCGTTTTTGTGCTTATACAAGAAGCAGCAGACTTCCAATGATTTGTTCTGGCAAACAACGTCATTTTCGATTCTGACCCTGTTTAGTTTTGGTGCAAAATCGCAATTAATACATTGGATAGGATTACACATTAAACTGTTAAGTCCCTTGTAAATTCTTGGATGAACTGGTCAGAGGAAGACAAACACATAGCACTTCTGATGGAATCATATCTACTGAAGCGCTATAGTTGATGGCCGGTTTATTTTTTATGTTCAGTTTGAGAAACGTGCGCAGGGACAAAAAATGGTTCAAATGGCTCTGAGCACTATGGGACTTAACATCTGAGGTCATCAGTCCCGTAGAACTTAGAACTACTTAAACCTAACTAACCTAAGGGCATCACACACATCCATGCCCGAGGCAGGATTCGAACGTGCTACCGTAGCGGTCGCGCGGTTCCAGACTGTAGCGCCTAGAACCGCTCGGCCACTCCAGCCGGCGCGCAGGGACAAATTTGAATCAAATTAGAGGGGGAATTAATCGAAAAGTTTGCATGTCAAATACATTTTTACTAGCAGTAAGTAAGATAATATTTCGTACTGAAGCTGGAGCGCACACATGTTTTCGTCTCAATAAGAGCAAGAAATTTTCCCCATATATGTGATTCAGAAAATCTGAAGTCTGCTCATCATCAAATATATTCCAATATTTAAAGTTTTCTTACCATTTACGTCAGTTTCTGTTGGTCCCATCATAAGCCCTATTTCCTCAATAAATTTTCCTGCCACTGAAATTGTTAGAGGACACAAAAACAAGTTTTAATGTTTATTTTGCATAATATTCACAGCTCATACAGTGAACACAATTGGATTTAAATTAAAAGTACCGAAAAGTGACATTTAGCTCTGTAAAACTAGCCAGGATTAATTTCATTGCAGTAAAAGGTTTGTTGAACGCACTTAACAGTAGTGTTCTACAATTACGTAATTTAGTAACAGCGAAAGGTTGTTTCAGGAGATTTATAAGTAGAACATCGGTTTATGGTCTGTTGGCCGATCATGGATTTTAAACTGCAATAATATAAGGTAGAACATCCCTGTGAAGATTCTCTATTATTGTGTCCTGTTAGTATTGCTGTAATCCAGTTAGGGTGTGTGGGCCTCTGTTTCGAAATTCTTGTTTTGACAATCCAAATGCACTGAAGTATACTGAGGTGAAAAAAGTCATGGGATACCTTCTAATATCGTGTCGGACCTCCTTTTCTCCGCGTAGTGCGGTAACTCGATGTGGCATGAACTTAACAAGTCGCTGGAGTCCCTGCAGAAATAGTGAGCCCATCTGCCTCGGTTGTTGTTGTTGTGGTCTTCAGTCCTGAGACTGGTTTGATGCAGCTCTCCATGCTACTCTATCCTGTGCAAGCTTCTTCATCTCCCAGTACTTACTGCAACCTACATCCTTCTGAATCTGCTTAGTATATTCATCTCTTGGTCTCCCCCTACGATTTTTACCCTCCACGCTGCCCTCCAATACTACATTGGGGATCCTTGATGCCTCAGAACATGTCCTACCAACCGATCCCTTCTTCTGGTCAAGTTGTGCCACAATACTTCCTCATTAGTTATGTGATCTACCCATCTAATCTTCAGCATTCTTCTGTAGCACCACATTTCGAAAGCTTCTATTCTCTTCTTGTCCAAACTATTTATCGTCCGTGTTTCACTTCCATACATGGCTACACTCAATACAAATACTTTCAGAAATGACTTCCTGAAACTTAAATCTGTACTCTATGTTAACAAATTTCTCTTCTTCGGAAACGCTTTCCTTGCCATTGCCAGACTACATTTTATATCCTCTCAACTTCGACCATCATCAGTTATTTTGCTCCCCAAATAGCAAAACTCCTTTACTACTTTAAGTGTCTCATTTCCTAATCTAATACCCTCGGCATCACCCGACTTAATTCGACTACATTCCATTATCGTCGTTTTGCTTTTGTTGATGTTCATCTTATAACCTTCAAGACACCATCCATTCCGTTCAACTGCTCTTCCACGTCTTTTGCTGTCTCTGACAGAATTACAATGTCATCGGCGAACTTCAAAGTTTTTGTTTCTTCTCCATGGATTTTAATACCTACTCCGAATTTTTCTTTTGTTTCCTTTACTGCTTGCTCACTATACAGATTGAATAACATCGGGGAGAGGCTACAACCCTATCTCACTCCCTTCCCAACCACTGCTTCCGTTTCATGCCCCTCGACTCTTATAACTGCCATCTGGTTTCTGTACAAATTGTAAATAGCCTTTCGCTCCCTGTATTTTACCCCTGCCACCTTTAGAATTTGAAAGAGAGTATTCCAGTCAACATTGTCAAAAGCTTTCTCTAAGTCTACAAATGCTAGAAACGTAGGTTTGCCTTTCCTTAATCTTTCTTCTAAGATAAGTCGTAAGGTCAGTATTGCCTCACGTGTTCCAGTATTTCTACGGAATCCAAACTGATCTTCCCCGAGGTCGGCTTCTACTAGGGCTGCCTCGGTACCCTCCATAATTGCGAAAATGTTGCCGGCCAGGATACTGTGCACGAACTGACCTCCCATAAATACTCGATAGGATTCACGTCGGGTGATCTGGGTGGCCAGACCATTCGCTTGAACTGTTCAGAAAGTTCTTCAAACCAATCGCGAACAATTGTGGCCTGACGACAGGCTGCATTGTCGTCCATAAAAATCCTATTGTTGTTTGGGAAAATGACGTCCATAAATGGATCGAAATTGCCTCCAAGTACCAGAAGATCTAGAGGGTCCAGTCCATTCCGTCTAAAAGCAGCCCACATCAATATGGAGCCACCATCAGTTTCCACAGCGCTTTGTTGACTACATGGGTCCATGGCTTCGTAAGGTCTGCGCCACAGTCGAACCCTCCCATCAGCTTTTACCAACTGAAGTTGGGACTCACCTGACCAGGCAGTGGTTTTCCGTCGTCTAGGGTCTAACCGATATCGTCACGATCTCAGGAGAGGAGCTATAGGCGACGTCATTCTGTTCGCAAACACACTGAGGTAGGTCGTCTGCTGCCATAGCTCTTTAACACCAAATTTCGCCACACTGTCCTTGCAGTTTACGTTCGCCGTGAGCTCTACATTAATTCCTGCGGTTATTTCACGCAGGGCTGCTTGTCTGTTACCACTGACAACTTTATGCAAACGCTGCTGCTCTCTGTTGTCAACTGTAGGCCTCGGCCACTGCGTTGTCCGTCACGAGAGTTAATGCCTGTAACTTGGTATTCTTGACAACGTCGTGGATCTCGGAATATTGAATCCTGAAACGATTTCCGAAATGGAATGTCCCATGCGTCTAGCTCCAACCACCATTCCGCATTGAAAGTATGTTAATTCCCTTCGTGCGCCCAAAATCACATCGGAAAACAGAGTTCAAAGACAGCTCCTCCAATGGACTGCTCTTTTATGTCTTGTGTACGTGATACTACCGCCACTAGAGATGTGCATGTTTCTAAAAATGGTTCAAATGGCGCTAAGCACTATGGGACTTAACATCTGAGGTCATCAGTCCCCTAGACTTATACCTACTTAAACCTAACTAACTTAAGGACATCATACACATCCATGTCCGAGGCGGGATTCGAACCTGCGACCGTAGGACTGAGGGTCTAGAACCGCTCGGCCACAGCGCCCGGCGCATGTTGCTATCTTATGGCTTTGTCACCTCAGTGTGTATCAGGCTATCGTTGGAAGTATGTAATTCCTAGCAGTAGATGTTCTGAATTTCCACTGTTATCTGGTGAATTTTTTCTCATCACTGATGACAGAACTTGAGACATCACTTCCTAAGACTGTCATGATGAGTAAATAAGTGAACATTGCTGTGTGGCACCACGTACATGTCAGTCAGTGTGACAATATTTTCTACTGCGTACATGTCAGTCAGTGTAACAATATTTTCTACTACGACAGCGAGAAGTACCGTCATTACAGTTTTCGATAGTTCGTCTTGCGTTTGTCATTGTTTCGTGGGAGCAAATTTGAACCCGGCGGTTATGTACACTCTGCTGCTGACTTGGTATAGAGTGGTCTGCAGCATGTTTTGACAGGTCAGGTCACTTTGGACGGATAGATTTGTCTTGCACGCAAGTCGTCGAATTTCACCCAGCTCTTCAGATGACAGAGTAACTGCCGAACTCGTTCTCGTCTCTTTGATAAAGATTGTTGTCCAAACACATAACATTTGTTTTCTTGCCTACACCATCTTAAGCAGTTATTTGTATGATGAACTAATCATTTCACGACACATTCATATGCAGAGAAAAGAACTATCGTGTATTATATGTTACACAGGTAAACATTCGGATCCATTTGACAACCACGATCACGACACTGTGTCCCATAGTATTTAAGACAGCAATGTTGACTATTCTAGTTTCGTGGTAATTATGCTTTTACACAAGTAGCAGTAGTGTCTTCATCTGTGTCAGCCAGCAGCCTCTTAACAGTGACGTAGATAGCTAGCATGCGACAAAGAACCAATGCACAAAATCATTTTACGTATGCTAAGCACTAGATTGCGGAAAACATAGAGACCACATGATCATCGGATTTTTAAAATTTTTTTATACTTATGGTACGTGAAATTCAGACCTCAAATACCCATCTCCCACAGTAGTTCGAAGTAAATCTCGAAAATTCTCGAGGAAATCGACTCGGAAGTTTTCCGAGCTGCTTTATTAACGTAGAGTTAGGTTGATTTATCGACAGGCACAGTGTTTCTGTGGTAGAGTGATCGTCTGTCACGATTTATGTTCGATTCCCGGCCTGTGCATATTCTATGAACATTTCCGTGAAATGTAAAATACACAAAGATTAAAAAAAAAGAAAAAAATCGATAGCGCTCGGGAGTGGTAATCGCAGCTTGAAGTATCGTTTCGGTCATAATTTTTTTCATTTCTTTTCCGTTGAAATACCTATATCATTTAAATTTAAAATTCAACTACATGCTAACTAACACATACCCATCTGTCATTTTCATGAAAAACCCACGTCTTCTTAGTTCTAGTTACATATAATACACAATAATCCAGTCTTCATTGCAAATATAAATACTTAAATAGTGATATTTGATAAAAGATTGTTAATAAAGGATGTTTTTACTTAAAACATTAGAGAATATTTTTTCATCTTTATGTATTTTTTCTTCACGTAGAACATGCAACTTCGTTTAAAAATTTGCATCAGCAAGGAGTCGTATTCAATCCGTGCACGTCGCGGTACAATATGACATATTACTATAAGACTAAAGTAGTCGTTATACTTATATGGATATAGCCTGTTCTTTCGGACATGTCCGACATGACCTTCTTCTGAGCGGATGCACACATATTGCCCGAACTCTTCCGGACTTGGTAAGAATGTCTTCCACGAGTAATAAGTGTGTTGGGGTGGGACACTACGAAAATAGTGTGTGGACATATAAGGTGAAAATGTGGATCTCGCGGGAGGCGTGCGCGAGATAGTCCCTGCAGTCCCACTATCCTCTGTGCCCTCGGTGGCTCAGATGGGTAAGGCGTCTGCCATGTAAGCAGGAGATCCCGGGTTCGAGTGCCGGTCGGGGCACACATTTTCACCTGTCCCCGTTGATATATATCAAGCCTGTTAGCAGCTGAAGGTATTATTATACAATTCTAATAAAGTAGTCGTTAGTCTGAATCTCATTTCTTCTTAGCCACCGGCGCAGGGTCACATTCCCCGCCCGTCGTTTTTATGGAACATTCTCTATTCCAGGCGTCACAACTACGAGGACGTCCAAACTACCATCACGGCCGGAACGAATGCGCGAGAGGTGCACCTGTTGGGTCGGTCACAGAGCTTCTCTTCCTTTCGGCGGACGTACACAGTGTGGTTGACGCTTGGGACGCGAAAGTGACGGGAGACGCTCTCGACCCACCAGACGAATTCAGTGCTTGATAGGCGGCAGTTCGTGACCATCGTCCGCGAGTGAGGCGCAGCCGTTACGCACGGATGTGCGTGCTTGTTTCGTAGGCAGCGGCTATTGATCGCAAGACACAATACAGCATGGTCCG
This sequence comes from Schistocerca cancellata, assembly GCF_023864275.1. Taxonomy (NCBI): domain Eukaryota; kingdom Metazoa; phylum Arthropoda; class Insecta; order Orthoptera; family Acrididae; genus Schistocerca; species Schistocerca cancellata. Next base: position 1,112,871,460 of record NC_064626.1, on the reverse strand, counting down.
TAATTAACTTCTGCGCGCTGATCGGCAGTAATCCCGACGCGACGCGATAACGTGTACGCCAAATGGTTGCTACGGGAATCGTATCATACTTCCGTATAAGCCGTCTTAACCGCCCCTGCCTGGGCTGCTCTCTCGTCATTTCTCATAATTTTAGTATTTCAGCTATCTGTCGGCGCACTCTCTTTTAATGCAGGGGTTGAACCATTCAGTATTATGTTCGTCATTTGTACTGTTTCAATATTATTGTCTTGACCTGCAGCAAGGCGAGTCTCGGCAGTTTCGTAACTTCGTTGGCGAACTGTAATCATTATTCACGCGTAACGGGCTACCTCTCATTTAATGTGTTGCCTTGAATCAGTATATGGAACATCATACCAAATCTGTCTGTTTTCTTGGTCTGTGGATTCGCACCCCACCCTATTGTCTCACTCTTTACCAATTAAGCACTGAAACTAGACATGATGGAGCCTGATGCCGGCTGCGGTCGGGATAGCAGAAGAATCACTGGTGAAATTTAATATCCCTAGTTCTTAGAGGAACAAGAAAACCAGACTGCCAAATTAATTATTCAATCATTCTTCATGCAGATTCGAAAACCCCCTCCACCAGCCGCATTATAAATAATATATATCAAAACATACAAAAATCCGGTTGTCTTGTTGCTTTCTTGTAAGTGCAGTGAAAGTACAAAGCAAATCTGTTAAGGTAGCGATGTGCCATTCATTCTTGAAGACAGTTCCACTCTTTAGTAATGCAGAACATGGGTAGCCTGTTGTCGCTAGAAGTCTGTAGAACGCACAGCACAGGTACAGGTAAACGGGTGGTGCGGGGGTGGTGGCGCGAAAGTGATAAGCACTTGCGTAATGTCGACTGAATGGCTGAGGGCAGTGGGTGCACGTGAGCCTGCGGCGGATGTACTCGTTAAACAGCTGAGGTGAGACATCATCGGTCTCCGGGGCCACGACTGGGTAAGGTGAACTCATAATGCTAAACGATTTAAGAATCTGGCCTCCCCTCCCCTCTCTTATCTTGACACGCGACTGGATGTCATCATTCCTGGATTGGCTTTTGAGCGAAATATGGCATGCGCATTTGCCTCAGTTTTAATCTGACCCCGAAGGTTAATTCGTACCCGCAATGCCCTACTACTTACATGTTCACATTAAATTCTACCGGTTTCTGACTCAGAATTACACTCATATTCAGGAGAACTAAAAACGCCGATCCTTTGTAACTGTAGCGTAAAATAGACATGGCATAAGCGGAGTCGAATGATGGAGGGAATCAGTGATCGGTGCAAATCTGTTCCCGCAGACCACGGCCTTGTAGAAATTTGAGGCTGTAATGTTGCATAATATCCCCCTCTCGTTTGCTGCGACACGTTAAACATCTCTTGCCTTTGATGTTTTCCTGGCTCTTGACGTCGTGTAAGTAGTCTGTATACGGCAATTTGAAGAGGAGGAGGAGGAGTAGATTACTGTTTAACGTCCCGTCCACAACGAGGTCATTAGAGACGGAGCACAAGTTCGGATTAGGAAAGGATGAGGAAGGAAATCGGCCGTGGCCCTTCAAAGGAACCATCCCGGCTTTTGCCTGAAGCGATTTAGGGAAATCACGGTAAAACTAAATCTGGATGGCCGGACGCGGGCTTGAACCGTTATCTTCCCGAATGCGAGTCCAATGTGCTAAGCACTGCGCCACTTCTCTCGATATGGTAATTTTAAATCGAAGACTGTTCCTATAGGTGCAGCTTGATTCGATAAGATGTCAACCTTCTCAAACGGCGGAGTCCGACGTGGGAAAGCACCCACAGCAGATGAACGGATGGCCTCCTCCGTTTTTGCGAACAAATCCTAGCACATCCACTATATAACGGTTGGCCATTTGTACTCCATCTCCATTGTTGAATATTTTAAGGACGCTCTGAGAGTCTGACACTATTAATGTATCTAAGAAGGGAGATGAACTTGCAAACTTAGTGCTTCAAAAACTGTCATTGTCTCAACCGTAAAAACTGAATGGCTTCTAAGTAGTTCGAAGGCTTCCCTGGCTTAGATCTGAGGGCGTATAAAAGCACGTCCTGTAACTCATCTTGTTGAACTATGGATCCTTCTGTACATATACAGATATAATCAAGCAACTGAGGTTAGACGAGATGGTTAAGTCTGCAATTTGCTTTTAGAATTTCCGAGCTTATAGTATTAAAAAAAGACTGGCGCTTGGCAGTAGGACGTGTCAAGATCATATTCAGGTAAAGGCAAACGTGAAGAACATCTTAATGCGAAACATTGCTGTGAAACTGTGCACTCCCCAAGGACTCCATCAATTCTTCATTTTATGATTATATCACAATTATTTAATAAACTATTGTCAGGGTGTCAGCACAGATTCCTCTATTTTTCACCACATAGTAAATAATTGTCACGGTTCCCAAGCTAAATCCAAACTGCTATTTTATTTTCAACGTTTGCGTCACTATGGTGTCACAGGCAGGTCATCTGTAAGTTCAGGGAAAAATGGAAGCCGCATGACTTCAAACATTGGGTGTATGACAGTTGCGGTACTGAACGTACTTCGTGTACGGTTGTGCGGGACATTTTAGGGCCTATCGGAGCCAAGCTGCAACAGCTCGTTGTGTTGAACATATTAAATTCTCCTGAACGTTTTTTTAATCACCATGTGTCTCTATGAGCAGTTTAGTCCCACGACCACAGTACTGTACGGTTTTGTGCTGATATTACCTAAACTACCGTTTTAGTGGTTTCATAACGGTGCACTAAATTTCGTACATGCAGTTTCACTGTTTTGGAGAAAGGCTTCACATTCTCTCTCGTACCGAAAAAGAGCAAGATGTCGAGCTTTCATCAGTAACTTTTCGTTTCGGTTGTAAGCATACGGCGGGACCTAGCGAGAACAGACATTGCGATAACCACAAAATGAGACAGTATGTCACGTCTCCGTGTGAGATGTGGAACAGTTTTGTTGTTTAGTAGTGCACTGATCCTTCTGAATCAGTTCGTCAACTAGTTGCCTGTAGAGGGTCTTGACAATTGACAAAAGTCGTTTGTCACACAAAACGAGTGTTCCACTTTCACCTCTCTGTAACCTGCCGACTTTACACCTCATATTGTCCACACCGATCTACTCATTATCATGAAAAGCTTTCATCTGTATAGAGCGTCAGCATTTCCTGGTAAACTGACACGGCGCACTGCTTAAATGGGAAGGGAGTAGTTCACAGTTTATGGCGATAATTGCATAGAATGTTCGAGCGCAGTGCTAAAACGATGGACTTTTATGGGGGTAATTATATACTAAGTCGTTTCTTAATTACTCTATCGGAAAAGAAACATAGAGATTCTTGCACTGAAACGTCCTTTGTAAGGTTCACCATCAAAATATTTGTTATTACCGTACAATGTAGCCTTTAGAATTAGGGTGCAATGGTATTACAACAAATGTAACTGGTGAGTTACCCTTAGTGACAAGAGCTTGCGTTATGGTTTACAGTGACAGCCTAAGTCTCGTATCTCCAGCATCGGTTGAAACAGGTCTGCAACTTTTATGTGATTACAATAACTGTTATAATGGTTCAAATGGCTCTGAGCACTATGCGACTTAACTTCTGAGGTCATCAGTTGCCTAGAACTTAGAACTAATTAAACCTAACTAACCTAAGGACATCCCACACATCCATGCCCGAGGCAGGATTCGAACCTGCGACAGTAGCGGTCACGCGGTTCCAGACAGAAGCGCCTAGAACAGCACGGCCACACAGACCGGCTAACTGTTATAGGGACCGTCCTAAGTTGCGTAGGAAATAATTAAAACTTCCTCTACAACTTAAGACGGTTCATCTAACAGTTAATGTAAATTCGAAGAACGACATTTTTCCATGAGACTGTGCATAAAACTTTTTATTTTGCACACTACCGGTTTCGGGGATTGGCCATTCTCAAGTGTGTGTCTAGTATCATATATGACTACATCATCATCAATTATTTTTAAAAAAATCGCTTGCCATGCGTAACTGGGCAATGCACGGTTGTCAAACGTCCTCATATTGCAATACTTCCTACGAAACGCGCTGTATATACTCAATCAACGTGAGTGAGTGTATATGTGTAAACAGTTCTCGATGGTCTTGAGCCACAGTCACGCCATACTCGTTAAAAGAATATACCTTGATTTGACTGCGAATTACCGTATTTATCTTCTGTGCTAAACAGATTCAGGCTTTTGTGCAATTATCAAGTACAATGCTAACAACATTTAGCATTGTACTTGATAATGGCAGAAAAGCTGTGGTCTGAATAGTATAGAAGATACATATAGTAATAAACAATCAAATGGCGGTTTATTCTAAAAAAAAAGTATATAGTGTGTTCATAGGAAATCCTGCAAGATGAGGACATTTGACGACTGTGCTTTGTCTGTTTATTCATGGCACGCGATTGTTTAAATTAATGATGATGACGTAGTCACATGTGTTACTAGAGACACGCCTGGGAATGGGCAGTACCCGAAAGCTATAGTGTAAAAAATAAAAAGTTTGATACACATTTCGTTCTTCAAATTTATTGAGGCTGTCGGGCCCACGCAGAAGAAAGTGAGTTATTGTAAAGCCAAAGTCACGCTTTCGCTCTCACTCTTAACACTTTCTCCGCCGAACATCGCAAGCGAGGGTGGCTTTCGCCATTCGGGCGAACAGTTCAGAGCCTTGCGTCAGCTTTCTGGCCGTTATTCCTGTGCTCGGGAGTTCAGTACCTATCGATGACATTTGTGGGGACCGGTTCTCTGCTTATCAAGCAAGCCACTGAAATGGCATCAATTAGGATAGCTAACACATGTCGCTGGGGGTCATGTTATGAATGAAAAACCTTTTTTCAAACTGATTTTTCTTTCTAGGCTTGTTAACGTTTCTTTTCTGACGTCTCGTTATCACTGCTCGACATGACCATGGCAAGTGGGAACACCAAGTTTTAATATCGAAGCTGACGTTCATTTTTCTTTTTGCACGAATATCTGATGCTTCCATCACTGTGGATCAACTATGATCAATCCAAGTTACAGTTCTCTTACCCAACTGATACTTTTTATACAATACTCGCTTACTTGGTTTTTGGTTACCAGTGTATTTTTCCTGATATAATAATGTAATCCAATACGGCGCAGCAATCAATACGACAAAAATCATGCAGCAGCCGGTGTAAGTATACAGATGTACAACTGTTGTCCACCTGAATGTACACTCTAAAACAATTTTTTTTAAAATAAAAAATAATCGAGCCAGTCAATAACGCGTTGCTCCATCTCAGATCATTATGCAAGCAGGTATTCGGTGTGGCATTGATTGACAGAGTTGACAGATGTACTCCTGAGGGATATCGAGCCAAATTATGTCCAATTGGCGCGTCAGATCGTCAAAACACTGAAATTGTTGGAGGGAGCTATAGGCAATGCTCCAAACGTTCTCAGTTGGGGAGAGATCCGGCGACCTTGCTGGCCATCGCAGGGCTTGGCAAGCACGAAGACAAGGAGCAGAAATTCTCGCCGTTTGCAGTCGGACATTATTTTTTTTTTTTAAATCTTTATTTCTTTTCATAATAGTTATACAATAATGACCCACCACCTTAATGATTAGTGGGTCCTACATTCCTAAATTTACAATAGCAGCTATACATTTTTCTTAACTTAACTACAGACAGTTCTACGATTTCAACTAGGCAGACTACTTCTTAGTTTACTAGCTAGCATAATTTCTAGTTACTACTACTGGTTAATACTAACTGCCTGCAGCGTTACAATTGTGCCAGTTAATGATATAAACCTACTTGATGCCCTGCTCATAGAGCTAATCCCTATGAGCGAGCCCCTGGCACAGGGCAGGCAAGGATTAAATCATCGCTGCAGGTTCCTAACTTACTATCCTATTCTAATTAACTACGTCTACTTTCTAATCTATGTCATTATCGGTGCGTTGTCTTGATCAGGCTTTGCCCCAGTCCCCCTGGTCCTGGTCGTGGCGGATTCCAACTATAAAGTCGACCTGTCCACGAACCGGCGGTATGGGATTGGGGCGGTGGTCGCATTCAGTGTTGTCTATTTACTTAGTCATGAAGGTCTCTCAAAAAAGTTGTCAGAACTTTCTGTGATACCTCGTTTACCAATGTATTTAGTGTGTGAAATGTCTCCTCCTGTCTTAAAAGGTCATAGGTGTTTGTGATAGGTAATTGTTGTCTCAATGTCCCGGCTACATCATCGAAAAGGGGGCACTCATAAACCACATGGTCAGGAGTACTCTCCAGTGCGCCACAGTCACACGCAGGTGTAGCCTTTTTCCCAAACCGACAAAGATATGTCGGATAGGGGCCATGACCGGTGAGAAAGTGGAACAATCCCCGAGTTGGCTTAAGGTACTTCATTTTCAATCTTTCCCTTACATCTGGTAGGAACTGAAAGGTTCTTCTACCAGTTTCATCCGATTCCCACATTTCCTGCCATAGGTTTACCCCTCTTTCCCTAATCTCACCTTTGTCCCTGACTGGTGCTCCTATAATTTCTTCTACCTTGGTGATAACCCCCTTTTTTACCCAGTACCAAGCTGCCTGTTCCCTAATCTTTATATCTAGGGGACAGAGTCCCATTATGATTAACATGGCTCCTCCTGGGGATGTTCTGTAAGCTCCCACGGACCTTAATATCATATTTCTGTCGCGGATGACAACCAAAGGTGTCCTGCTATGAAAAGAAATGGCACCCAGACTATCACTTCTGGTATCCCACCGTTGTCTGGGGCTTCTCCAGGCACGTCGTTGCTGGTGATCAGGGCTCATTTCAAAGCGGGACTCATCACTGAAGATAATCTACTCCAGTCAATGATATTCCAGGCCGAAGACGTGTCTCGGGACGCGTTGGACAGTGTTTGGTTACCAGCCTGACTATCGGTCGCCATGCGGCCCGACAACCAGACTGACGGTCTGGGGTGCCATTTCTTTTCATAGCCCTTGGTTGACATCCGGAGCACCCTTGCAGCACAGTGCTACGTCGGTGATATTCTGCACCCCTTTTTGTTGCCCTTCATGGCAAGCAGTCCTGTGCTTAAATTTCAGCAAGATAATACCCGCCCGCACACGGCGAGTGTTTCTACTGCTTGTCTTCGTGCTTGCCAAACCCTGCCTTGGCCTGTAAGGTTTCCGAATCCCTCTCCAACTGAGAACTCTTGGATCGTTACGAGCAGGGCCGTCTACCCAGGTCGGGATTTTGACTATCTAACGCGTCGATTGGACAAAATTTCGCACGATGTCCCTCAGGAGGACATCCAACACACCTGTCAATCAATGCAAGGCACTGATTGAATAGGAGGCAGAGACTGACCAGCGCGTCATTGATTTTCTCCGTTTCTGAAGGTTTTTCTCTTGAATAAATGATCCAGTTTTTCTGAAAATGTTATTTGATTTTCTTTACATGTACGAGGATTGCCCACAAAGTAATACACGGCATTCTTTCTTCAACAATTGTTTATTGAACATAATGAGAACTACACTCACGAAAGAATGGTGTTTTAACTACGCACCCTATTTTTCAGCGCGATCTCCAACCTGCTCTATGGCCTTCAGCCAGTGAGAAACAAGGGCGTGTTTGCCATGTCCTGGTGGCGGACCCAGTACTTCACTTTGTGAGCTCCTCATCGTTCTCAGAATGTCTTTCACGAATGGCATCCTTTAATGGCGCAAAAAAATGGAAGCTCGCTGCAAAATGTCAGGAGTGACAGCCGTGGATGGTCTCCCCCAACCGCTGCAAATCGGTGGAGCTCCACCGAACCTCCTTCTGATGACCCTCCGTGCCCAGCGACTAACTGCACTTCTCTCTACAGCAGATGCTCCATGGACTTTACACAAGCGTTTGTGAATATTCCCACAATTCCTTTCTCTGCAGTGAGAAATTCAATGACGGCACGTTGCTTGAACGTACATCACCTACAGAGGCTCTGAGCACTATCGGACTTAGCTTCTGAGGTCGTCAGTCCCCTAGAACTTAGAACTACTTAAACCTAACTAACCTAAGGACATCACAAACATCCATGCCCGAGGCAGGCTTCGAATCTGCGACCGCAGCAGTCGCACGGTTCCGGGCTGGCTTTGAAACTGAAATGAAATGAAATGATCGTATGACATGTGGGGGAGTTCGGCCGCCCTATTGCAAGTTCCTTTTAGTTAACGTCACTTCGCCGACTTGCGGGTCATTGATGATGAAGGACACACAACATTCAGTACGCTGACGGGAATCGAACCCAGGTCCCTTGCGTGGTAGGCAGAAACGCTACCGCTACGCTCAGCTACGCTACTGCTGGAAGTGACGGAAACTTGCCGCGCTCACTCAGGAGAATTCAAATAATACATACGTAACGTTTCGCATTTGTAGCATTGTTTTCGTCTGAGAAAAAAAAATGAGGTGCATTACTTTCTGGGCAACCCTCGCACATCACACTACCGATTTCGGTCCCATTCAGATACTTCTTTCGTGGTGTATTTTTGTTTAGAATGTATGAAGCAATTTGAAACATTAATATTACTCAAAGTACCCACATCTTTGAAATAGTGAGTTTATGTTGGCAGTATTTTGCCAAGGCACTTGGTAAGGTGATCCCCACTGAAACGGTCTCGCATTTTGAATGCGTGAGTGTTAAACAGTCGAAATAGGTCCTAAATTCTCAAACGCCGGACCTGCCGAATAAGATTACGGTGTCTCTTAACCACTGCGGCAGCTGCATTTATCCTTTTAAAAGAGCGGAGAGGGGAGGGGGGGGGGGGGTGAGGGTTGGGGGCGGGATAGGGTTGCCTCAGATTTTCAGCTGTTACTTCAGAGGTGTATCAAACATGGGCCGGCCGGGGTGGCCGAGCGGTTCTAGGCGCTACGGTCTGGAACCGTGCGACCGCTACGGTCGCAGATTCGAATCCTGCCTCGGGCATGGATGTGTGTGATGTCCTTAGGTTAGTTAGGTTTAAGTAGTTCTAAGTTCTAGGGGACTGATGACCTCAGATGTTAAGTCCCGTAGTGCTCAGAGCCATTTGAACCATATCAAACATGAATGTTCTCCTTCGCTATTGGGCAGCTTGTTCTCCATAACCAATTCTGCTTATTCCGTCACAGGATTGTTAAGTTGGCGCGAGGTACTAAACAAACTCCATTGGCAGACGTTACAAGAGAGGCGTTATGTATCACGGAGAGGTTTACTTTGGAAACATTTTCCTGGAAAAGTCGGACAACATATTGCTTCCTCCAACATGCGGCTCGTGAAATGACCATAACGAGAAAATTCGAGATATTAGAGCTAATAGGAAAGCTTAACCGACAGTCAGTCTGCCCCCGGTAGCTGTGTGGTCAGCGCAATAGACTGTCAATCCTAAGGGCCTGGGGTCGATTCCCGGCTGGGTCGGAGATTTTCTCCGCTCAGGGACTGGGTGTTGTGTTGTCCTAATCATTATCATTGCATCCCCATCGACGCACAAGTTGCCGAAGAGGTGTCAAATCGAAAGACTTGCACCCGGCGAACGGTCTATCCGACGGGAGGCCCTAGTCACACGACATTTACATTTACCGACAGTCATTATTCCCGCGAGCCGTTTGCGAATGAAACCGGGAAGAGGATCAGTTAATAGTACCATATGTGCCCTCCGCTACACAGTCAGGTGGCTAGCGGAATACTGATGAACATATAGTAGACTGCGTTCACTAATTCCTAATCGCTATGCAATTATGAGCTGGCTACGTGCCGCAGCAATAAAGGCAATAGACTCTCTTAGGAAAGAATCGGGGTTGAAATCCATATAAACAATATAAATACTAATCTCAGAGTTTTCCTATGTGATACAGTTGTATGTAATGAAATAGCGTCTGAAAAAAGCTGCACATATATTCGGTCAGATCTCGATAAGATTTCAAGGTGGTGCAAGATCGGCAGGTCCCTTAAGATGTTCAGGAATGTAAAATTGTGCACTTCACAAAACGAAAAAATGGCAAGGTACGAGTAAGACTTCTGCACGAGGATTCCGTTCAAGGGGGGCGGGGGCTCTGAGCACTAAGGGACTTAACTTTTAAGGTCATCAGTCCCCTAGAACTTAGAACTACTTAAACTTAACTAACCCAAGGACATCACACACATCCATGCCCGAGGCAGGATTCGAACCTGCGACCGTAGCGGTCACGCGGTTCCAGACTGTAGCGCCTAGAACCGCACGGCCACCCCGGCCGGCGAGGATTCCGTACAATTCTTAATTATGTATGCAGACAGTTCATCCATTCTAAGAATCGAGAACCTCGATAATTTTTGCCTGTTATGGGGATTGATCTGGCGAGATATCGCTCCAAGGCATTTCAAGACTTTCGAGAAGATTGTAATTTCAAGTTGGAAGTCGTATAACAAACGACAAAAGAAATATTTTTTCTCGTGTGATATAATTACAGATTAACAATTTCGAATTTTGTTCTTTGGTTGTACTGTGAAACTTTGCTTCTTGCCAAATTTCATTATTCTAGGTCAACGGGAAGTACCCTATTCATCTTTATGACTGAGTTTGCGAGCATCAAGATATGTGACTGCATTGACTTAGAAGCATACATTCATTACACAGCCAAGCGACTAAAGAAGTTACTACGTGACAGGAGTTTAAATTTCATACGTCTACCAGTTTTTGAGAAAAGGGTGCTTGACGGAGAGACAGACAGTCACATAACAAATGGCAATTTCTTTGTGAACATTCACAATTTTCCGACTTTTTTGCTTTGATTGTACAGTGTAACCTTGCTTCTTGCAAAATTTCACGATTCTGGGGCAAAGGGAAGATAGTTTTGATGAGTAAGTTTGCGAGTGACGTAAATGGCCGTATTTTTTGTTTGCAGTTACTTATAAGGTACCGCTTATTCTAGCGCCAAGGAAACACAGATTTTAGTATGTGACATAAATTTCGACTTGATAAATCAACTCGTTCCTGAGAAAAAGGAGTCATACAAGACGGGCGGACAGACAGACAGTCAGTCTGATAACAAATGACAAAACTTTTTTTCGTGTGATGCAATTATAAATTAACGATTTTCAGATTTTTTAATTTGGTTGCTTCTTTACAAATTTCGTGATTCGGAAACAACTGAAAGTATACTATGGGTTTAGAAGTGAATTTGCGAGTATCAACTTATGTGACATACATGGGCGTATCTTTTTTTTGATTACATTGACTTAAAAGAGTACATTTATTACGCCACCAAGGAACCATAGACCTTATACGCGGCATAAATTTTACCTTGATACCTCTAACCGTTCCTGAGAAAATCAATTATTAACAGTTGGACAGAAAGACTGACACACAGACAGACGGACTAAAAGTGATCCTAAAATGGATCCGTTTTTACCGATTCTGGTACGGAACCGTATTAACGTAGTATCATCCTATGACAACCATATCAATGAATCACGGTTGGAATCAATCAACTCATACAAACACCTGTGTGAATATGAAACAGAACGGTCACATAGTCTCAGGCGTAGGTAAAGCGGATGGCAGAAAGCCGTTCATGGATAGAATACTAGCGAATTGCGATCATTCTACAAAGGAGATTGCGACTTGTCCCAGTACTTCTCAAGTGTCTGGGATCCGTGACAAATAGGACTGTTAACATGTGATACTCAACGGTCACAAAGAAGGGCAACACGAATGATCAAAGATATGTTTGATCCACGGGAGAGTATGTCGAAGATGCTGAAAGAAGTGAACTGGCAGAAGCTTGAAGACAGATGCAAATTATCACGACAGAGCTTACTTAGGAAGTTTCTAGCCTGCTTTAAGTGATGAATGGTTGGTTGGTTGGGGAAGGAGACCAGACAGCGTGGTCATCGGTCTCATCGGATTACGGAAGGATGGGGAAGGAAGTCGGCCGTGCCCTTTCAGAGGAACCATCGCGGCATTTGCCTGGAGTGATTTAGGGAAATCACGGAAAACCTAAATCAGGATGGCCGGACGCGGGATTGAACCGTCGTCCTCCCGAATGCGAGTCCAGTGTCTAACCACTGCGCCACCTCGCTCGGTAAAGTGATGAATTTATGAGTAGACTACAACCCCCTACGTATCGCCCCCTTGGGGATCTCCAAGATTAGATTAGACTGTTTCGCGCTCAGATGCGTTTCGTCATCATACTCCCCGGGCTGCGGACGTGAATGGAACGAGAGAATGCCCTAGTAACCGGCACTGTGCGACGTGCCCTCTGCCATGAAACTCACAGTAGTTACAGAGCACAGATATAGACGTAAATGTAGATGTAGATCTCATTCCGGTCATCCAGTTGAGATTACCCCTGGGCTTCCTAAACCTCTTAAGGCAAATCCCGAAGCAGTTCCTTTGATAGCCCACGGACGATTTGCACTGCCATCTTTCAACCGTTCGAGCTTCTGTTTACTTTCTATTGATCTCTTCGTCGACGGGATGTTAACCCCTAATTTGCCTTCTACAAAAATGTGGCTGAATGGAACCTGTTTGTTGTTAGGAAAGGCTTAAATATCTTCTGTTGCGTTTATAAGTATCTATCCGATAAGATATGAGAGATAATTACTTGCAGACTGTAGTTACATGCTTTTCCTTTCAGACTTCAATAGAAGTAATCCAAAACAAAAAGGACGTGAAATTAAAGTCACCTGTTACGATAGCGTGACTCATAGCTTGCTTGACTCATCTGAAGCGTAGAGCAGGCAGAATCGCAAACGACGACTAGTGAAAGCAACCGATTATCTATTAGGTCATACCCCACAGCAAGTTGGCTAAACGCTGCACAGTGTATTAAAGAACATTCTAATGACGCGTCTCAGCATGTCGAAAAATTCTTTTCTTACGCATTCCTAACGAACGTGTGTGGCTGTTATGAGAAAACCTCAGTTCTGGACGTGTCAATGATGAGAAACATTTCAACTGGTAGTGTTTATTTACAGACGACTGTCACAATAAGGATAAGCAAAAGAACATGAAATTTAACAAAGGTGTACCCCGTACAAAATGGATACATGTGATTTTTGATCCGTGAAGAGAAAAATTCTGTAATTCTGTAGAATTTGTTATCCAATGATCTTCCGGCAGCAGTCAAAGGCGAAAACCGGCACCACTTTCTCTTCTTTAAGAGAATATGATGGATATTCGATAATGTTTGCACTGAGCCAAAGGATGATTGGAGTTCCTATGGACTTCAATTACGCTTGAACAGACATAAATATGAGTGTTCTGGGGCAATGTCCCAGTGAAAGATGCCGCCCATGTTAGGTAACACCTTGTAATGCAGCAGAATGGGACAACGTAGTCAATCATTACCAATATCGTGTCAGCTATAAAATACCAACCTACATTGATCTTTGTATATCGACGACCTCTGGTCAAAACAATGACTTTAGAGTATAACTAGCTGTTTCACATCGTAATTTCATTGTGAAGTATAAATTAAAGTTCGTAACTAGAACTGGTGTGTAAACAAGCGCAAACATTTACACTTCTAGAATTTTCAGAATAAAAAACAATAGTATTTTAGAACCATTTAACGTAATATTACCGAAAATATGTTGTAATATTTGATTCTACTCAATTTAAAAGTAATTAACATTTTTATGTAACGAATTGTTTAATCAGTTCGAACAGACTGTTTGCGAGAGATTATCTGTGTAAATCGGCAAAACTATTAGTCTGTGTGGAAATTAGAATGAGGAGAAACCATTATTCATCAATAAACTGTTCAGATTTTTAAGACGTTAACTATAATTCATAAAAATAAGCATCAACAATTTACGTACTTAATTTCCAGACTTGTCAATTTATATAATGCTCATGGTTGAAGCCACAGATAGTCTCAGTCTTGTAACAAATAGTTAAAATCTAACTATGGTGCGCCGTCTGTTACTTGTAATTAGTTTGCCGTACAAATGTCCTGATACTACAGAACTGAACACAGGCATATTTTATTGGAAAAGCTATCGACTTGCCAAATTGCACCACCCACACCTCAACTACAGATTTTATGTATGAATTGTGTTCAAGACTGGCGCATTGTAACCTATTTGTAACACGAAACACCGTTTAAAACGACTACAAAAACTATCGGCAATACATTAACCTAAAGACAGGAATACAAGAATGTTATAACATTGTGGTCTAATACGTGTGTGTGTGTGTGTGTGTGTAAGTGTACTTTTCGGGATATTTTTGTATTTTCACAAATTTTAGGACCATCGCAAACACAAACTACAAATATGAAACTTGCGAATCATGCGTGTTTTGGCCTAAAAGAAATCCATCATAATAGACATTCAGAAACACTTTGTATTATTTCGATTGTTATATGGAAATGTAAAAATGTTTACTGTAAATCATATTGTTTAAAGGTATCTATAACATTTGGGATGAATTGATCTGCCGACAACTTTCGAGTCGTTGTGTTGGGCTAAGAAACTTTCATAGGCACTCAGTTTCAACAGTTGCAAGGTACTGTCACTGATCTTTTGTAAATATCTTACATCTATGTGGAACGTTTTGAACCAATACTCATTTATTTATCTTTGAAGGAGCTTTTCTTAATTCAACATAAAACTTCCCATAAGGTAAATTTCGGCTTAATTTATCTTCAAGCTATACATAGTTAGTTTTCTCCACAGTAGCTTAGATGCTAGCAAGAGGATAGCAGATTACAAGTAATTAGTTTCCTGGCTATTTTCTGGTTACCTCCATAGGTGTTCCGCTGGCCCTTGTTGAGTGAGTAACGAGAAAGATTGTTTACTACCATAAATGAGAACTGCTAGGATCATTAGAGGAACGAACAAAAAAGATCGGTGGTTGTTGTCCCCCACCTCCAAGTTACGAAACGGAATATACTGCGAGGGACATTCATTAAGTAATGCAACACAACAAAATTTTTTGTTGGACAGTTTCAGTTCGAATTTGTTGTGGGACATCGGAGAATTTTCCCGCGTCAGTACCTATAGTTTCATGAATGTCCCGCCGGCCGTTGCGGTCGAGCGGTTCTAGGCGCTTCATTCCTGAACCAGGCGGCTGCTACGGTCGCAGGTTCGAATCCTGCCTCGCCATGGATGTGTGTGATGTTATTAGGTTGGTTAGGTTTACGTAGTTCTAAGTCTAGGGGACTGATGACCTCAGATGTTAAGTCCCATAGTGCTCAGAGCCATTTGAACCGGTTTTGATGAATTTCCGTTTGTGGCGGCGCTACACACAGCCTTCAAAACGGGGTCTGTAAAGGAGGTGCATTCAAAACAAAGAGCTGTAATTGAGTTTCTTTTGCCGGAAAAATGGAGCATCGCACATATTCACAGGTGCTTGCAGAATATCTACGTAGACCTGTCAGTGAAAAAAAGCACGGTGAGTCGTTGGGCAATGGGTCCATCACCATCGGAACAAGGTTCCACAAATCTGGCCGGCCGTACAACAGTGGTGACTCCTGCAATCTTGGAACGTGAGGACACTCTCATTCGAGGTGATCGACGGATCACAATTAAACACCTCGTTTCACAACTGAATGTCTGTTGGTAATGCTGAAACACCCATCCACCAGTTGGGATGCTTAACGTGTGTGTCCGCAGCATTCATCGCCGCCTTACAGACTACCATAAAGAGCAAAAAAGGACCATATGTGCTTGTTAGTTACGATGCTGACGGTGACAATTCTTTTGGTCGAACTTCGTCACAGGCTATGAAACATGGGTTCATCATTTCGAACGGGAAGAAAAGGGCAATCCATGGAGTGGCGCCACACCATCTCTCCTCCTCCGAAGAAAAAGCTGAAAGCCGCACGCTAGACAGGTTATGGTGTGGTGACGGACTTCTGGGATTCTGAAGGGGTTATTCTGCTTGATGTCCTTCGTCACGACGCAACTACTGTATCAACTCGTTAGTGTATTGCGCTACTCTGAGAAAATTGAAGAAATAACTTCAGCGTGCTTGTCGCCACAAAAGTGCAGACGAACTTGACACGACAAACAAGGTCTCACAGAATTCTGTGTACCTGAGAGGAACTCAGAAAACTTCACTGAACTGTTCTTCTTCAGCCGAACATGGTGGCCGAGCGGTTCTAGGCGCTACAGTCTGGAACCGCACGACCGCTGCGGCGCAGGTTCGAATCCTGCCTCGGGCATGGATGTGTGTGATGTCCTTAGGTTAGTTACGTTTAAGTAGTTCTAAGTTCTAGGGGACTGATGACCTTAGAAGTTAAGTCCCATAGTGCTCAGAGCCATTTGAACGATTTTTTTTTTTCCAGAATGAGATTTACACTCTGCAGCGGAGTGTGCGCTGATATGAAACTTGCTGACAGATTAAAACGGTGTGCCGGACCGAGACTCGAACTCGGGACCTTTGCCTTTCGCGGGCAAGTGCTGAACCGACTGAGCTACCCAAGCACGACTCACGCCCCGTCCTCACAGCTTTACTTCTGCCAGTACCTCGTCTCCTACCTTCCAAACTTAACAGAAGCTGAAAACTGCGAAATTCGGGCTCATACACAGGGGTTGCAACGATGTTTGTCCCATCGCATCAGCCGCAACCGAATATAATAAGAAGGAGGGGAAAATGACGCAGCTACGCCGAGTGTACCCTCCGCCACACCCCTTTCCACTTGTCCGTGTAGTGCAGGTGAAGAAACTTAACGACATTTCAAAATGCTCCAGACAACACGACTCTCTGGGCAATTTGTGTCAAGCAAAAAGAACTGATATATTACTGGCCAATTCTAGATTAAACACGATAGTATTTCCCTCTGCTTCGTCCCCTGTTCGAGCTTGGAGGATAATGAATTTGGACTATGCTGTCAACAGTAAACGATGGAACACAGTTAGATGTAGAACCTATTCTTAGTTACGCAGCAACTGTCCTCGACATGATGTGAACTATGCGGTCTCGTGTGTTGCTGCTACTTCACTCCTACTGCGTCACAGAAGCTAGCAACGTGTGACGTAGCAGTACCTCGTGCGTGCATACCTGGGGCCGTCCCCCGGCTAACGGTGTGGGGTGGCTACCGAAAGTGTTGTCAAGTCCGCGAGTTGCCGACTGTTCGGCAGAAGCCGCTGCAGCCTTGCGCCATGAAGCCGTCTATAGTCCTGGCCTTGACCTGCGGTGAGTCTCGTCTACTGCTGACATTTAATTGTTCTTACATTTTTATAAAGGTTTAATGAGAAAGCAACATCTTGTGTGTGTGTGTGTGTGTGTGTGTGTGTGTGTGTGTGTGTGTGCGACTCGGTGACTTGGTGCAAACTTTTCCATTGGACGTCACTTCGGCGACTTGCGTGTCCCTAATCTAACCCAGTTATCCAACCGGTGAAAGGGGACCTGCAGTTTCACGTGGAGTCCAAATCACGTGTTGTTTCTGGCAACTCCTCGCATCGGTGTGAGATGAAGGCTAGTGGTAAAACGAAGACAGACATCAGTGATCCGACCGAGATTAGATACCGCGACCTGTCAGTTTCCAGGCAAATACTTTACCGCTAAACCATCAGGATCAATATGCATACAGATAGTTCATCTACAGGTTTTGATCAGTGTGTCTTTGAGTATCAAAATATGACGTATATGGCCGCATGTTTTGATTGCAATAACTTAGAAGCTTCATGATTTTTACACCGTCAAGGGACCGTAAACCTTAGGATGCGACACAAATTTCGACTTGGTACCTCTACCCGCTCTTGAGAAGGAGTGGTCTTAACCGCCGGGCAGACAGACTTACAGACTGACCGACAACGAACTGATGCTATAAGACTACCGTTTTTACCGACTGTTGTGCGGAACCTTAAAAAGTAATTAAACTGTTCATTATTTAAAAGGTAATCGCTATAATTTTTCATACATTTATACCACAGTGAGACAAGATGACCAGCGTCTTCATTGAATAATGATTGCAGTCGCCTACGGAACCATGTCTGTGCCGAGGCGTACACCTCTACGTCCGAAGCAAATTGACACTCACGGATATCTTTCTTCAAGGCTCCACGAGCCACCCACATGTTCCGAAGGTTATATCGAGTACGCTGCAGAAGTGTCGCTGGGAAGCTCTTACACATCACCCATACAGTGGTAACCTCTCCACTATAGGTTTATCTCTGAAATTTAGCCCAACTTTACTTCCCACTGTATAAAACTTCTACGTATTACCAAATCTATGTATTCGCTAACTGTTATCCAACTTAAACTCGTACGCTAACCTTTGACTAAGCAGAACCTAATTTGAACTGAACTGTAAGTGGTCTGAATATAATTTCTCTTTACATTAAATGCATAACTGAAGCAAAACAGTTATCTGGCCCTAATCAAAATTTCCACTTACCTCATCTCTTGACAACATTGTTGCAGAGTGTTCAAAGCACAACAGCGAACAACAAGCAGACAGCGGCTAAGGTAGTTTTCTATTTCTAAATAAATATTCAAACTGTTGCATACCACAAGGTGCAAATGTGGTAATGCGTAATGATAAACCTTTAAACAGTGGAATGGGCAGAGTAATTATTCCTATGAAATGATGTTCCAAAACAACGATTTTAGAATGAAGTATGTATTCAAAAAGACAGAGTAAAGCTTCCAGTTATCTTCACATATAAAGTTGGTCTGAACAGTACTATACTTAACAAAGGGAACAATGATTTGAAAAGGGCACAACGTCAACAGAGAATTTCTATTAAAAACCAAACAGCTTAATTAGCTGATATCTTAGTAAATGACTCAAGGTAGTGGGGTGATCTTTCTCTCAGCTCTAAGAGAGTTAACAAGTTGGCAGTATTTGTTCTCACAAATTAGCTGCTCAGTGCTGCAGTCTTACCTCATACATCATCTCTTCAGAAATAATAACCATTATTCAAAATTTATATTCTTTTCGCCTTCCAATGTATACATCATGTTCATTCTCGCTGTCCTTTACGCCGGCCGAGGTGGCCGAGCGGTTCTAGGCGCTACAGTCTGGAACCGCGCGACCGCTACGGTCGCAGGTTCGAATCCTGCCTCGGGCATGGATGTGTGTGATGTCCTTAGGTTAGTTAGTTTTGAGTAGTTCTAAGTTCTAGGGGGACTGATGACCTCAGAAGTTAAGTCCCATAGTGCTCAGAGCCATTTGAATTGTCCTTGCGAGTCTGTCTTCATCTAACAGGCACAATCGTAAGACAACATGGCAATGCTGAATACGTCCATCACCTCTCACACTTCAACTAAGAATGTATCAGATTGCTCAGAGACAAAGACTGTGCCACAACAAGACCAAAGATTGTTTAACATTAACATAACGCTCTCTCTGTCTCTGACTTTCACACTGATAACATACAAAAATCAAAATGAGATGACCACCTTACATAGTCCCTATATATCCCCATGAGATTTCTGTAATTTAGGAGCCCCCAGAAACATATTCGTGGCCGTTGATTTGCTTCGGGCGAAGAGGTGCACGCCTGGGCACAATCATGGTTCCGTAGGCAACAGCAAACATTTTTCCATGCAAGACTGACTACATTGTCTCACAGTGGGATAAATGTAAAGAACGGAACCATTATAGGATTGCTTGTTGTCCATCTGTTACGACGCCATTTTCCCAGACATGGGTACAAGAAAGTTTAATTTTATGTCACGTACTGAGCTCTATAGTCCCTTGGCTAATAAACATTAGCTTTTAAGTCATTTCAATCAAAAGGTACGGCCATTTATGTCACATATTTTGATACTCGCAAATTCACTCATCAAAACCTGTAGGGGACTTCACGTTGACCTGGAATCATGGAATTAGGTAGCAAGCAAGATTTCACAGTAGAAGTAAAGGCAGATATCCGGAAAATTGTTAATTTGTAATTATATCACACAGAAATACACTGACGAGCCAAAGAAACTGGTACACCTGCCTAATATCGTGTAGGGCGCCCGCGAGCACACAGGAGTGCCGCAACAAGACGTGGCTTGGAGTCTACTAATGTCTGAAGTAGTGCTGGAGGGAATTGACACCATGAATCCTGCAGGGCTGCCCATAAATCCGTATGAGAACGAGGGGTCGACATCTCTTCTGAACAGCACGTTGGAAGGCTTCCCAGATATGCTCAATAATGTTCATGTCTGGGGAGTTTGGTGGCCGACGGAAGTGTTTAAACTCAGGAGAGTGTTCCTGAAGCCGCTCTGTAGCAATTCTGGACGTGTGGGGTGTCGCATTGTCCAGCTCGAATTGCCCAAGTCCGTCGGAATGTACATGAATGGATGCAGGTGACCAGACAGGATGCTTACGTACGTGTCACCTGTCAGAGTCGTATCTAGACGTGTCAGAGGTCCCATATCAGTCCAACTGCACACACCCCACACCATTACAGAGCCTCCACCAGCTTGAACAGTCCTCTGCTGACACGCAGGGTCCTTGGATTCATGAGGTTGTCTCCATACACGTACAAGTCCATCTGCTCGATACAATTTGAAATGAGAGCGTCCGACCAGGCATCATGTTTCCCGTCATCAACAGTCCAATGTCGGCGTTGACGGGCCCAGGCGAGACGTAAAACTTCGTGTCGTGCAGCCATAAAGGGTACACGAGTGGGCCTTCGGCTCCGAAAGCCCATATCGATGATGTTTCGTTGAATGGTTCGCACACTAACACTTCCTGATGGCCCAGCATTGAAATCTGCAGTAATTTGCGGAAGGGTTGCACTTCTGTCACGTTGAACGAGTCTTTTCAGTCGTCATTGGTCACGTTCTTGCAGGATATTATTCCGTCGTAGCGATGTTGGAGAACTGATGTTTTACCAGATTCCTGATATTCACAGTACACTCGTGAAATGGTCGTACGCGAAAATCCCCACTTCATCGCTACCTCGGAGGTACTGTCCCGTCGCTCGTGCGCGGAATGTAACACCACGTCCGAATTCACTTAAGTCTTGGTAACCTGCCATTGTAGCAGCAGTAACCGGTCTAACGACTGCAGCAGGCCGCGCGGGGTAGCCGCGCGGTCTCAGGCGCCTTTTCGCGGTTCGCGCGGCTCCCGCCGTCGGAGGTTCGAGTCCTCCCTCGGGCATGGGTGTGTGTGTTATCCTTAGTGTAAGTCAGATTAAGTAGTGTGTAAGCCCAGGGACCGATAACCTCAGTAGTTTGGTCCCATAGGAACTTACCACAAATTTCCAAAAACTGCCCCAGACACTTGTTGTCTTATACAGGCGTTCCCGACAGCAGCGCCGTATTCTGCTTGTTTACATATCTCTGTATTTGAATACGTATGCTTATACCAGTTTCTTTGGCGCTGCAGTGTATATCTCTTATCATCTGTTGCCCGACGTCAAAGCTGAAATTAAATTAATCAATAGTTATGCTTTCCGGCTAAGTAGGTCGCAATGATGAAAGTCAAACATCAGGCAAGGAATGAGTTTATTGCTCATATGACGCGTTTCGAAATTTATGCAACATCTGATATCCAGGAGCGATTACTGCACGTAGATATGGTGCTTCAAGCTGTATATGGAACAAACATTCGCAGACTAGTCTTCGTCCAGCAATCGATCCTCAATATCTTATGGTGGATAAATTCCGAAACGCTTCATATGAGCAATAAAGTCATTTTGCCTGATGTTTGATTTTCACCACTGCGACCCAGTCATCTAGAATACAGAACCGTTGATTATTATAATAATGGTCGCCTGCGTCCTACATGACATTATGTCACATTTACATTATTGAAATTAAAGCATTCTCGAAAAGATTGGATAGCCTGGGAATGATATCTTGCCAGTATCAATGTCGATAACAGGCAAGAATGGTCGAAGTCCTCGATTCCCGGAATGGATGAATTGTCTATATGCATAATTAAGTTTCAATGGAACCGTTAGTGCACGAGTTCTACCAACACCGACTCAAAGGAAGGCCTCAGCGCTTGTTGGTGACGTCACGTCAGCTAGGCACGGCGAACGCCAGGTCTGTTGCAGGCAGAAACGCCTGGGCGTGCTTATCACTATAAATCTCTTATTTTTGGACAAAATGTTTGGTATTGTTTTGGATTCTGCAGTTTTATTTAGATGAAAGATTTTCTTACTCTCGTAAAGCTACAAATGAAGATCATAGTTCTGCATTACTGAATCCTCTCGAACTAAACGTTGATCAATATGAGAAGATGCTTTCCCCATAGCAAGCTTCGGAAGTTTTACATTCAAGTAACTATATTTACTTGATCCATTTTGTTATCGAAACTCACTCCAACCCCTTCACAATGAACTACTTTCTTTTATTCTTTTATTTATTTTCGTTTGACATCGTCACTGGAAATGTGAACTGATTTACATGTGGAAATGTCCAACTGTTGCCAGTCATTAGATTGCAGTCATTTTCAACGAAAGGAATTCTAAACAGAAAAGAAAATAGCTTCATACATCGAAAATACTGCTGAGCTTAAACTTTTTTAAACATGCACAGTAGAAAAGATAAATATTCCCCTCTTGCAACTGAAAGGAGAAGCTTTATAAGATAAAAAATTTTATTTGATAAAACGAGTATCTCTCTTTTGCCTCTTCTTCTGTCCCCCACCCCCTCCCCCAACGTGTACAATCGCAAGATATTTCATTAACATTTAGTGCTCCTCACCCCTTAGTCAACCAAGATACCTAAAGAAGAGCACCAATATGTTCACAGTTTCTTGTAAAAGCAACCTAGTACAAACGTAACTTCCTCAGATGTACAAATAAGGTAAAGAAGCACGAATTCTGTTGCTGCTGGACCATGAAGTTGTTTTTGTATGTCAATCCTTGAAACAGGTGGAAATTTAAGTTCAGGAGTTCACTATTTGTTAAGAAGTGTAATGAATTGCACAATCAATCGATTGCAGAAATCTCTCAGAACAATGTGTGTTGGTCAACTACAGCCAATAGTTTCACATTTTCCTGTGTCAGAGAGGGAGACACCACCACTATGAGTATGCCTGCAATAGACCTGGCGTTCGCCGTGCCTAGCTGACGTGACGTCACGAACAAGCGCCAAGGCCTTCCTTTGAGTCGGTGTTGGTCCTACTCGCACCTGGCCAGTTTTTATTTTCCATCTGACTCCTTTTCATCTGACTGCCCGTTGTATGTACATACGCTTTCGCAACCGGAGACAGTTCTCGCGAAATTTTAGTGAGCAGATGACAGCGTCGTACAGTAAAATTATGAACCTTTATTCTGAACGGCATTCAGCGGAATATGTAATACATTGTCACATACTGTAAAGAAAGCCACCTGAACAGTGGCTGAAAAGTTCATTCATCATAATACTCCGTGGAGCGATCTTCAGCCCAGAAAAATTTACTAGTAATGTCAAAGACTGTTGCTATCCCATTCAAGGATATGTCTTTTCCCGTCTAATTAGTCTCTACACAATTCAAGTCGCAGAAGTACATAAACCTGAGTGTATTTTCTAAAACCTTACTAAAAAACATGTCCTGCATTTTTACGTGCGTCCCTTCCTGTTACTCAGAATTACAACGTCATTATCGCTGGGTAGCTCAAGATACGAGGGCACTTCGAAAAGTAAGATACGCAGTATTATGGCAGGCCAAGTAACTTTTACTAAATTCTACGCTGCACTTCCATTGGACACAGATACATGACATAGTCACCAAGTCTCTGTAAACAACGGTCATAACAGAATGAGATTTTCACTCTGCAGCGGAGTGTGCGCTGATATGAAACTTCCTGGCCGAGGTGGAAGACGAGGTACTGGCAGAATTGAAGATGTGAGGGCGGATGGCTACTCGTGCTTGCGTAGCCCAGTTGGTAGAGCACTTGCCGGCAAACCCAAAGACCCCAAGTTCGAGTCTCGGTCCGGCACACAGTTTTAATCTGCCAGGAAGTTTCAACGGTCAGAACGTTCTACCAATCTTTTAAATCCTCGTCGATATAAATCCGCTCCTTGGTCACGGGGTCACTCCAGAACCGCTGTGTGAACGCCCTTATCATTGCAAAGTATCTCCCCAAGAAGCTTTTTTTCAGCTTGCCGAAGAGATGGGAACCGCACTGTGCATGCAGTATCTGGACTGTATGGCGGACCAGCATCACCCACGTCCGGGCGGCCTCAGTGAAATTGTTGGCACTACTTCACTATGACTGGACGCTGCCTTGCTTTTGGTCCATATACAACCAGAGTTTGACGGTGACTCTTTATGAATGTTGGGCGTTTTACTCACAACAATCCTATCGTCCTGCGTACGTCAACTCTGAAGTAGACTTCCACTTGTCATCTCTGTTGACTCGCTCTCTGTGACGCACCTGTCATCTGCACCGCACCAGAACTGAAAGCAAGAAACCTGACAATGTACACTCTTCTGACAATGTGCCACTCTTGTAGCATGATGGTCTTAATATGGAAGGACATGTGTAACTTTATTTCTACAATACCTACGTACCTGTTTCGTTCACCCAGTCTTGGACTGTAAGGCTGTTCCGGGCGGAGGTTCGAGTCCTCCCTTGGGCATGGGTGGGTGTGTTTGTCATTAGGATAATTTAAGTTAAGTAGTGTGTAAGCTTAGGGACTGATGACCTTAGCAGTTAAGTCCCATAAGATTTCACACACATTTGAACATTTTTTTCGTTCACCGCATCAGTTGTAGGAAACAAAACTCCAGCAGATTGAATTCCTCTGTTAATCCCGTTTGATGGAAACGATATTTAATATGTGAACGCACACGTTATTTTTGTATGGCTGTCTTTCTTGACAACCGAAATTTCCAAGTTGTCTTTCAGTTCTTTATTTTATTCCTCCTAATCATCTTACTGCTTTTAAATCTTAAGAGGACAACAGTAAGTCAGAACAATAGTATTTTTCCAGAATATATTTTCATTGTGCATTTGAGTGCCCTCAAGGTCTGCGCATTCTTTACCATTTCCGCTAGCCTCCCGAAACCAGAGAGAATCTCCTCCGATCCAAAGCATTTGTGCATTTGAGTGCCCTCAAGGTCTGCGCATTCTTTACCATTTCCGCTAGCCTCCCGAAACCAGAGAGAATCTCCTCCGATCCAAAGCGACACACCTCATTGATTCCGACGTGGTCGTTGGGAGCTCCAACTTTAGGCGTGTAATGGCGCCGCTTAGGAACATGGCTGCCAAGGAGGGGAAGGAAGCCAGTGTCCACTCCGTGTGCATACCGTGGGGAGTCATTCCGGATGTGGAAATGGTGCTTCCAGATGCCATGAAGAGTGCATCGCGCAGCCAACTGAGGTGGTGACTCACGTCGGAATCAATGAGGTGTGTCGCTTTGGATCGGAGGAGATTCTCTCTGGTTTCGGGAGGCTAGCGGAAATGGTAAAGACTGTCAGTCTTGCTTCCGAGATTAAGGCGGAGCTCATCACGTGCAGCATCGTCGATAGAACCAACTGTAGTCCTTAGGTGCAGAGTCGAGTGGAGGGTCTGAATCAGAGGCTCGGGCGGTTCTGTGACCGTGTAGGCTGCAGATTCCTTGACTTGCGCCTTCGGGTGGTGGGTTTCCGGGTTGCACTTAACAGGTCAGGAGTCCACTATATACAGGAAGCGGCTACACGGGTAGCGGCGGCTGTGTGGAAGGGACTGGGTGGTTTTTTAGGTTAGAGGGTCTCAGGGGACCACAGGAGGGGCGTCCGTCTAAAAGTGGGCAGGTAAAACACAGTAAGTTAGTTGTAGAAACGATTGGTATTGAAGTTGTAAATTGTTGTAGCTGTGTAGAGAAAGAACCAGAGCTCCAAGCCCTGAAAGAGAACACTAAAGCTCAAATAGTTATAGGTACAGAAAGCTGGCTAAAGCCGGAAATAAGTTCAGCCTTTTTTTTTTCAAACGATCTAACAGTGTTCAGAAAGGATTTATTGCTGTCAGAAGTAGTTTACCTTGTAGTGAAATTGAAGTAGATAGTTCCTGCGAAATAGTATGGGTCGAGTTATACCTGAAAATCGGACTAAACTCTTAATTGGATCGTTTTACCGACTCCCCCCCCCCCCCCCTACTCAGAAGATATAGTTGCTGAACAGTTCAAAGGAAACTTGAGGCTCATTTCAAATAGGTACCCCACTCATACAACTATAGTCGGCGGTGACTTCAATCTACCGTCGATATGCCAGAGAAATTATACGTTTAAAGCCGGCGGCAGGCATAAAGCGTCATCCGAAACTGTATTGAATACTTTCTCAGAAAATAATTTTGAACAATTCGTTCGTGAGCCCGCTCGAAGCGTAAGTGGTTGCGAAAGCGTACTTGACCTCTTAGCAACAAGTAATGCTGGAGAAATGGTGAGTAGCATGACGAATACAGGGGTTAGCGACCACAAGACAGTTGCTGCTAGGCTGAATACCGTAACACAATCAACCATAAAAAAGAAACGCAAAGTATATTTATTTGAAAAAAAGCTGATAAAAATGCTCTTAACGTCTTTTTAAGAGACAGTCTTCACTCTTTCTGGTCTGATAATGTAAGCGAAGAAGAGTATGGAATGATTTCAAAGAGATAGTACTGACAGCAGTTGAGAGATATATATCAGATAAATTAATAAGTGATGGTACTGATTCCCCATGGCACACAAAATGGGTCAGATCGCTGTTGCAGAACAGCTAAAAAAGCATGCTAAATTTAAAAGAACGCAAAATTCCAAAGACTGGCAAATTTTTGCAGAAGTTCGAAATATAGCGCGTACTCCAGTGCGAGATGCTTTTAATAATTTCCACAACGAAATTCTGTCTCTGGCAGAAAACCCAGTGGCAAGGCGCAATCTATACCTTCACTGTGCGGTAACAACGGTGAAGTGAGTGATGACAGTGCCAGTACAGCAGAGTTATTAAACACGGTTTTCCGAAACTCCTTCACCAAAGAAGACGAAGTAAATATTCCTGAATTCCAATCAAGAACAACTGCCAAGATGAGAAACATTGAAATAGATATCCTCGGTGTCGCAAAGCAGCTTATATCACTTAATAAGGGCAAGGCTTCCGGCCCAGATTGTATACCAGTCAGGTTCCTCTCAGAGTATGCTGATACAATAGCTCCATATTTAACAATTACATACAACCGCTCACTCACAGGAACATCCGTAGCTAAAGACTGGAAAATTGCTCAAGTAACACCAATACCGAAAAAGGGAAATTGGAGTAATCCGCCGAAGTACAAGCCCATATCACTAACGTCGATTTGCAGTAGGATTTTGGAAGATACACTGTATTGAAACATTATGAAGTAACTCGAAGAAAACGATTTGTTGACACATAGCACGGATTCAGAAAATATCTTTCTTGCAACACATAACTAGCTCTTTATACTCATGAAGTAATGATTGCTATCGACAGGGAATGTCAAATTGATTCCATATTTATAGATTTCCAGAATGCTTTCGACACAGTTCTTCATAAGCGTCTACTAACCAAACTGCGTACCTATGGAATATCGGCTCAGTCTTGCGACTGGATTCGTGATTTCCTGTCAGAAAGGTCACAGTTCGTAGTAATAGAAGGAAAGTCATCGAGTACAACAGAAGTAATATCTGGCGTTCCCCAAAGAAGTGTTACAGGCTCTCTATTGTTCCTGTTCTTTATTAACGACATAGGAGACAATCTGAGTAACCGTCTCAGATTGTTTGCAGATGATACTGTCATTTACCTTCTTGTAAAGTCATGAGATGACCAAAACGAATAGCGGAATGTTTAGATAAATACCTGTAAGATGCGAAAAGTGGAAATTGACTCAGAATAAAGAAAAGTGTGAAGTTATTCAAATGAGTACTATAAGAAAACAGCTAAATTTCGATTACGGAATAAGTCTCACGATTCTGAAGGCTTAAATCCAACTAAATACTTAGGGATTACAATTGCAAATAACCTAAATTGGAACTATCACGTAGATAATGTTGTGGGTAGAGCCAACCAAAGACTGCGATTCATTGGCAGAACAAAAGGTCTACTAAAGAGACTGCTTACACCACGCTTGTCGGCCCTATTCTGGAGTATTGCAGTGCGGTGTGGGATCTGCATCAGGTGGGACTGACAGTTGACATCGGAAAAGTACAAAGAAGGGCAGCTCGTTTTATACTGTCGCAAAATAGGGGAGATAGTGCCGCAGACATGATAAGTGAATTGGAGTGGAAATCATTAAAACAAAGGCGTTTTTCGTTGAGACGGGATCTTCTCATGAAATTTCAATCAGCAGTTTTCTCCTCCTATTGCGAAGACACCTACACTGGGAGAAATGATCATCACGATAAAATAAGGGAAATCAGGGCTCAAACAGAGAAATTTTAGTGCTCGTTTTTCCCGCGCGCCGTTCGAGAGTGGAACGGTAGAGAGACAGCTTGAAGGTAGTTCATTGAACCCTTTGCAGGCACTTTATTGCGAATAGCAGAGTAACCAAGCAGATGTAGATGGAACTTCCTGTCAGAATATAACCGTGTGCTGGACCGGAAGACAGGATCCGGGTTAGAGTCCCGGTCCGGCACACAGATTTAATCTACCAGTAAATTTCAATAGTATTTTTGTCATTTTCATATTTACCTTTTAAAAGTTAACAGTTATAAAAGATATTCAAATTACTGATAGTAACAAAAATAGTAATGGTAATATTTCTGAATTGTCAGAATTCATGATGCCCTATTTTGGTAGTATACAAACGAGACGAAACATTAAAATAATACTTTTACTTAAGAAAATTGCTTGGGCAGGTTTAAGGGATCATATCAAGAAACTTTCAGAGGTAGCAGTATCGACCGCAACAAGAGAGAAAATGCTTTCGGGTATGACATTAATTGGCAGTATATATACAGGGTGTTACAAAAAGGTACGGCCAAACTTTCAGGAAACATTCCTCACACACAAAGAAAGAAAATATGTTATGTGGACATGTGTACGGAAACGCTTAATTTCAATGTTAGAGCTCATTTTATTACTTCAAATCACCACATTAATCATGGAATGGAAACACACAGCAACAGAATGTACCAGCGTGACTTCAAACACTTTGTTACAGGAAATGTTCAAAATGTCCTCCGTTATCGAGGATACATGCATCCACCCTCCCTCGCATGGAATCCCTGATGCGCTGATGCAGCCTTGGAGAATGGCGTATTGTATCACAGCCGTCTACAATACGAGCACGAAGAGTCTCTATATTTGGTACCAGGGTTGCGTAGACAAGAGCTTTCAAATGCCCCCATAAATGAAAGTCAAGAGGGTTGAGGTCAGGAGAGCGTGGAGGCCATGGAATTGGTCCGCCTCTACCAATCCATCGGTCACCGAATCTATTGTTGAGAAGCGTACGAACACTTCGACTGAAATGTGCAGGAGCTCCATCGTGCATGAACCACATGTTGTGTCGTACTTGTAAAGGCACATGTTCTAGGAGCACAGGTAGAGTATCCCGTATGAAATCATGATAGCGTGCTCCATTGAGCGTAGGTGGAACGAAACTAAAATGAGCTCTAACATGGAAATTAAGCGTTTCCGGACACATGTCCACATAACATCTTTTCTTTATTTGTGTGTGAGGAATGTTTCCTGAAAGTTTGGCCGTACCTTTTTGTAACCCCCTGTATAAGGCCGACAGTTCTCTTAGGCTGTGTAGTACTACTTTAATATGTTTTGTGTGGGATCAAAAATTTAAAAACCTCTCTCACACCGGCCTGATTTAGCTTCACTGATCAGGATAGTAAAAACATGCGCATATTAAGGGAATTTTCATTGACAAAGCAGGCTTATCACATTCACACAGTTCAATACTGTTCTATCCTGATTAAATTGAGCTTAACTTAAATTCCATAAGGCAGTGAAACAATTTCGAAGTCTCGGTGCGACGAAAATTGTCAGTCGATCTCCTGGAAACATTTGTAATAATTATTAACTTTCGGTGATCACATGGGGAAGACCGGAGATCTGCTGGTAAGACCGTGTTAGCCTATTTATTTGAAGTAGCTGGATATCTTGAGCATACAAAACGGCAGGTTCGTCCAGTGTAAATCAGACGTTCCCCACTGATCCCGTGCAACACAGCGTAGTAAGCAGACACTGTCAATAATAATCAGTTAAATAATACGCGAACACACTTACTTTAGTTTAATTCATGTATTAAATTCCTTCTCATACAGAATCTCATCAAGATGCCGACTAGCTCAACAATACATACATATACATCCTTCTTTCACGACTAATCGGCAAGAAGTCCCTATTCTTTTCATAAGAGAAAACTTAGATAGCAGAGAAGCTATTCCATGGAGTAAATGGACGCTACAAGGAATAATTGGGCTTGAAACTACTTTGCATTGATAATCGGTAAGATAAGAAGAGATATTTCGAGATATGTTCTGAGTTATATAATTTATAAAATTTCTGAAAATATCGTGGAGAGACCACTGCAAGAGACATTACATCGCCCCTCGCAGCGAGCAAAGTCGATATGTATCCACTTTGCGAGCTAACTATTGGCTTAGCTAACTCGTTAGAATTTGTGGAACATACGTTCCTATAAATTTTAAGAAGTTAGTAAGTTTTTTTTTTACAAGAATTGAAAGAGATTTTGTATCTTCGTTACTAGATACCTAGTTGTTGCTTTCACGTGTTGCTTTCACGTACATACCCGCATCCCACGTACACAACCAGGGAAGATGGACTTATATAGTTGTTAATCAGGTCTACCTTTTCAGGAACTGGCCTTCACAGGGAAACCCCGGAAAACCTGGAGGCTTAGACCCCAACTAGGTATCACAGATGATAGGAAAGACAGAATAATTTAGAAATTTGAGAGTTATCTAAAATTCATAGGAAAGATAAAATCTGCCTCATAGCCAAAAAAAAATCTTTACACATGCAAAAATTTTTTACAATCTTCTGAAAAATTTTCTTCATCGATGTCCTGCTGAACTGCGGTGAAACTGATCGAACAGTAACATGGGACACGGCACGGAGGACAGGCATCGCATTGGCGTACCGGACAGGAGACGTAACGGATTTGAGAGAGCAGAAGGAACCTCAGGAACAGGTACTCAGGATTGTGGCATGAAACAATCGAAATTCGTCTAAGGAATGGTCAACTATTAAAGATTCCTGGAAGAGAATGGTTAGTCGAATTTTCCAGATTCATTTTGAACTCAAATGTGGACCTGATCCATCCAATCTTCTATCTGAGGAATGGGAAAATCCATTCGTCTTATACTTTCCACACCTAGGTGTCTTAATCGATACTGTAGTTGCATAATATCACAACTCCAGATCGGAAAACAATTTTGAAAACATGGATAATTTCATCCATCTTCTTGAGTAAGCCGAAAGGTTCTAATCCTGGTTTTAATGGTTTATTTATTTAATTTGTTTTTTCGTTGGATTTTCCAGGTGGAAGTAGATCTGAATCTTTCCTAATTTTGTTTCAAGTACGAATGTGGATAGCATGTCAGAATATTAAAAACTTTATTATTTGAAACAATTTCCAAAAGAAATTATATCTTACTCATACATGATTAAAATGAAAATTTTCTGAAAGAGAACGTTTAATTAAGTCTTGCTGCATGACCTCTCCAGCTGAAATTAATTTTTCTCTTTTATACTCCAAATGCCGCATTTTCTCATGAACATATATGAATGCAATATAACAATAAGAACTTTCTTATTAACTCTAATTTTATAAACACACACTAAGCTGGTTAATTAAATTCTCTTGAATAGAATTTAGCTCGCGCAAAGAAAAAACCAGCGAGTCTTTATATCTGTGGACAGTAGCAATCGATTCTAATTTCCTAACGCGGTTCATTTGTTCTCCTGTGAACTGTCAGTTTACAAACACTAACTTCACACGCAAGCGCCGTATTCGATCATATAGTTTCAGTAAACTTATTCTCACTGGAGATTAACACTCCATGAATGTATATTATTCCACACGCACAAGCTTCTTTGGTGATCATCGTGTAGACAGATAATCCGTAAGTCTTCACAGCAGCAATAGCTACAGTTCCACTTACTTTTGTAAATATTCCTATACTATCACAGAAGCAATCGCTTACTGTTCATTAAACTATCACAGATGCTTGGCATGCTATCATTTAGCCTATCACAGTAGCTGAGGCATACTGTCCTTTGCACTTCAATTTTTTTTAACACTCAATTACTTCATACACACTTTTCATTTAATTTGAAATACTTTCCTTAAAAGTACCTCTTTAGGTCTACATGGGGAAATAATCCTTTTATTCTTCCAGAATCCGCATATGCTAATAAATACGCACCAGGATTCGGTATGTCAACTATTATATATGGACCTGTATAAATTAGATTCCATTTTCTGATGGTCTTCTTCAACCTTGATGACTTGATGTGTCTTCTTAAAAGAATTTTCTGTCCGATATTGAAAGTCTGAATCCGTTTGATGTTTCTGTCATGGATTTCCTTTCGCTGTCTTGCTTTCTCCGTAATATTAATGAGAGCATTGCGAATTTTTTCTTCCCATGACATTTTGGTGTCCTCGAGTTTAGGCAAGTTATCTACCCAAAAGTTTCTTTCGTTATCTCTGAACATCACTTCATTCGGGGTAAAGTTTGGAGAACTATGAGGTAAATTATTATAAATCTGCTCAAACTTGGTCAAATAGTTTATCCAGATAGTTTGTTTACCATGACAGTACGTTCTCATGAATCTGTTTAGTTCTCGAAAAACCCGTTCAATTAAATTCCCTTGTGGATGATAGCAAGATGTAAATATCTGTTTTATTCCTAGTTGTGATACTAATTTTCTCCATAAATATCCAGTAAATATCTTCGCATTGTCGGAGATTATAGATTTTGGAATCCCTGCATGAGGAATGTAGTCATTTACAAACTTTACTGATATTCTTGCAGCGCCAGCGTCCACCTTGACAAGCGAGGATGCAGCAACTTACAAGTTTGTAAAAAGGCTACTGATTGGTGGTCACAATAAACAGTTATCCTTGAGCCATATACATAATAATTAAACCTTTTCAAAGACCAAATAACTGCAAAAGCTTCCAATTCCGTAGTGGTATATACTCTTTCACAGGTGGATAAAACTCTGCTAGCAAATGCAATTGGACAAAAGGTTTTTACACCATCGATGTACCTAATTTGAAATAAACAAGATCCTAATCCGACATCTGATGAATCAGTGGCTAAACAGAATCCGACATTCATATCAGGGTGGTATAATAACGGAGCATTTATCAGTTGATCCTTAATTTCACAAAAAGCCTTTTCACAATCATTAGACCATTGCCATGGTACATATTTCCTCAGGAGCCGGTTTAGTGCTTCGGAGTTCATTGCTTGAGTTTTAATAAATCGACGAAAAAATGAAGCTAAACCTATAAAGCCTTTCAGTTGTCTTCTGTTTCTTGGAGTTGGAAAATTTTTTATCGCACTAATCTTCGCTTCTGTTGGAAGAATGCCTTTTGTATTAATCACATGTCCTAAGAATTTAATTCTCTGTAGAGAAAATTGGGATTGTTTTAGATTTGCAGTTATACCAGTTTGTTTGAACACAGCAAAAATCCTCCTAATAAGTTGTACATTTTCCTCCCAAGTTTTAGAGGCAATTAATGGATCGTCCACAAAAATTGTTATTCGACTACGTAGTTCTGTCCTAGGGCATATTCCAACGCAGAAATAAAAACTCCAGAGCTGATAGTGAGACCAAACGGAACGACCTTGAACTGATAGCTTCTCCCTCCATATATAAAAGCAGTATATTTTCTTGAGTCCTTGTCTAACTGGACTTGCGAGAACGAACTTCTCAAATCAATACTGGTTAAATAGGATACATCTTGAAATTTCTGTATTAACTCATCGATGTTCTCCGGATGTGTGCGCACAGGTACTATAATTTTGTTAATTTCCCTTGCATCTAATACCAATCGAACTTTTCCTCCTGGCTTTGGTATAACAAGCAACGGAGAACAATATGGGCTGTTAGACGGTTCAATAAGATTCCAGTTTAACATTTTTTGTATCTCTTCCTGAAATGGTTGTTTTAAACGCCAGGGAATGGGATAGTGTGTGCGGCAAAATGTCTTATGGGGCTTAATCTGTAATGTACAAACATATCCTCTAATAATTCTGGGCTTTTCATCGAAAACTGACTCATATTCTGTTAATATATTGAATAATTGTTCCCTCTGACTATCCGTTAGGCAATCTGGCTCAGCAATCTTCTGTTCGACTGTTTGTCTGAAATCCTCTTCTTGAATTGACTTGATCGGTAGTCGGTACATATTATTATTTTCAGCACAAATCAACTGCACAGCAGCACCACGGAAATATTGCTCATACACTGCCTCCTTTCTCAGTAAGATCAGTGTAACAAATTGATCTTCGATTTTAAAATGCACCTTTGCTTCTACCAAGTCCAACTTGCAATTGCAGGCTTGCAAAGTTCCAATGCCAAGAATACAATCTACTAACAACTTTTCCACTACAAGGAATGTGCATTGTTTAGCTACATTTCCCAATTTTATCTCTATAAGCTTTTGTATCTTGACGTTCCGGGACTTTGCTCCCACTGCACCTATAACTCGGCAATTTTGTACTGGTAGGACAGGGATTTTCTTAATTTTACTAATTCTGCGAAACAAAGTTCCGGATACTACGTCTGTAGATGAAACTGTGTCCAATACTACATTGGTTAAAATTCCTCCAACTTCTGTGATGATCTCAGACACAGGAACCCTTTTATCTTCGACTACACAGGCCTCTAAGTCTCTCGTCAATTCATCTGTCATTAATTCGCCTTCATTATATCTCAACATTGCCACGGAATTAATTTCGTTTAAAACAGGTTTGCCCCTTTTGTATTCCCCGGCCGACTTTACGGAGCATAAAGCGGCCCTCTTCAGTTTAAATGTCGATTATTATTTCCTCTTGAATCATCTACTACTTCTGTTATGACTGGTTGTTGTTGATGACTGGTCGTGTTATTTGCTTCAAATCGAGGGTCAGAATTTCTGTACGCATTATTATTATTTGAAGACTGCTGGTTCTGATAATCTCTTGCATTTCCAAACATTGGGTTGTATCTGCGACCTGTTCGATTGTCTCTGAATCTGCCCCTCGCAGCACTGTTATTGAAATTTCCATTTCCGTTGCAATTGTTTCCGTTGAATCTCTGACTATTCCTAGTATAATAATTATTAAATCCATTTCCATTCCGGTTTGCATTTGGCGCCTCAATCGCTCTCCTCTGCATAACCGGTTGTCTTGGCCGATGTTCATCTTCCTCGATCATATCTATAGTGTCAAACGTAGTCATAAAAGAGTCAAGGTCATGCTCATTAATATACAGCATTCTATTTCTGATGCTGGCCGGAAGTCGAGATTTTAATATGCCAATCACGTCTTGTAGAGGCATAGGCTTATCCCAATACCGCGATTTGTTTATATATTTCTCAAAGTATTTCTTTAAAGATCCACGTGAAAAGGAAAAAGGTTACGGGTATAATACCTCCTGCCTTAAACTTTCTTGTACTCCTTCAGACCAGTATTTGGATAAAAATGCTCGTTCAAAATCTTCATATGTGTCCCAAGTTGATATCATATCAGATGACCATATAGCTCCTGACCCCTGAATATAACCGGTCAGGAAACTAACCTTTTGCCACTCACTCCAAATTTTTGGCAATTCTCCCCTAAAACTTCTTATAAACACTACGGGATAAACATTTTTCTCCTCTGGGTTGTAGATCTGGAATTGACGTTGTTTCAGCATTTTCTCCTCAGTATTGCTTTTACAATTACAGGCATTATGACTACCCTCATAGTGTTGTGGTTGATGTTGATTGCAAAAACGAACGTGTGCATTAATGTCCCTGTCTGTACTTGGTCGGGTAAATAATGTAGCTTCATTGATAGATCTTGTTATGGGTTCATTTCCTTGCGTGGAACACAAATCTTCTCGAGATAGATTTAAAGATCTCTCAATGTTTTCTTTCCATTGTTTAAGTTCTTCGCCTAGTTGTTCTTTGGCTTCTCGAAAACGTTTATTAAATAAATTTTCTTCAGAACTTGCGGTCATAGATTTTATAGCTGCTCTGACCGTATCTTCAATATTGTCTGAAGAAATGCTTTGCCTTTCTAAACTTAACATCGTCCTGTCACGGTCGCCAAATTTAATATCTTTTGTGTGGGATCAAAAATTTAAAAACCTCTCTCACATCGGCCTGATTTAGCTTCACTGATCAGGATAGTAAAAACATGCGCATTTTAAGGGAATTTTCATTGACAAAGCAGGCTTATCACATTCACACAGTTCAATACTGTTCTATCCTGATTAAATTGAGCTTAACTTAAATTCCATAAGGCAGTGAAGCAATTTCGAAGTCTCGGTGCGACGAAAATTGTCAGTCGATCTCCTGGAAACATTTGTAATAATTATTAACTTTCGGTGATCACATGGGGAAGACCGGAGATCTGCTGGTAAGACCGTGTTAGCCTATTTATTTGAAGTAACTGGATATCTTGAGCATACAAAACGGCAGGTTCGTCCAGTGTAAATCGTGGAGAGACCGCTGCAAGAGACATTACACT
Organism: Schistocerca cancellata; assembly: GCF_023864275.1. Lineage (NCBI taxonomy): Eukaryota > Metazoa > Arthropoda > Insecta > Orthoptera > Acrididae > Schistocerca > Schistocerca cancellata. The sequence goes on along the minus strand of NC_064626.1, from coordinate 1,112,834,954 downwards.
ACGCTCTAGTTTAACATCAATTCCAAATGCAATGCAGCAGACATAAGCGCTCGAATGCAATGGGAATTGCTACAAACACTCGTCGTCGTGTACATGCCATTCGTTAGGAGTGGTCACTGTTCATAAATATTTATTTCATAACCTTTCTTAACACCTATATCTGCGACCTATCTTGTGCAGTTAAGTTGATGGGAGGGGATAACTTCTCGCTAAAAATTTAGTTTTGTCGTATTGAGTTTTTTGAAGCTATACAAGCGACGTGATTCTCTGATTTTGCTGCTTCGGAGATATTCTTGATTATAGATTGTCTGCTTCTTCGTATAAATCTATATTAATAATAAAATCGTCCCCCCCTCCCCCTCCCCCACGAACCATGGACCTCGCTGTTGGTGGGGAGACTTGCATGCCTCAGCGATACAGATAGCCGTACCGTAGGTACAACCACGACGGAGGGGTATCTGTTGAGAGGCCAGACAAACGTGTGGTTCCTGAAGAACACTGACAAAACTGTACCATCTGGTGAGCAAGATGTATGAGACAGGTAAAATACCCTCAGACTTCAAGAAGAATATAATAATTCCAGTCCAAAAGAAAGCAGGTGTTGACAGATTTGAAAATTACCGAACTATCAGTTTATCATGTTACGGCTGCAAAATACTAACGCGAATTCTTTACAGACGAATGGAAAAATTGGGAGAAGTCGACCTCGGGGAAGATGAGGTGGATTCCGTAGAAATGTTGGAACACGTGAGACAATACTGAACCTACGACTTATCTTAGAAGATAGATTAAGGAAAGACACACCTACGTTTCTGGCATTTGTAACTTATAGAAAGCTTTTGACAATGTTGACTGGAATACTCTCTTTCAAATTCTGAAGGTGGCAGGGGTAATATACAGGAAGCGAAAAGCTATTTACAATTTGTACAGAAACCAGATGGCAGTTGTAAGTGTCGAGGGACATGAAAGAGAAGCAGTGGTTGGGAAGGGTGTGAGGCCGGGTTGTAGCTTCTCGCCGATGTTATTCAATCTGTATATTGAGCAAGCAGTAAAGGAAACAAAAGAAAAGTTCGGAGTAGGTATTAAAATCCACGGAGGGGAAATAAAAACTTTGAGGTTCGCCGATGACATTATAATTCTGTCAGAGACCAAAAAGGACTTGGAAGAGCAGTTGAACGGAATGGACATTGTCTTGAAAGGCGGATATAAGATGAACATTAACAAAAGCAAAACAAGGATAATGGAATGTAGTCGAATTAAGCCGGGTGATGCTGAGGGAATTAGATTAGGAAATGAGACACTTAAAGTAGTGAAGGAGTTTTGTTATTTGGGGAGCAAAATTAACTGATGATAGTCGAAGTAGAGAGGATATAAAATGTAGACTGGCAATGGCAAGGAAAGCCTTTCTGAAGAAGAGAAATTTGTTAACATCGAGTATAGATTTAAGTGTCAGGAAGTCGTTTCTGAAGTATTTGTATGGAGTGTAGCCATGTATGGAAGTGAAACATGGACGATAAATAGTTTGGACAAGAAGAGAATAGAAGCTTTAAAAATACGGTGCTACATAAGAACGCTGAAGATTAGATGGGTAGATCACATAACTAATGAGGAGGTATTGAATGGAATTGGGGAGAAGAGAAATTTGTGGCACAACTTGAGTAGAAGAAAGGGTCGGTTGGTAGCACATGTTCTGAGGCATCAAGGGATCACCAATTTAGTACTGGAGGGAAGCTTGGAGGGTAAAAATCGTAAAGGAAGACCAACAGATGAATACACTAAGCAGATTCAGAAGGATGTATGTTGCAGTAGGTACTGGGAGATGAAGAAGCTTGCACAGGATAGAGCAGCATGGAGAGCTGTATCAAACCAGTCTCAGTACTGAAGACCACAACAACAACAACAATAAAACCGTAAAATCGTCGTGGCTGTCTTTATCTGTTTGAACGCGCTAATCTGAAAAATTACTACTAGAATTTTCGTGGTGTTTTAACACGTTACTTTGGCGTGACTTGGGGCGACATGTAAGCTTCATTTCATCAAAATCTGATCACGGAAAAATGAGAGAGGGATTTAATGTCGGTTTAAAGATGCTAATCGCCAAAGCTACCAGAGAAATTTTCATGGGGTTTTTAGAGATAACCTGACGGTAGCTTGGGGAAATATACAGGCTTTATCGTAACACAAAAAAAGAAAGATATAGCAGTTTAACCTTTTATCCAAAATCGTCAGCTCAACTTCGTACTTCGGATGTCTACTCCAGTAATACGGAATCCTATTTTAAGCACCAAGTAGATGGCGCTGTGAGTCTTGTAGCACACTGAACACGCCGCTGTTATTTTTTAAACTCATTGACAGGTCTATTTTCGGCAGTCTGCGCCAGTGACAGAATTAAGCGCCGCAATAATATCTTTCGAATACATAATAACAATGAATCACATGGCTAGGGTATACAGATTTACCAATTGCGCTTTGTGGACAATTCTTGGTGAGCGTATGTAATGCCTTGACCATAAACGAAGCACAAGGTCAAACGCTGCCTGTTACGGGCGTGGACCTTAAGTGTCAGTTGCTTTTCTCACGGCCAACTCAACATAGACTTCCCTGTCTTAGTGATGGAAACAAGCTCTTCGTTCATTTCTCCAATCATACTACTTCAAATGTTGTCTGCAAAGAAGCTTTATAAATCGAAAACAACTCCTGCACAGCTATAAATAAGAACAATGCAGGGTTTCTCAACTGGTGCGTAAGTAATAATGTATATCTCGGATTATTCATTTCCTATCTTTGGCTAAATTTGCTTTAATTGCTGCAGATTATTTGACTGTTCATGTATATTTATGTGAAATCCACTATACAGAGATGTTCATTAATAGTCTTCTAACCTTTTTTTATATAAATATTCAATCTGTCAAACATTTCTTTAACTCTTCCTATGTAGCACAATAACTCTCTGTTGTAGTAAAATGTACAGCTAACAATGCACTTAATAATTCGGCAGATAAAGGCAGTCTGTTCAGTTCGGCATTTGAATACAGAGTAACCGACCTAAAATCTCAAAATATTCCAAATGGTTCAAATGGCTCTGAGCGCTATGGGACTTAACTTCTGAGGTCATCAGTCCCCAAGAACGTAGAACTAATTAAACCTACCTAACCTAAGGACATCACACAAACCCATGCCCGAGGCAGGATTCGAATCTGCGACCGTAGCGGTACCGCGGTTCCAGACTGTAGCGCCTAGAGCCGTTCGGCCACCCCGGCCGGCAAAATATTCCATCTATCTAATATAATACTCATCCACACCCGCGCATTAGTTATAGTTTTTGAATTAATTATTCATTCAGACATGAGTACAGTTTATGCTAGGGAACAAAAATTAGGCGATTATTATAGCAAAATCAGATTTTCACGACACAGTTCAATCACTGTTTATTGGCGTTGTCCTTTTCTTTCACACAATGAAATTAGCACTGGTGAGATGGTTTACAGTTTTACTTTAATAATAATTTGACTTCCCGCATCTCGTGGTCGTGCGGTAGCGTTCTCGCTTCCCACGCCCGGGTTCCCGGGTTCGATTCCCGGCGGGGTCAGGGATTTTCTCTGCCTCGTGATGGCTGGGTGTTGTGTGCTGTCCTTAGGTTAGTTAGGTTTAAGTAGTTCTAAGTTCTAGGGGACTGATGACCATAGATGTTAAGTCCCATAGTGCTCAGAGCCATTTGAACCATTTTTGAGTAATTTGACTCCGAGCCCCCAATAGCAGTAATGTAGGCTGCTATAAACAGTTTTGGCGCGAAATCACAGTTCGCCACATGTTCACTTACGACGATGTATACGTCGTAAATCGTACTCACACAAATAATCGTAGCACTTCCAGTTCACCAAATATATGCTTGCACACTTGCACTATTAAACGATACTCTTTGTCGAAATAAATCGGCACGAAAAAGAATTCTCAAACGAGCACATGGGCCACCCTCAAGTGGGGCTCGCTCGCCACCCACCCTCCAAAACGACTGACCAACGACTTTTTTTTTTTTTTTTTTTTTTAAAGGATTGCCATACCATTTCGGGTAGTGGCGGCTGCTGAGGACTCGGGTCCTTCTCAGCCTGGGGTTGTTTGATGCTGTTGGGACACCGTTTATTAGTTTCATTGCGGAAACCTGCCTACTTGGAAATTATGTGTGTGTTGGCTCATGCCATTTTGTATTCAATTTTCTTATGTTTAAGAGGTGGAATTCCACATCCCGGCATTCGCCTTACAACTGGGGAAAATCACCAAAACCCCAGTAGGGATGGCACTGGATTGTCGTCTGTTGAATTGTGAGAGTTTATTACGCTAGATTTTTACCTTAAATAATGTTCTAGTGGTAGATTGCTTCATCTCTGTTTAGAATTTTGTTCTAGAATTATTTATAATGTCTAACTTACTGCTCTAATTTTGAGTGTGACTAAATAATAGTTTAATTGGTAGATTCTATTCCTAACATATTATGAGTTCGAGGGCTTGTGGAGGGTCGTCGCACTTCACTTCACTGGGGTGGTTGGAGAGAGTTGGAGGGAGATAATGGGCCACTTCACTTCACTGTATTCATTTCACTCTTCTTTTTCTAATTTTTTCTATGAGTTCCTTGTTGTTCGGGTATGTTCGTTGTATTGCATGGGCAATGAAGACGGGGGGGGGGGGGTGTAAGGGTATCTAAATAGGGTGATCCGATCCTATATTCGTGAATTGGGTTGCATATTACGTCTTTCATTATCCCATCCATTCTCACTCTGTTCCGGCCGTAATTGGCTACCTCAGGAGTGATCTTGTCTAATATAGGGCGGGTGTTGGTGCCCGCATAGACTAGTCATTGGTGGTTGTATAGTGCAGCTTTCCCGCTAGTCTCAAGTTGCGGTGGTCAAATGCGGAAACTCTTTCATACTGCGCCCTGGAGGCCGTCCACAGACAGACACCGTACTCTAGGATAGGTCGGACAAATGTTCTGTAAGTGTGTAGCGCTGCATCTGGACTGGCGCTCCCGAATTTTGAGCTGATAGGTTTTACAAGGTTCATTCTTTGCTTACATTTGCTGATGACATTTTCTGTGTGGTGCTTCCATGATAAAGTAGAGTCTAGAGTCATCCCTAGGTATTTTGCACTCTGGACAGGGTTGACTCTCTTTTGCCATAGGGTTATGTGGAGGTCGTCTTGTTTTAGTCTGGCACTTTGCGTTTGGTTGCGGTGTCTGAAAAGTAGCAGCTGGCTCTTTGTTGGATTAGGTTTAATGCGCCATTTGGCCATCCACTGTTCTAGCTGGAGTGTGTAGGATGTTGTTACATTCTTCGGTTCCTCTACCGAGTGCGCCGTGCACCAGTAGGCGGTGTCGTCCGCGTAGAGGGCGAAGTGTTCGTTCCACTTGTTGGGGCGAGGGATGTCGGCGGTGTATAAGCTGTAGAGCGTGGGTGAGAGGACAGCACCTTGCGCTACTCCAGCAGCAGGAGAGAATTTTTTGGAGAGTTGGTTTCCGACCGATACTGTTGCTGTTCTATTGGTTATTATGGCGAGAATGAGGCGTACGAAGTGAGGTGGGAAGTTTTGCTTGGCCATTTTATACGCCAGCCCGCAGTGCCACACTTTATCGAAAGCTCGCTCGATGTCTAGGAACAGTGCCAATACGCAGCCACCTCTGTTTAGGGCTTCTGATGTTGTGCTGGTTAGTCTGATGATGGGGTCCATGGTTGAATGTTGCTGTCTAAAGCCGGCTTGTTCTGGAGGGAGGATCTTTAATTTGTTGATGAATTTGTGGGTCCTGTTATTTAGAATAGATTCAAATGTTTTGCCTATTACTGGCAGAAGCGGGATTGGGCGATATGAAGTAGGTTTATTAATCGGCTTTCCAGGCTTGTGTATCATGATAATGTTTGCGCTTTTCCATTGTTTTGGCACTATCCCTAGACAGAGCGCAGCGTTGTAAAGGCGGCTTAGAGTTGGAAGGAGCATGTGGTGAGGCGTGGCCGAGAGCATTTTTCTGGTAATTTTGTCCCTGCCAGGTGCAGTATTTTGTTTGCCGGATAAGAGGGCTAGTGCAATTTCCTCTTCGGAAATTGGCGCCAGAAGTTTTGCCTGTTCCTCTGTGAGGGCTGTCTGGGTGTTGAGTAAGTCGTCCAGACCTTCTTCGATTTCTTTTGCGAATGTGTCGTCAAATAGATGGTCAGTGGGGTGACTGTGGATTTCTTTTAGGACCTCACTAAACACTTGCGTCTTTTGGTAGTCGTCAGCTGTGATGCCTTGTGGGGTGACGAGAGCAGCACTGGGGGAATTGTTACCAGGGGCTCCTGTTATCTGTTTGAACGTCTTCCAAAACTTAGCCGGTTCCCTGGGGTTAAGCTTGTTGCATTCCTTTTTCCAGCATTCCGCCCTCTTTGACTGTGGTGTTCAGTCTATTCCACTCCGTTTTTAAGGTGGGGTCGCCCGTCAACTTATATTGCCTTAATAATTGTCTTTTGAGTTTTATTGTAGAGAGGACGCATTGTGGAATTGTCTCCGTTCTATTACGAATTGTTCTGGTGGGGACGGCTTTTTCGATGGCCAGGTCGTATGCTGCGACTATTTGCTCATTGTAGTTGTCTAATTCGGCCGCTGAGCTGATGTTTGCGGTTGGGACTTTTTCGTGCAGGATGCTGGCGAATTTTTCCCAGTTTGTTTTCTTATAGAGCTTGATGCTCTTTGGGGGTCCGGGACTGTATTTTTTGGAGCCAAGTGCCGTGGTGTCGAAGAGAAGGGGGATGTGGTCACTCCCTATGCTTGGGCCAACTCTGCAGACGGTGCATTGTATCGCCAGTGTGTCACTGCAGAAGTTGTGGTCCGGAATGGAAGAGCCGACATGGTTAATAAGGGTAGGGGTGTCGTTTTGTAGCCAGACTAGGGGTGAATCGTCTATGAGGTCTTCCAGAGCTCTGCCTTTTGTTGTTGTAAGTCTGTCTCCAAGGGCTCGGCTTCTGGCGTTGAAGTCGCCCATTATGACGCAATTACCGCGTGATATTAGATGTCTCATGAGGTCTTCGGGGAGGTGATCGTGAGGGGGGCAGTAGATGGTTGCTACAGTTATTGTGCCCATTTTTGGCGAGTCTATTTCTATTGCCACCACGTGCAGGTGCTGGAAGTTCTGCGGGAGTTCTAGGCGCACTGCTGGGACGTCCTTGTGGTGAAATGCTTGGATCGGTTTGCTGCGATCTGTGGCAGATCATGTTCTTTATTTGTTGGGTCTGCTGGCCTGCTCTAACCTCTGTGATTCCTAATACATCCACCCTTTCTTCGTCCACCAGGCTTTGTATAAGGGGTTGCTTCCTGTTAAACCCACAGGCATTCGCGAGAGCCACAGTGGCTGGTGCGGATCTTGTGTTAGTCGCCATCTTGTCGAACCGATCCTAGGCTGGGGGGGGGGGGGGCTAGGGGCGTCGCATTACGGTAGATTTTTAGTGAAGAGTATATGCGACTTGTTGTTTGTGACGCTTACGACCATTTTTCTGCCAAAGAATTGTTCAGTGACTGTGGCCATGGCTTTCGTTACGATCTCGCGTCTATCTGGGAGGATACTGTGGAGAGCAGTTGTTATCGCTCGCACCACATCCTCCACATGGATTGGTTCTTCACCAGAGGTTTCTGGGCCGTTGGTCAATGGCTCTTCTATTTTCGGGGCATCTACGCATTTGATCGGCTTCTTTGAGGAAGAAGTTTTAAGTGGGCCCCTGGGAAGCTGTTTAGCAGGAATCTTTGCTCCAGGTATTCCTTTAGGTCCGCGCGAGGGCTTTTTCTAATTGCCTCGCCTTTTCTCGTCATGAAGACGTCGGTGATTTCACCACCCAGAGCCGTCTTTTTCAGCTCGGAGGCTACTTTGTTTCTGGAGGTGCCTTTTGGGAGATCGTACAGCATTACGCTAGTGGGCTCCTTGCTGGCGGTTGGGGATGGTTTTGACCTGGGTGGTGTAGGTGGGCTGTTATTGGAGTTCTCTGGTTGTGGGGGGTGCGGTTGGGAGACAATGGAGGCATGTCTTCCAGTGGGTGGGATGCAAATGGTTCAAATGGCTCTGAGCACTATGCGACTTAACTTCTGAGATCATCAGTCGCCTAGAACATAGAACTAATTAAACCTAACTAACCTAAGGATCACACACATCCATGCCCGAGGTAGGATTCGAACCTGCGACCGTAGCGGTCGCGCGGTTCCAAACTGTAGCGCCTAGAACCGCACGGCCACTCCGGCCGGGGGTGGGATGCATCGCTGCTGGCAACTTCTGCGTAAGATGCTCTTCTTACGCCCGGTATGGGTGAAAGAATGGGTGGGGCTGGATCGTCATCGGTTTCGTCCCTTCCAATAGGGCGGACGTAAGTATCGCCGATGATTTGGGCTTGGGTGGTTGGCGCCGGAAGTTTTGCGCCCTTGGCTTTGGGTTTCTTGGTTTTGGAGGACATGTCGTTAGTACAGAGACATGTAGTTGGATGAAGGGGGGGGGGGGGGTTGCTCACCTAACTGTACCTGATCGCGGGGAAATAGGCCTGCACCCTATTCTGCGCCTTTGCCTCGACGAACGCGGGCTTGTCTGACCACAGTCAGGGCCCTGGCTCGCCAGATTCCCTATCTAACGACTGACCCCTGGTCAAGATGGCCGCTCGCTTATATAGGCTCGGACGTCAACCACCCTGGTTATTTAAGAACCAATCTCACCAGTTAAGGTTACAAATTTTGATACATACATCCCTCGACAGAAACAAGTACACCATCGGAACGGCGCTAAAAAGTACATCTTATTTACCATATTACATTCATTTCTATCGCCCGTAAATCAAGTTTTAGTTTTTGCAAAATTTCGCCACTTACCGCAAATTTGTTTGTTTACATCTGTGCTGCAAAGTTTTAACACAGAACTGCATATAGCACCGTTTTTAGACGTAATCTATAGCGATCTACACATTGCGCTGCCCAAAATCTTCATATCTATAATAATTAATTAATTATGGGCGATAAATGTTAATAATAATTTGCAAACAATGAAAACTATTGCAAGTTAAGTGTATAGTGTAACTTAACTAGTTTAAAATACATGTGATGCCACCCAAAATATAATATAGTGCCATTCGTTACATCATGAATTTTCTATTGAATTTTATAAATAATTTTCCTTCCAAACTTTGTTTATTGCTCTTTACGGGCTTAATTATTTATGAATCTTAACATATGACTACGGCTCTCGATCCGCTATCACGAAACGTTTTTAATGAGTGCTCGCTCATCCATGTAAGTGGGTATTTACTATTTTTATTACTCTTCCAGTATTCGTGATATTAACCGATTTTGAGGTTACTATAACTTTTGCGTGACTTGAAATAAAGGTCGATCTTTCAGAAGGTGCATATTGCTGCACACAATCTACTGCCGCATCGCTCTTCACCGTAAGCTACATAGTTTTCGAGTAATGCGCGAAAAACCAAACAATGCCCCAAGTTGCGGGCCACGTGGCTGCCCGGCGGCGGAAACCATCCCACCGACCTTTGCAAATCTCGCGCGGACGCGCCATGTGCTTCCGCGAATTGCGCGGCATGTAGCGCGCTCGCTCTCTACAAAGCAATCCTTGCTTACTACAAATATTCATCTAGTAACGGGGGTTTGTACCGTCACAGTGGCATGGATACCACTACTAGGTGGTATGTTTTCATAGGTATGTGTCACCAGACGTCTGCACACAGGCCACACAATTCCCGTAAATTAGGAACAGGTGCCCGAGGCCATCCCTTGTGTGTTCCATCAGGTTCACATCAGACAATTTTGGTGGCCGAGACGTCAACGTGAGTTCAATACCATGCTCCTCAAACCAATGTAGCACGATTCTGGTCTCATGGCAGGAATAGTTATCCTGCTCGATGATGCCATCACTGTCGGTCATTAACACAGGTCCCGTGGAAGCCCAGGTGAATATTCCCAGAAGCATTACATTGCTCCAAACGAGTTGTAACTGTAGCGTGGAGCTTGTATCGAGCAGCCGCTCACCTGAACACTGGCGTATCCAAACACCACCAACCACCCGGTGTAGGAAGAAACTTGATTTATCCGACCAAGCGACACGTTTCGATTGACCCACTGCAATAGTAATTGACGATGTCGTTCGGAACCCCAGTGTCCAACAATGTGCGCAGAACGGTGTGATCAGAAACACTTGTGCCTGCACCAACATTGATCTCTGTCACCAGATGTAGGACAGTTCACCGTCTGTCCTTATACACTCCTGGAAATGGAAAAAAGAACACATTGACACCGGTGTGTCAGACCCACCATACTTGCTCCGGACACTGCGAGAGGGCTGTACAAGCAATGATCACACGCACGGCACAGCGGACACACCAGGAACCGCGGTGTTGGCCGTCGAATGGCGCTAGCTGCGCAGCATTTGTGCACCGCCGCCGTCAGTGTCAGCCAGTTTGCCGTGGCATACGGAGCTCCATCGCAGTCTTTAACACTGGTAGCATGCCGCGACAGGGTGGACGTGAACCGTATGTGCAGTTGACGGACTTTGAGCGAGGGCGTATAGTGGGCATCCGGGAGGCCGGGTGGACGTACCGCCGAATTGCTCAACACGTGGGGCGTGAGGTCTCCACAGTACATCGATGTTGTCGCCAGTGGTCGGCGGAAGGTGCACGTGCCCGTCGACCTGGGACCGGACCGCAGCGACGCACGGATGCACGCCAAGACCGTAGGATCCTACGCAGTGCCGTAGGGGACCGCACCGCCACTTCCCAGCAAATTAGGGACACTGTTGCTCCTGGGGTATCGGCGAGGACCATTCGCAACCGCCTCCATGAAGCTGGGCTACGGTCCCGCACACCGTTAGGCCGTCTGCCGCTCACGCCCCAACATCGTGCAGCCCGCCTCCAGTGGTGTCGCGACAGGCGTGAATGGAGGGACGAATGGAGACGTGTCGTCTTCAGCGATGAGAGTCGCTTCTGCCTTGGTGCCAATGATGGTCGTATGCGTGTTTGGCGCCGTGCAGGTGAGCGCCACAATCAGGACTGCATACGACCGAGGCACACAGGGCCAACACCCGCCATCATGGTGTGGGGAGCGATCTCCTACACTGGCCGTACACCACTGGTGATCGTCGAGGGAACACTGAATAGTGCACGGTACATCCAAACCGTCATCGAACCCATCGTTCTACCATTCCTAGACCGGCAAGGGACCTTGCTGTTCCAACAGAACAATGCACGTCCACATGTATCCCGTGCCACCCAACGTGCTCTAGAAGGTGTAAGTCAACTACCCTGGCCAGCAAGATCTCCGGATCTGTCCCCCATTGAGCATGTTTGGGACTGGATGAAGCGTCGTCTCACGCGGTCTGCACGTCCAGCACGAACGCTGGTCCAACTGAGGCGCCAGGTGGAAATGGCATGGCAAGCCGTTCCACAGGACTACATCCAGCATCTCTACGATCGTCTCCATGGGAGAATAGCAGCCTGCATTGCTGCGAAAGGTGGATATACACTGTACTAGTGCCGACATTGTGCATGCTCTGTTGCCTGTGTCTATGTGCCTGTGGTTCTGTCAGTGTGATCATGTAATGTATCTGACCCCAGGAATGTGTCAATAAAGTTTCCCCTTCCTGGGACAATGAATTCACGGTGTTCTTATTTCAATTTCCAGGAGTGTAATCAGAACGGTCAAGCTTGCGACCTTCATAACCTGTGATGGGGGGTGGACGTCCAATACCTTGCCGCCTTCTAGTGGTTTCATAGTCCTTCAACCACTTCCCATAGACGCTCACTGCAGTAGCACGAAAAGCCATTTCCGAGATGCTCATTTCCAGGTGCCAGACCATAACGATATGCCCTTTAATAAAGTCGCTTATGTTAGTGGAATTCCCCATCTGGGGTTCGTATCGTCGCTGGAATGATTCCCCTTTAGTCTCTGCTTCGCTTATATGCTATCCTTGCCGCACCTGAACGTCACCAAACGTTAGTCAGTCTCGCGATGGACAGTGGCCATAATGTACTCTATGACAAAAGGGAAAAAGAAAAAACAAATGATATGACGCACCATGAAGCAATTATCCGATTCGGACGGAATCGGCAGATGTGACACACATGTACAGACAAACAAATTATTACAATTTCAGAAAAATTACATGATTTATTCAAGGGAAAGAGCTTCAAAAATCGAGCAAGTCAATAACACGTTGGTCCACCTTTGGTCCTTACGCAAGCAGATGGTCGGCTTGGAATTGGTTAATAGAATCGTTGGATGTCCTCCTGAGGGATATCGTGCCAAATTATGTTCAATGTACGCCTTACATCGTCTAAATACCGAGTTGGTTGGAAGGCCCTGCCCATAATGCTCCAAACGTTCTCAATTGGGCTGACATTTGGCCACCGTACTGGCCAAGGTAGGGCTTGGCAAGAGAGAATACAAGCAACAGAAACTCACCGTGTTCAGGCAAGCTCTTTCTTCCTGAACGCTAAGTCCAGGACGGCTTGCCATGAAAGGCCACAAAACGGTGCGTGAATATCGTCAACATACCACTGCGCTGTCAGGGTGCCTCGGATTACAACCAAAGGGGACCTGCTATGAAATGAAATGGCACCCCAGACTATCAAACCTGGCTGTTGGGCCGTAAGGCGGGCGACTGTCAGATTGGTATCCCATCGCTGTCTGATCATCTCTCAGTTCGAAGCGAGTCGTTACTGCAGACAATATTCTCCAGTCAATGTGATTCCAGCCCGAAGATATGTCTGGAGATGCTAGGATAGCTGTGCGGTATCGAAGTGACTAGCCCGCCATACGGCGCGACAACCAGGAGTGGTGGTCTGGGGTGCCATCAGGTCCGCTTTGGTTGTCATCCACTGGACACTTACAACACAGCAGTGCCCCGACGACATTCTATATCCCGTTCTGTTGCCATTCACGGCAAGCTATCCTGGGCTTACCTTTCGACAAGATAATGTAAGCCCACACACGGTGAAAATTTCTATTGCTTTTCTTTGTGCTTGTCAAACCCTATTTTGGCTAGCAAGGTCCCTGGATCTCTCCACAACTGTGAAAGTTTGGAACACTATGTGCACCGCCTTTCAACTAGCTCGGGATTTTGACGATATAATGCACGAGGTGGACAGAATTTTGCACGATATTCCCCAAGAGGACATACAACAACTCTATCACCAATCCCAAGCCAAATAACCGCTTGCTTATGGGCCAGAGGTGGACCAACGTATTGTACACTTGCTCAATTTGTGAAGCTCTTTCTCTTGAATAAATCGCAAAATTCTTCTGAAACAGTAACTAGTTGTTTGTCTGTACATATATATGACATCTACCGACTTTGGTCCCGTTCGAATAATTCCTCCGCAGTGTGTCTTTTTTTTTTTTTTTTGTCTTAATGTGTACATTGGTTCATGAGTGTAAATTTGTTCTTATTACAAATTAAAGTTTGCTTTAAATGGAATTTTATCGGACCAGTCAATAGATTAGCTTCATCTTTGTCTGGTACCATATTAAGTTAAAGAAAAATCAAGGAATATCAGTGTTCCCAGCAGCGAAAATGAAGGTACTGTATGACGATACCACGAATGTGGCGCAGCTTGGCCCACGCGCTGCAGGCAATCGCTCTTGCAAATGTTGAGTATTCTTCGTGTTTTACAATCTCTGTTGACAAATGTTGTTTAAGTTGAAACATACCCTTAGAAAAAATTAAAATGACAGTGCTGGAAAACCTCTTACATTATTTGATTTTCAAACAGCTGAGCAAAACTGAACGTACTCAGACATTTCTCTCTTTACGCATTCTGATCATCACTAAACTGACATACAATATTTTTAGCGCAACGCAATCTGACTTTCAGTAATCCCTACAAAAGAATGGCCCTGACTAACAATAACCTATACCTTTCATGAATCACTTACCCCACAAAAATCTTCGTTACTCGAACTGCTGCAATACGGCGAGCGCCATTACTGTCAGCCAAATAAAACATTCTGACTACTTAAGGCACTAACTACTGATAGGCATAGTTAGCAAATGAAAGATTTTGATAGAGAACAATGTATTTACCTTAATAATGTTCAAAAGTCATCATATATATATATATATATATATATATATATATATATATATATATATATATCATGACCTTCATCTTTACAAATTTCCTTTTTCTGGCGGACACATGTCCAGATCGTCCACTTATAGAAACCTCTCAAAACTCTGGCATTTCTCTCTCCACATCCACCACTGCTGGCGGCTCACCTCCAACTGCCCAACGCTACGTGCTGTTCACATCCAACTGCCCAACACTACAATATCGAATATTCCAACAATGAGTCCAACCAGCCACAGACTGCACACAGCACAGTCAGTGATTTTCATACAGAGCGCTACGTGGCGTTACCAACATAAAAACCTAAACAGTCTACTTACAAAGTGAATGGAATACTAGACAAATCTGAGACCACTTTATTATCTAAAATATAAAATTACACTTAACAATTTTGTTTTCAACGAGAGCCAAAGCAAATATTTCCGTTGTCACTGAAAGTGAAAGTCTACTTACAAAGTGAATGGAATACTAGACAAATCTGAGACCACTTTATTATCTAAAATATAAAATTACACTTAACAATTTTGTTTTCAACGAGAGCCAAAGCAAATATTTCCGTTGTCACTGAAAGTCGCAATGTACACCAAACGATCAGCCGTTATTATGCTGCTCTACAGCCACCTCAGCTTCTACCGCCCAAACGGCTAACACAATGGCGATACCATCCGCGACAAAAGGCCTTCGACCATAAATATAATAGACTGGCCCTGACGTCATTATCGTGGCTCCAACATCTCTGGGCTAAAGTCACGTGAATGTTGGCAAAGCATGATTGTTTCGTGTTGCGCTTGTGGCTGTTCTCAACGTTTTGTCAGGGGAAATGGCATTACATTTCACGTGTAAGTGTTTATATGATAATGCAGATGGGTTTACTGAAATCTGCTGAAGTGACTTTTATATGTTTTTTACACTTGAAACAGACTATCACGTAATTTAAAGTGTTGAAAGTGTTGCCTGTAAAGTCAGATTCATATTACATTTTGGAAAGTATCTGCGATAATTCGGTTACAGAAGTAAGTATAACGGTTTCTCGTTCCTACTCATAGGCTCCCTAAGGATGAAAACCGAAGGCAGCTTTGGATATAGGCCCTGAAACAGAAAAACTTTAAGCCATCTGCACATACGCTCCTTTTTTTATATACAAGTGAGATTATAATAAGGTAAGAGCACCTACAGTCGACACATGAAGGTAATTTTTTTCTACCTTCTAATACTATTAAATAAATGTAGGCTCCAAAATTATTTTCTGAAACTTCAAAGTCTCACCTTTCATCTAAAATATCATTTTTTTAAACTGATAGTTTAAACATTTGTAAAAATAGTAGGAACTGAACCTTTGATGTGCACCTAAAATTGATACTCTAAAATGGACCTGCTCCTAAAGTCGACAATTTTGGCACCTATAGTTGACATAATTCCCATATCCCATTTTCTTTTATAAGTGACTAGAGCTCAAAACGTGGCGAATCCAATGTTTAAAGTTTTGACTCGAGCCCACTCTTACTGTTTAAAAGAATTTTAACGACATTTTACTTTAATTGATAGTTTATAGTAATTTCGTCCCGCTGCCCACCAGAGGGGCGTTCGATGTATTTGTTAGATTTTGTAAATGGTACTGTGAACAAATCCAGGTCAAATGTAGTTCTGATATAATTTTTCGAAAATAAAAAAGTAATTTTTGTTGGAAGCGTTTGGCAGTCAGTTGAGAAATGTTGGTAAAATACGATAAAAACATAGGATGGCAGACCACTGATTTGAAATCCCGCCACGTTTTGCCAACAGTCACGTGGTTTATGTTGGAGCCACACCAGCCCTATAGCTTCTGCACAGCAGTGGGCGAAGGAAACGCCACAACGACCATGGACAATATAGTGATGCCTTCATGCTCACGGATGGTAGGTGGCCAGGCATCACTAACTAGACGAGCAATAACATACCTACTGGCACTATACCAATAGCGACAATGAAATGACAGAACTGAAAATATCTTCAAAAAAGCCAGAGAAAAGGCAGTCTTTATTTGGATCGACTTTGCCTACATATCAGGCAGAACTGGAAATATCTTTCGAAACTGCAAAGAAATCGTGAATTACCAACAATTATAGGAACGTGGCGGTAAGGTATAGTAATTATCAAACAACTTTCAGATGCTCGATTAGACTAGATTAGATATACTTTCTGTTCTGTAGTTCTATAACGAGGAGATTCTTAAAGATAGAGAACATATTGTAAAACGAGAATAAGTAATACACATACGTAAGACAAAGTATGTATAGTGTACTAATGTTCCTTCCCAGTTTCCTAAGTTAAATGACGATTTCGTTGAATTGACGATAATACTTCTTCTATGTCGGAAAATGCAGAGGGTATCCGAAATGTTTAGTGACGATGTCTGATTTTCTGGTTGGTGTAAATGACTAAATTGACTTGCTCTTCTTACAGTCTTGGTGACTACAACTGTGGATGGAGGGATCCTCGCAGCCATCAGGAAAGCATTCCAATCATTGAAGCATAAAAAGGAGAAAGATGGTACAGCAACAACATCGACACTGACGGCAACCCAATCGAATGATACCTTAATGATACTCAGTACACTAACAGATGCAATGCAAGCTGGCAACATACTGACAGCCAGCACGCCGACGCACGCCACGTTGTCTGGCACCACGGCCACCCCTGCCATGCCGACAGATGAGATACCGAGTAGCACGACAGTGACAGCCATTGCGCCAACGCAGTCCACACTGGTGGTCTCCACAGAGGGAGTCTCCGCAGAAACGCCTGCCATAGCAGTGGGTACCACAACGACGGGTACTACGACGACAGGTACCAAGATGAAGGGCACTACAATAACGCATGCCACGGTGACGGACAGCACGAGAACAGGTACTACGACTGCTGGTACCGTGACGAGGAGTATAACGAGAATGGATACCCTGACGACGGGTACCACGGTGACGGATATCACGACGACGAGTACCACAATTTCAGTTACCACCGGCACTGGTACCATGACGAAGGATACCACAACTGCAGATACCGTGACGACGGGTACCACAATTGGAGGTACCACGACGACAGGTATCAGGACAATGGATACCTCAATAACAGGTGCTATGACGACAAGTACAAGGGTGGCTGATGTAACAATGGATACCACAGCCACAGGTACCACGGTGACTGATACCACACCTGTGGCCGTCACACAGACAATCTTCATCGAAACAGGGTCCACAGAAATAGGTACGACAGCATGGACCCCTACACCGGCGGTTACCGCAGTCGCAGACACCGTGGTGACGAACACCGCAGCTGCAACTGCCATGGTGACGGACACCATGATGAGAGTCACGACACCATCACTCATTACACCGACGGCCACCATGGTGACACCCATTACGCCCACAGCCAGCACGCCGACGATTGTCGCTGTGACAATCATATCAGCGGCAAACGATACACTGACAACTGCCACTGCCGGCGTCTCTAACACAACGGCAACAGAACAGCCCATCCCAGCCTTCATCACAGCGAGTTCGTCTACACCCGTGGCAGGTGCGACTAATGGTAAGTTACAAGTCATGGCACTTGTTGAGTACATTTTCGCTCTATTTCTTCACTGATAATTTAAATTTCTCATTACAGCAGTACCAGGAAAGCCGTGCGAAATTTTCACTCTTTTGTAGTTGTAAATAACGACAGTATTTGGAGTAAATGTTGTCGTTGGGATGATGCTAGTTGTGGGAATGAAAACACCTTTAAAAATGAGCCGAACTACGTGAAATAATGATCATAAATTTATGATACATCCTAGAATATACATTTATATATACATAATTTTGAACAAAATTCTTTACAGAGCATTGCAATAACTGGGTGTAAACGATATTTGACATAAGAATGTAATCTTCGTCTACTTTTTGTTTTTCGTTTTGTTAAGCGGATACAAAAATTTTACTTCATTTAGTTACCATTGAGAA
Organism: Schistocerca cancellata; assembly: GCF_023864275.1. Lineage (NCBI taxonomy): Eukaryota > Metazoa > Arthropoda > Insecta > Orthoptera > Acrididae > Schistocerca > Schistocerca cancellata. The sequence continues at coordinate 1,112,816,854 of NC_064626.1, read as the reverse complement.
GGCTATACACAATTGTCTGTGAGTAAGAACTGGATACGGTAAATAGAACCCTGCGGCTTGTTTATAGTGATCGCAAATGCAGTTTTAATAGCAACTGTCTTCTTGTAAGTAGATGGTGGTAGGTTTATCTGTGCTATTAAGATGGTGGTAGGTTTATCTGTGCTATTACAACAGTTTTCCCGGTGTCAGTCAGCTGAGCATTAATTGTAAACAGGCCACCCATGCGCAAATATCGCACTTCTGTAGTTGTAAATCGTAATAACAGTATTTGCAATAAGTGTGGCGATTGATATGAGGGTAGTTGTGGGAATGAAAAGCAAACGTGATAAAAATGAATTGGACGACGTGAAGTAAGTAGTAGAAATAGCTAAATCACCATTCAAAGCGACAATGACAAATAAACTGAGGTGAAATGAAATGGTCGTATGGCATTGTTGGCCAGGAGGTCCCACTCGGGTTCGGCGGCCTAGGTGCAAGTCTTATTTCAGTCGGCACCACATTGGGCGACTTGAGACCGATGATGAGGACAACATAACACCAAGTCCTCGAGCGGAGAAAAATCTCCAACCCAGCCGGGAATCGAAGCCCAGCGCAGTGCAGGGAGGCAAGCATGTTACCACACAGCTAATCAGGCGGACAACTGAGGTCACGAAAGTCATGGGATAGCGATATATATATATATATATATATATATATATATATATATATATATAATTGGTGTTTTGCCCTTAAAGAGCGCATTTGGACTAAACTACATGGCCAGTTCCTTTTGCTGCCTTTCTTGCTGCCCAAACATCCCTCATTCGCTCGCTGTGTTTCTGTTTCCGGTCCTCTGTCCATGCTTCTTGTCGGCTTTGTGTCTTCGGCTTCATCTTGATTGCTTTTTTGGTTGCCCATATTTCTTTCATCTTCTGGCTGTGATCTTGCTTGCGTTCTTCGGTCCATTTTATGCCTGTTCGTTTGTCACATTGTATCTCATGTAGTTTACTTTTCTTAATGATGTTTCTGAATTTTATTCTGTCGTTTATTGTGTCTGCTGTTATGTTGAGTTGGTTCAGGTCGTTTTCTACCTCTGCCACCCATTTGTTGTTTCTAGTGGTTACCCAGTCAAAGATCTGTTTGATCAGCCTTTGTGATGGCTTTCTGTATAGGTGTCCATAGAATTGTAGTCTGCGTTTTCTAATCTTTTCTGTGATTGTCTCCGTATGTTTGTACAGTTCCTCTGTAGGTTTCTTGATCCATATTCCATTGCTGTTAGTTGCGCCAAATATTTTCCTAAGTATTTTCCGTTCTACTTTTTCTAATTGTCTGATACGTGTATGTCCTAGGATTAGTGTGGTCTCTGCTGCATATAGTGCCTCGGGGAGCACCACCGTGTCGTAATGGCGTAATTTGGCTTTTTGTGAGATAGATTTCTTGTTGTAATGAGTCCACAGTACTTTGTATGCCTTGTCCAGTTTAGTTTTTCTTTCTTCGTTTGAGTCTCTGTTATGTCCACTCATTTGTACTGTTTCACCGAGGTATTTGAAGTTTGCCGTTTTGTAAATCGTGCCATACTTTGTGTTCAGAGATGAGAGTTTCTTTGTGCTCATAAACTGTGTCTTTTCGTAAGAGATCTGTAGTCCAGTTTTGGAAGCGATTTCGTGCAGTTTTTCAATAGCGTCTTGTGTTTCCTTTATACCTTTCGTGACAATCGCCAAATCGTCTGCAAAAGCCAGGCATTTAATCTGTAGGTTTCCTTAGGTTATCCCCTGTTGTGATGTTTCCCATTCTTTTATGACCTTATCTAACACCAGATTGAAAAGGAGAGGTGAGAGGCCATCGCCTTGTCGGACACCTGTGCGAATTTCAAAGGGCTCTGATAGTTCCCCACAGAACTTTACTTTGGAGGTCGTGTTGGTTAAAGTTTGCTCTATGATAGCCCGTGTTTTGTTGTCTACTTTGTATTCTGCTAGAATTTTGAAGAGAGTTTTCCGGTCGATAGAGTCGTACGCCTTTTTGAAGTCAACAAAGGTAATGATCAGGTTATTTTTGTGTTGTAAAATCATTTTCAGGTTCCAAATTTGTTCCGCACAAGACCGCCCTTTACGGAAGCCTGCTTGGTATTCCCCAATCAAGAGGTCGGTCTGGCATTCTAGTCTGTTCAGTAAAGCTTTAGAGAGGATCTTGTATGTGACCGGTAGTAGGGATATTCCTCTGTAGTTGTTCGGGTCAGTCTTGTCACCTTTTTTGTGTCGTGGGTGTATCAGGGCAGTTTTCCAGTCGTCAGGAATTTTCATGGTCTTCCAGATGGTTCCAAGATCCTGTGGATGTCTTTGGCGAGTTCTGGGTCTTGTAACTTCCAGATTTCCGCGATGATGCCATCTTCTCCTGGTGCTCTACGATTCTTGAGTGACTTGATTATTTCTTTAACTTCTTCTAGAGTTGGAGGTTCACTATTTGGATTGTATGTGCTCGTTTCTGTCATCATTTCTTCCATAAGCGGGTCCGTGTTGAGCAGTTTTTCAAAGTACTTTGCCAGAATGTCACAATTGTTTTTGGTATTGGTTTCTAGGATTCCATCCGGTCTTCTGAAGCACAAGTTGGGTGGTTGATATCCAGTCATATTTTCTCTGAACGTTCTGTAGAAGTTTCTTGTACTGTTCTTCATGAAGTCCGATTCGATCTCTGTCAGTCGCCGTTTGTCATACTGTCGTTTTTCACTGCGAATGATTTTGCTTGATTGCTTCTGTGTTTTCAAGAAGTTCACCCAATTCTCTTGGGACTTATGGCTACTATATATATATATATATATATATATATATATATATATATATATAGGGCTATTACAAATGATTGAAGCGATTTCATAAATTCACTGTAGCTCCATTCATTGACATATGGTCACGACACACTTCAGATACCTAGAAAAACTCATAAAGTTTGGTTCGGCTGAAGCCGCACTTCAGGTTTCAGCCGCCAGAGCGCTCGAGAGCGCAGTGAGACAAAATGGCGATAGGAGTCGAGAAAGCGTATGTCGTGCTTGAAATGCACTCACATCAGTGAGTCATAACAGTGCAACGACACTTCAGGACGAAGTTCAACAAAGATCCACCAACTGCTAACTCCATTCGGCGATGGTATGTGCAGTTTAAAGCTTCTGGATACCTCTGTAAGCGGAAATCAACGGGTCGGCCTGCAGTGAGCGAAGAAACGGTTGAACGCGTGCGGGCAAGTTTCACGCGTAGCCCGCGGAAGTCGACGAATAAAGCAAGCAGGGAGCTAAACGCACCACAGCCGACGGTTTGGAAAATCTTACGGAAAAGGCTAAAGCAGAAGCCTTACCGTTTACAATTGCTACAAGCCCTGACACCCGATGACAAAGTCAAACGCTTTGAATTTTCGGCGCGGTTGCAACAGCTCATGGAAGAGGATGCGTTCAGTGCGAAACTTGTTTTCAGTGATGAAGCAACATTTTTTCTTAATGGTGAAGTGAACAGACACAATGTGCGAATCTGGGCGGTAGAGAATCCTCACGTATTCGTGCAGCAAATTCGAAATTCACCAAAAGTTAACGTGTTTTGTGCAAACTCATGGTTTAAAGTTTACGGCCCCTTTTTCTTCTGCGAAAAAAACGTTACAGGACACGTGTATCTGGACATGCTGGAAAATTGGCTCATGCCACAACTGGAGACCGACAGCGCCGACTTCATCTTTCAACAGGATGGTGCTCCACCGCACTTCCATCATGATGTTCGGCATTTCTTAAACAGGAGATTGGAAAACCGATGGATCGGTCGTGGTGGAGATCATGATCAGCAATTCATGTCATGGGCTCCACGCTCTCCCGACTTAACCCCATGCGATTTCTTTCTGTGGGGTTATGTGAAAGATTCAGTGTTTAAACCTCCTCTACCAAGAAACGTGCCAGAACTGCGAGCTCGCATCAACGATGCTTTCGAACTCATTGATGGGGACATGCTGCGCCGAGTGTGGGAGGAACTTGATTATCGGCTTGATGTCTGCCGAATCACTAAAGGGCCACGTATCGAACATTTGTGATTGCCTAAAAAAACTTTTTGAGTTTTTTGTATGTGTGTGCAAAGCATTGTGAAAATATCTCAAATAATAAAGTTATTGTAGAGCTGTGAAATCGCTTCAATCATTTGTAATAACCCTATATATATATATATATATATATATATATATATATATATATATATATATATATACAGATGGTGATAACATCGCGTACTCAAAGTATAAATAGGCACTGGCATTTCTACTCAGATGATTCACGTGAAAAGGATTCCGATGTGCTTATGACCGCACCGCAAGACAGGAATTAACAAACTTTGAATGCAGAATCGTAGTTAGAGCTAGACGCATGGGTAATTCCACTTCGAAAAACATTGGGGAATTCAATATTCCGAGATCTAGAGTGTCAAGAGTATACCGAGCGTACCAAATTTGTGGCATTACCTCTCACTACAGACAACGCAGTGGCCGAGGGCCTTCACTTAACGACCGAGAGCAGCGACGTTTGCGTATAGTTGTCAGTGCTAACGAGCAAGCAACGCGGCGTGAAAATAACCGCGGAAATCAATGCGGGACGTATGGCGAATGCATCCGTTAGGACTGTGCGGCGAAGTTTGGCGTTAATGGGCTATGGCAACAGACGACTCACCAAATGCTTTTGCTAATAGCACATTGCCTGCAGCGCCTGGGCTCGTGACCATGTCGGTTGGACCCTAGATGGCTGGAAAAGCGTGACCTGGTCAGATGAGTCCCGATTTCAGTTGGTAAGAGGTGATAGTTGGATTCCAGTGTGGCGTAGACGCCACGAAGCAAGACTCTGTGCAAGCAGGTGGCTGTGTTTACACTGAATGGACTGGTACCTCTGGTCCAACTGAACCGATAAATGATTGGAAATGGTTATGTTCAGCTACTGGGAGACCAGCCTGCAGCCTTTCATGGACTTAATGTTCCCAAAACGACAATGCGGTATATCACCAGTCCACAATTCTTCACGACTGGTTTGAAGAACATTAAGTCACCCATCGATCATTTATGGCACATAATCAAGAGGTCAGTTCATGCACAAATCCTGCATCTTCATTACTTTCGCAATTATGGGAGGCTGTAGAGGCTTGTGGAGTCCATGCCATGTCGAGTTGCTGCACTACGCCGCGCAACAGGACGTCCGAATCGGTTTTAGGACGCATCCCATAACTTTTGCCACCTCAATGTGTATTTGTCGTTTCGGAAAGTATATTCGTTTAGAAAAGCTAGCTTGTACGACGGGGTGAGGTAATCGACTACTGCATCGGACACAGTTATTATTTACGACCCTGCCGGATACAAATTATCCAGTCAGCAAGTACCTTAAAACAAATAAAATGGTATTTGTAATACGATAATATGAAAAGGAGAGGTGTTAATTGCGGAGACTCGTTCGGCTCCACGAAGTGTACGTAACTGACGCGAGATGGCAAGAGCTGTCGGCCCCTCGTAATACTGGCTGCCACCGACAGAGGGAAGCAGCGAACTGGGTTTGCTTATGATAGCGTGCAATCGGCATGCAATGTCAGAAGGCGGTTAAAAATTTTCCATCGCTTCCTCATTTATCTTTATACGATTAGTACGTGTTGAGAAAAAGAGATGTTGACTTGAGGAATAAGTTATAAAATAATATATATGAATGATTGTTAGAAGTTTCATAGGCCTTTATTTAGTGTATTATAGGGAGGATATTGAAAAACGTTACTCCCAGAAAATCTGAGAAGTCTGAATTTTTCCTTCGTTGATTCAGACTAAGAGGTCGCGCATTGTCGTGAACGAAAACGATCCCTTCGGTAATCTCCCTCGCGATTTGCTTTGGATTGACTTTCGGAGTTTCCTGACAGGATAGTAGTAAACCTGTGATGTCACAATATTCTCAGCCATCACTCTCATGAAATCTGTTGTCAAAATTCCTTTACTTTACCAAACAACTGTAATCATCCTTTTTTGGACTTGTTAGCAGAATGACTGTGTATTAGTTTCAGGGTCCAGTTACTGTCTCGTCCCCAGTCAAGATTCCATTCAGAAATTCCTCCATTTCTTCATGGTAGCAACGGAGGAATAACAAGACCGAACCCATTCTTCTAGTTTAGTGAACATCAGTCAAGACAATCTCCGCTGTTTTACACGAAGCGACTTCAGTCCCCACGCTGACAAAACTATCGTCTCGACGCAGTGCTCATTCTCCTGCCATGGTTGACACAAAGAACAGAACAAATAAGAGACAACACGCACTTCATACTTTAAAAGTATTTCAAGTCAGCTAAACACAGAAAAAAGATATACCAACAGGTCGTTTTGGAACATTTTTTACGTATCAGCCCTTCTCATCCTGATTCCCATCCCTGGGGGCAGTACAGGGTATATGTTACTTTCACAGCCTGAAACACAAATAATGAGGCGGCGGTTTACCAAATGTGGTAGGTATCGCTCCAGGCGTCCCTCAGTTACTCTTTCCACCTCACCCGTTTTCACTGCACCCTCAGCTATAGGGATACGCGGGGTGTCTTACAGAAACAGTAATGTTTTCTCCAGTATCAAATGATATGTGTCCCAAGTTTTGTAGTAAGTGATTTAGGCGTTACAGAGAAATGCTGATAAGACACTTTATCCATCTACATCTACTTACATACTCCGCAAGCCATCGCATGGTGCGTGGCGGAGTGTACTTTGTACCACAACTAGTAATTCTCTTTCCTGTTCCACTCGCAAATGGAGCGAGAGAAAAACTACTGCCTGTATGCCTCCGTATGAACCCTAATTTCTCTTACCTTGTGTTCGTGGTCATTACGCAAAATGTCAGTGACAGTTGAATCTTTCTGTAGTCATCTTCAAGTGACTGTTGGCTAAATATTGTCAATAGTGCCTTGCAAAATGAATGTCGTCTTCCCTCCACTGATTCCCATTTGAGTCCAGGAAGCGTGTCCATAACAACGTGCTGATCGAATTTACCCGTAAAAAATCCAGTAGCCCGCCTTTGAATATTTTATTTCGTCTTCCTTTAATCCAACCTTTTGGGGATCCCAAACACTCGAGCAGTACTCAAGAACGGGTCGCACTGCTGTTCTGTAAGCGGTCTCCTTCGTAGGTGAGCTACACGTCCCTAAAATTTTCCCAATAAACTGAAGTCAACCATTCACCATCTGCACTACCTTCTATACATGCTGGTTCCATTTCATATCTCTTTGCAACGTTAGGCCCAGATATTTAATCGACATGACTTTGCCAAGCAACACACTACTAATACTGTATCCCATTGTTACAGAAAAGTTTTTCCTACTCGTCTCCATTAACTTACACTTTTGTACATTTAGGGAAAGCTGCTGTTAATCACACCAACTAGAAATCGTCCGTCTTGTATTCTTCTACAATCACTTAACGATGAAACATCCCAGTACACCGCAGTATGTTCAGCATACTCGGAGATTGCTGCTTACCCTATCCGTCAAATAAATTGTGTGTACAGAGAATAAGAGCGTTCCTACCACACTTCCCTGGGGCATTCCTGACGATACCTTTGTTTCTCATGAACACTCGCTGTCGAGGACAAAGTACCGGGTTCTATTTCGCACGAAGTCTTCGAGCCACTCACATATCAGGGTACCTAATCCGTATGCTCGTACTTTTGTCCGCAGTCTTCAGTGGGGCACCATGTTAAATGCTTTACGGAGCCCTAGGCCAGAAACGTCATCGGGACTGTCATCAATGAGACTAGAGACTACGAAAACTATGGATTCGATAATAATACCAGTCGCTATCGAATAACTGTATGTGTCACGGCTTCTCACCGCCACCTCTAGGAATAGTACGGGAATATCTTTCACATAGTATTCTTATACAAATTGTGAGTCACGAATATACAAAATTTTGTTGAAGTGACATTCCTACATTACGCTTCTATGTTATCCCAGTTCGCTCCACCTCCACCATTAAGGAGGCATTTGGTTCTTATCCCCACGGTGCTTCTTTCAAGATGTTTATCAAGTATGATTAAAACCAGTCTACTGGTTTAGGAGGTGTGATACACACATACATACAATGTTTTTTTTTATAAATACGAGGGTAATCCTAAAAGAAAGGTCTCCTATATTTTTATAAGTACAGATCTCTGTTTGTGTGGCGGTTGGTCACACTGTTATGAAGAGTGCTACACGCGCTGTGTGTAAACATGCGCACGCCGCGCTGAGGCGCTCAGTCTTGGCTTTAGAGATGGGTCGAACTCGTTCATTCCCGTGAACTGCTTCATTCATTTCACTCTTTGCCGTGAAGCGTTCAAATGAAGTAGTTCATTCATGAAGTACGGAAGCCTGACGAAGTTGCCCAGTTCGCCGCTCAGCCGCTGCTACGCTCGCTTCGCCTCGCTCGTACAATAAAGCTTCGTAATACTTCATAATTTTACCAACAGATGGCCGAACTATGCAGTAACGTGCACGCAACGTTTTACGCTCTTACGCCTGAGCTCACTTAAATAGAGTATGGTCGAAGGGGACAAAGTAGAGATAAACAGAGAAGCCTGTCACATATAAAGAAGGTATTACATTTAATCTTGCTCGACATTTTCTCATGAAGCGCCCAAAAAAGTCTTTATCTACCAAGTGAAACATTACTTGTTGTATTCATGGACTGAAAACTAGGGCTACCAACGAAATGCAGTCCAATTTTATGTTCCTTTTAAAATTTAATCCAAAATAGAATGTGTATGTTTACCACTTTCACATAGTCTGTATATCTACTTTAAGTAATAATTCAGAAGTTTTCCTGTAGATTTATTTTTGTTGAGAATAATAACCCTCCAGATTCAAAACGTAAACTGTCACCTGCTGTCATTGGTACGATTTCAGTGTTATTAACATGTTGGCTGTGCGCGCTCACACAGCCAGCCTCATCGTTTGTATCTGTAATATTCATTGGTCCGCAAGCGCTGCCAACGGTAGGCTACCGGTAGACGCGAAGTATAACTGAACTGCACAAATAGTCACGGGTAATGATGTCAGCACTGCAGGAAGCAGCTGACGCTGCCTTCCCCTCGCCCCTCACCCCCCAACCCCTCGCAAACCTATCGTTTCCCACAAACGCCGCGCGATTCGTCGACAGGCAGTAGAGGGGGAACTGAGGTGAAGGGAGAATAAGTGACGTAGCGCCGATGTAATGGGATGGGGGAGAGGGGAAGAGAGTGAGTGAACTAGAAAAAAGTGTGGAGTGTGTTATCTGTGAAGTGTGAAGAGTTTGAAGTACCAGTTCATTGAAATTGAGTGGTTAGTCCACACTTCACTGGAGTGAAGCGTTCATTTAAACGACTCATTCACGAGCTCCCCATCATAACTTGGCTTGGCAGCCGTTGAGAATGGAGCTCCCGTTGGATGTTACCGCCAAGTGCGAATTGCGCGCAGTTATTCTGTTTTTGAACGCAAAGGGCACTGCGCCGATTGAAATCCATCGCCAACTGACGGAAGTGTATGGTGAGTCGTGCATGGATGTCAAAAATGTTCGTAAGTGGTGTAGAGGGTTTGCAGCTGGTCGGACCGAAATTCACGACGAAAAAACGAGCGGGAGACCGTCATTATCTGAGGAGACAGTATTGAAGGACGAGCAAAGCATGCGTGTAAATCGGCAGATCACCCTGAATGATCTCTGCACGTTGGTTCCTGAGGTCTCCCGAAGCACCGCTCACAGAATTTTAACGGAAACATTGAACTACCGGAAGGTGTGCGCAAGATGGGTACTGTGAGTCTCTGAAAAACCTCAAACGAGCAATTCAGAACCGGAGAAGAGGAATGTTGAGCAAGGGCGTACACATTCTCCATGACAATGCTCGCCCACACATCGCTCGGCAAACTGTTGCTCTCCTGCAACAGTTCCAGGGGAACATAATCACCCACCGATCCTGTAGTCCTGATTTGGCGCCCAGGCTATCACTTGTTCCCTAGGTTAAAAGAACATTAGGCCGGGCCGGGCGGAGTGGCCGAGCGTTTCTAGGCGCTACAGTCTGGAACCGCGCGACCGCTACGGTCGCAGGTTCGAACCCTGCCTCGGGCATGGATGTGTGTGATGTCCTTAGGTTAGTTAGGTTTAAGTAGTTCTAAGTTCTAGGGGACTGATGACCTCCGATGTTAAGTCCCATAGTGCTCAGAGCCATTTGAACCATTAGGCCGGAAAACGATTCAGCTCCGACGACGTAGTGAGAGTAGAGGTTGTAACTTTCTGAACAGCACGGCGACGAGCTGGTATGACATGGGCATACAAAAGCTGCCACAGCGTCTACAAAAATGCATCGACAGAAATGGTGATTATGTCGAAAAATAGCTAAATGTTCAAGCCGTAAACTGAAGTAAACCATTGTAGAAATAAACAGATCTTACTTTTGGGGTTACCCTCGTATAAGGGACGATCGAATAATTTCCGTTCGAAGGCCGTACAACCCAGAATCGGTATGCCAATCAGGCAAAATCGCCGTGAGCATTTAGAAAATCACACCACCGATGCACCATGTTGAAGATATCGGTTTGCTGGCGTGAAGAAGTCCGTAACCGCTTGTTGCACATCTTCGTCCGACAGGAATCGTTGATCCTTCAGGGCCTTTTTTAAGGGACCGAAGGCGTTTCAATCTCATAGGGGGAGATCAGAACTCCAGGGCGAGTGCTCGAGTGTCTCGTACTTGATTTGGTGTAACATCTGCGTTACGACATTTTCGATATAGGGATGTGCGTTATCATGAAGGAACAGCATTCGCGCGGGATTTGCCGAGCGGTCTCAGGCGCTGCAGTCATGGACTGAGCAGCTGGTCCCGGCGGAGGTTCGAGTCCTTCCTCGCGCATGGGTGTGTGTGTTTGTCCTTAGGATAATTTCGGTTAAGCAGTGTGTAAGCTTAGGGACTGATGACCTTAGCAGTTAAGTCCCATAAGATTTCACACACATTTGAACATTTGAATAGCATTCCTTGGCACCATCGTTCCAGAACTGTGGTTTTCGACAGACATGCTGTCCCATGCGCATTCCTCGTTCTGCGATAGATATCTATCTACCAGTGTCTGTCCTTCGGCAGCCAAGAAAAGAATAACAGCACGTTGAGTCCGATCGGCTAACTTCAATGCTAATTAACTCGTAAACCGCGCAACGTATCTAATTTTTTTCTTAACAGTTATTTCTCAGCACAACCTACCTCGCAACACCCTTACAAGCTTTACAGACTGTTTCTGACCCCCTGTATATCCGCATTGGAGTTTCGTTACGTTGCATACATTCTGCAGATGGTTGGTTGGTTGATTTGGGGGGAGGGGACCAAACAGCGAAGCCATCGGTCCCATCGAATTACGGAAGGAAGTCGGTCGTGACCTTTCAAAGGAACCATCCAGGCATTTGCCTGAAGCGATTTAGAGAATTCACGGAAAACGTGAATCAGGATGGCTGAATGCGGGTTTGAACCGTCATCTTTCCGAATGCCAGTCCAGTGTGCTAACCACTACGCCACCTGGCTCGGTAAGATGCAGAAACGCACTCAAACTTAAACTCTTTGATCGCCCCTTATCTATTCATATTCAGAAACATTCAGCGGCGTGCACACAGCTCACAGAAGTTTCATCATAATCGGCTGAATTGTACAGGACGCATAGAAGACGAAGAAACAAACAAATATTCATTTTTAGGGTTCCGCATCTCACTCGGTAAAAACGAAAACACTTTGTTGTCCGTCCGTTAGTCTGTCTGTCTGTGTAGTCGGGTGGAGGTATCAAGTTGTAATTTACGTCAAATAGTTAGGTCTACGGTCCTTTATAAGTCAAAGCACTCAAAACATATCAGCCATTTCTGTTACGTATGTTGATACTCGCAAACTCACTCATCAAAACGTGCGGATGAACTATCAATATACATAATGAAGTTTTTACGAAACCCTCAGAGCGCCATTTCTACTCGGACTTGTCCAGTTTTTTATATATTACGTGTCTCGTTTACAATATATGTACGAGTATAAAACCAGCCTGAAAGTCCTCACCGCCTTCAGTTGTACTTGGCCACATTCTGTACCTTTTTAAACTTTTCTTCATTATTCTTATATAAATACAACTATTCCTAAGAGCACAGTATATTTTCGACTTCTGTGTGTGGGTTTACCTTTTATCGTGCAAATTTTACTCTGTGGTTCTCTACCTACACAGTAGTGGTACGGATTGCTCCGCTGCTGTAAAGGGTACAGGATAAGGGGGAGAAGTATTGAGTGACTGTTGGATGGGGATTGTGGCCCTGAAATGGTTCGAGTATTTCTGTATCCTTCACATCAAATGGTTCAAATGGCTCTGAGCACTATGGGACTTAACATCTGAGGTCATCAATCCCCTAAAACTTAGAACTACTTAAACCTAACTAACCTAAGGACATCACACACATCCATGCCCGAGTCAGGATTCGACCCTGCGACCGTAGCGGTCACGCGGTTCCAGACTGTAGCGCCTAGAACCGCTCGGTCATACCGGGCAGCATATCCTTCACATCGTTCGTTCCCTCTTCATGAGGGCAGGGCGAGCTGGTTTGAAACTTATTCTTTCACAGCAAGGTGGAAATGGGGCAGAGGAATTTTTAACTAGGAATTTTCAGAAGGAGATTTCTAGTTCCGGCATTTGTCTAGTAATCTAGAGTAACCTCCTAAAAACCTTGGTCGGCAGCGGAGGATTGAAAATATTTCTGGGAAAAAAATTTCCATTGTCTCAGACAAATATTTATAACCTGCGTGTATGTCGATTGCTTCTAACTGAAACCAAGTCCTATGTGTGGCAAGATAAGTAAATTTAGGTTCAAAACGTTTCAGTCTACGAGACTTAGGGAACTTAGTTTTTACGAGGTGTGCAGTCTGTGAAAAAGGAGGGACCTCTCGGGATATGCGCATCTGGAATCGCGAGTTGCTGGCTGTGTGAGAAACGGCACTATACGTACACTCACGTGACAAAAGTCAAGGGATACTTCCTAGTATCGGATCGGACCTCCTTTTGCCCAGTGCAGCAGCTCGACACGGCATGTACTCAACAAACCGTTGGAAGTCGCCTGTAGAAATACTGATCAATGGTTCATCTATAGGCGTCCATAAAGCAAAGTGTTGACGGTGCAAGATTTTGTACACGAACTGACCTCTCGATTACACCCCATAAATGTTCGATTTGGCAACCCGGGCGATCCAGGTGGCAAAATCCGGCTCAAAATGGTCTTCAAGTAGCTGAACGTAAGCATTTCCAGTCAATGATCCAGTCCATCCCATGGAAAAACAGCCCACACAATTATGGAGCCCCCCTCCTCCTTCCCAGCTAGTACAGTGCCTTGTTGACAACTTAGGTCCATGGCTTCATGGGGTCTGCGCCACACTCGAACCCTACCATCAGGTGTTACCAACTGAAATCGCGACTCATCTGACCAGGCCACGTCTAGGGTCCAACCGATATGGTTACGTGGCCAGGAGAGGCACTGCAGGCTATGTTGTGCTTTTATCAAAGGCACTCGCGTCGATCGTCTGCTGCCATAGCCCATTAACGCCAAAATTCGCCCCACTGTCCTAATGGGTACGTTATGGGGCTCTGTGGACTAAAGTGAGATTGTGTCGAATCAGGGTTCAAAAAATGGTTCAAATGGCTCTGAGCACTATGGCACTCAACATCTTAAGTCATAAGTCCCCTAGATCTTAGAACTACTTAAACCTAACCAACCTAAAGACATCACACACACCCATGCCCGAGGCAGGATTCGAACCTGCGACCGTAGCAGTCCCGCGGTTCCGGACTGCAGCGCCAGAACCGCACGGCCACCGCGGCCGGCTCGAATCAGGCTCTTTTGTCGCTACTCTGTAGTGAATTTCCTCTTAGATACATGAGGTTTCCAGGCTAAGTTTATGTGATTTTTAAGTATTAGGAGTTGACAGCAATAGGTGGAGTAAGGATGTTAGTATACTGATAAAAAAAATATGAAATTGATTTGATTGAACACCTTTCTTATGGACAGGTATCAAATAAGTCGGCTTTAATTTGTCAGGAAAATTATGGCTGTTGTGGTTGTTATGCAGGATTCGACACTACTGTGCAAAGCCGAAACCAGCGTTACACCAGGTAGTCTTTGTGAACTTGAGTTGCTTAATATGTGCGCTTTAGTTCAGATTTAGTAGATTTCAGACTTTTGCTTGTGGCATATTCCCTTAAGTAGGGTTTAATGTGTGCTCAGGCACGGGGGAAAATCAACAAGATCATTAAGACAAGAATATAAGTAGTTGTTGCATCAGGGGTTGTGTAGAAAGGCAGCAGGGAGAGACCGATGATCAGAATATTTTGAAATAAGGCTGAGTGGCTACCTGTATGGATACTGATTGAATGATACCCTATGAGGGACTGATGTAGAAGAGGTCGGCTTCTAATTGTGTCAGAGTGGCAACCAAAGACATTAGTGATACAAAGGCACTGTAAGCCATAGATTTTGATTTGGACCTGTTACGTGCAGGAGTGTAACGAGGGTTTTCAACGAACTGTTGTGTATGTTGAAATCGTGAAGAGTAGCAGTAATCTAGCCATTGGTAATAATGCAGGTGTCGAAAGTTTTGTTTGAAGTGAGGGGGAAGTTTTATGGAGGTAAAATAGCGATTTCAGATGTCGGTGCATTCGTAGTGACATAGGAGAATAAGATGCTCAGTGACGACTGGAAATGATTTTCAGTTGGCAAATATAACTCAACATTAAGCCAAATGGAGGAGATTTTCAGGCAGTATCATTCGATTAGTTTTCCTTAATTAAATATCTTGGACAGTGTGTTAATCTGGGTTTCACTGTTGAGATTACAAGGAATCCCAGGAAGGCAAACACTACCAGATCGAAAAGACCAATATAACAGCTAAATAAATGATAATGTTACAAAACACAAAATGTATGTACCTTTTGCAACAAATAAAACTGGCGTAAAGGTACTAGGGAAATGAATGACGATTACAGGCTAAATGATACGGTAGGCTGAAAGCTTTTAAGCACTGATGTTGGGTATCCATGGGACACACAAACTCTTGCAGCTTTAGCTATAGAATACATTCTAAGTGTGCCCTGCTATCTGCCGGCCATCTCCTGACTCTGCTGACTCTTTGGCTCTCCAACAGATGGTGCTGGCGCGGCCACGTGCACCTGCAGCGCGCCGCCAGTGTCCGACCCAGTGTGTGACAGCGAGGGCAACACACACCGCAATGCTGAAGCCCTGAGCTGCGCCATCCAGTGCCTCCTCGTGGGGTCAGGTGTGTTATCACTCACGCGCATACACCATACACTAAGAGAGCTGAAACATCAAATCTTATGTACAACTGTAATGAGAGAGTCACGTTTTCATTACTGCCTGGGCATGAACTCAGTCATTAACATCGAGAACCCAGTTTTTGTTGCGATACTCGGGCCGAAGACTGGTTTGATGCAGCATTCCACACTAGTCTATACACTGTGAGCCTCTTCTTTGCCGGCCGTTGTGGCCGAGCGGTTCTAGGCAGCTACGGTCGCAGGTTCGAATCCTGCCTCGGGCATAGATGTGTGTGATGTCCTTATGTTAGTTAGGTTTAAGTAGTTCTAAGTTCTAGGGGACTGATGACCTCCGATGTTAAGTCCCATCGTGCTCAGGGCCATTTGAATCATTTTGAACCTCTTAATCCCTCAATAACCACTGCAACGTATTCCACTGAAACTTGCTCTACAGTTTTTACCCTCACGCAATCCTCCATTATCAAATTGAGTATCGGTATGCATGGGACAGGTTGCTGACACCTCGTGTTCTAATGTTGATAAAAAGGTAGAGTCAAGTATTCTGGATAGCCCTTGGGCTAGGAATCCATTGGTGTACCCAACAGAAGGATCGTCTTAGTGTCACTATCCTCCAGTACAGGGTCAAAGCACGATTATTACGCTAGAGCAAATCGGTTGGTTATTTTTGATGTGGTCTAAGGCGAGCGTGATGGGACATACGGAGGCATCATTAGTTGATGGGCTTTTCCCCGGAAAACCCCCCAAAAGGGTTTTTGCTATATTTTCGCCGTCACCAACTGTTCCAAAACACTGCCGAGGATTCCAAGATGGCTATGCACAAAAAATGGCTGACATTTTTACCATATACTCCTAAGACTCCGATCTCGAACAGAACAACCTTGTAAATATCTTCATCCGTTTCCCAGACACAGAGGTTCAAAGTTACTCGTATACGTAAAATACGCACGTAAAATCCGATGTGCGGCGAAAACGTAACTTATAAAGTGAACTACCACGGAGAAATTTGCTCCAAAGTATCTCCGTTATCATCTTGGAACCCCATATTGTAGTACTGAAGCACATGGAAGTTCTTTTGATAGTAAAATCCGGTGTGAGGTGTAAAATTGGTTTTGCGTTATTTCAATTCCACATAATTAAACTACCAAAATTTTACTGACTAATACATGTCTCTTATATGAGTTAAATGCACTGCTGCAGCAGGGAAAACAAAGAAACCAGCGGAAAAATGCTCCTATCGTTGAATAAAAACGCCAGTATCTCTATACTTAAAAGATTGACTGAAAAGTAGAGCACTAGCTGCCTCATTCTACCTTCCTCAGCACCTTCAAAAGTGTTCCCAAAAATTTAGGCACGGTTTATCACTCTAATAATGGGCAGTACTGAAACGAAAAGCCCGCATCTCGTGGTCGTGCGGTAGCGTTCTCGCTTCCCACGCCCGGGTTCCCGGGTTCGATTCCCGGCGGGGTCAGGGATTTTCTCTGCCTCGTGATGGCTGGGTGTTGTGTGCTGTCCTTAGGTTAGTTAGGTTTAAGTAGTTCTAAGTTCTAGGGGACTTATGACCACAGCAGTTGAGTCCCATAGTGCTCAGAGCCATTTGAACCATTTGAAACGAAAACCAGTTTATTATCAAGCTGTGATATCAGATTATAATAAGCTAAGAAAATCTATTTTTTAATTTTTTTAAAATTTTACACAACAGTTTCCTCAAAATCGTATGAGAAAGAGTGCACCGTGGGAAACATGTACGAATTCCATAACAGTGATTTTTAATTTGCACACTAAAACTGAAAGTTTTACTGATAAACTAACTACCAAGACAGATGCGGCTTTACTTCATCTACATAAAACCATTATTTTTGAGGCACATCAGAGGGCTTTAAGTTTCCCTCCCCATGTATCGTATGATACAGTTGCGTGGAGCAACCAGCACCCTGTGTTGCGGTGGGGGATGCGACAGAGAACCGTATCGGTGTTGTATCGCTGGCGTCACAGTCTGAATCAATGAAGTCGCTTCAGTTATGTTTCTACGTGCTCCAGCAATGCAGGTTTCTTCTGCGTTGTATCATGAGTCATACTGTTTATTGCGTCGCATATCGTATCGCCCCTCAATGGGAACCATGACTTAGTCTCTTCCAAGGGCGATGGTAGACAGGTAGTAGACTCTTGAGTAAACGCGGCTTAACTGGTGACATGACAAAAATGTGACTGTCATCCATCAGTATACCTCATAACAACGAAACTGTTACATAACCTATTTGTAGCTTTACTGTTATGGCATGCAATTCCGCTCATTCAAAAATCTATCGCTCCTCGCTAATCCTTGAACGTTATGCTCCCAGTCCCGCCGTCAGCTCATGATTACCTCCAATCACATGCTCCCTTTACTGGTAAATATGTCCCTTATTTCTCAAAATTCCTAGAACACCTGTGGAAGTCCGAGTCATTCTTCAAACTTGAGCAGCAATGTCCTATGATATCTTCACTCGTTACTGAACATGTGTGGCTGCCACACTCAACGTCTTACACATCCTGAACCCAAATACACACATATTCCTCATCTAGTTCAAGAAACCTAATCCTGCAATATGTGCAAAATTGTATTCTTATTACCATCTACTGTCCCTACGAGTCCCATCCTCTTTGTGGATTACTCGTACTCTCGTCGTTTTCTCGTACTCTCATCTCCAAACTCCTAAAACTCAATCCTCAGAATATCCACACCAAAACTCCTATATCGATCCTGGCACAAGATTAACATCATGCACATAAAACCCTCACCCCCACATGGCCCACCTTCTTGTCCACCTACCGATCTGCATCTAATAGTAAGATGCATCTCCAATGAATCACAAACAGTGTGGTTCCTTTCTATGTGTCGTACAGATGTGCACTTATGTTCCAGAAGCCACATTATGGTGAGCAGCAGAGAGTACTTGTGTACTACTGTCAATTTCCTCCTTTCCAGGTCCAGTTGCGATTGATCCGAGAAGAGAACGACTGTCAGTAAGCCTCCAATTGACCCTGAATCCTAATTTTACTTTCATGATCTTTTCGCGAGATATGCGTAGGAGGAGACAATGTACTGATCGCATCTCAAGGAAATGACAACAAAATCGACAACAGCGACCGCTTAGTCGGCCGAAGGCCCCTCCCGGCGGAGGTTCGGGTCCTCCCTCGGGCATGGGTGTGTGTGTTCTTAGCATTAAGTTAGTTTCAGTAGTGTGTAAGCCTAGCGATCGATGACCTTAACAGTTTGGTCTCTTAGGAATTTACACACATTTGAAAATTTGAGTCAGCCGAATGAAGACTGATAAGTGAGCCAAGTGAAGACCGGTAAGACAGCACTGATACCGGTTGTTCAAGAATTTGAATATACGGACAAGTGTAGAGCATCCCAGGAAACGGTTTTTCAACAATTTAAGGAGAAATCATCGTGGCCCTTTCAGCACAATTCATGTTTACGAACTTCCAGCATGCTCCAGGTAAAAAATAGGGCCGCAAATTGTTTTATGATTGAAGTAAATGGTGGTGGTTCCGTCATAAGCTGCATTTAGAAGAATTTTTTTTATTTCTTGATGGTGATTAGTTTCGGACATCTATGTCCATTTTAAAACCATCCGTATCGTGTGACAATACAGGCCTATGTACAAAAACTGCCCCGGAAGAGACAATCAAATCGGCACTGTGGTCGGTTCAACAACAGTAAGCAGATCACATAAGAAATACATCCAATTCAATGTCTGTCCTACGTGATCCATTTGCAGTTGTTGAATCGACCATAGTACCGGGGTAATTTTTATACATAGGCTTTCGCCTGTTTTGTCACACTACACGGATGGTTTGAAAATGGACTTAGGTGTCCGAAACTAGTCACCATCAGGAAATGAAAAAGATACTCCTTAATGCAAATTATGACTGAGCTACAACCATTTATTTCAATGCCTGTTGTTATTACTCGTAATTAACCGAAGGAAACGCCATGGGACCATTTTCCAATAACATTCGAACACATTCAACAATAATTCTGTTACGGTTTTGAGGCCCTGTGTCTTGGTTAATTAAAAGTGGTAATACTGTTTACAAACTAAGAGTAAGCAATGGTCATCCACCGAACATATTTCGCAGGATAGCTAAGAGGAAACTAAGTTAAGTAAGTTGCAAAGGGCAGCTGACATGTAATGAACTAAGATGAGACAGCTGAGGAATGAAATGGTTTACAGTAAGAAAAAGAACTGAAAGTCATTGACCTTCCAATCAATTCCGTGACAATGTCAATCCACAGCGTCCTCTGAGATGTAGCTTGCAGTGTTACAAAAAATATAGTGTTGAAGATATAATGAGATTGATTGTATTGTCTTATCGTAACAAGTCACTGTAATGATTATTTCACCTAATAAATATTTTTTAAATACCTTTCATTCCTTGGACATAGAGCAGCAGATTAATTTATTTGAGATTGGTAGGAAGCAACATTATCATTTCTGCGCGTTTTCATGACCGCGGTGCAGTCATACCCACATCGACACTAAGGGACCAAAAGATTTACTGACTTTAAAAGAAAATCAGTACTTTTATTTTTTAATCGTATGGCTTTCAATCTGACGCCACTTCGGCGACCTGCAGTCGATGAGGATGATAGGATGATGATGAGGACAGCACAGCACCCAGTCCCTGGACGGAGAAAATTCCCCGATTCATCCGGGAATCAGACTCGGACACAGAGGATTGACAATCCGTCACGCTGACCATTTTTGTTGTTGTTGTTGTTGTTGTTGATCGTTGTGTTTGGCCGTTGCGAACGTCACATGACATCCATTCAAGTTCGCTTGTTGATCCTTCCACTCAGTTTTTTATTACTGAGGCCAACCGGCCCTCTGGCCGAACACGCTGAGCTACCGTGCCGGCGCCCCTCAGCTACCGGGTGCGGACAAAACATTACTACAGATACTACACAATTAAAACGGATTGATTCAGAAATGATAGGAAAACGATTATGTTCCTCCTGCCTCAATGCTGCGTTCGGTCCATCAGCACGATCGTAAGTTCTGGAGATAAACTGATACAAAATGATTAATATTCAAGAAATGAGGAGATGGAGACAATTAAGGATAATTTGTCTAAATAAGCTCACTTCATATATAACACACGTTTTTTAATGCAACGTACGTTCTTATATTACAGTTACAATAGCTGGTGCGTATTAACAAAAGCTTTGCACACGACAGGAAACATTTGAGATTAATGTCCTCTTGATGCTCCCTGCTCGTAATTAATTACATAAACAGATATGTTCTCTGATTAAGAAGACAATTATGTTGTGACTTGGCAAGACAGCCAAGCCACTATGATTGGTAGCCGAAAGGCACGCGTTAAGCTCACGCAGGCTGGCGTGAGGTCTGGAACATTTAAGGAAGTTAGGCTTTAGCAAAAAAGGTCGTAGCTGTTGGAATACTTAACTTTAATCCATAATTGGTGAACATCGGTCTGACGGTACATGCATCACAAGATAAATAGCAAAGGATAATGGCGCCTTGCTAGGTCGTAGCAAATGACGTAGCTGAAGGCTATGCAAACTATCGTCTCGGCAAATGAGAGCGTAATTTGTCAGTGAACCATCGCTAGCAAAGTCGGCTGTACAACTGGGGCGAGTGTTAGGAAGACTCTCTAGACCCGCCGTGTGGCGGCGCTCGGTCTGCAATCACTGATACTGGCGACACGCGGGTCCGACGTATACTAACGGACCGCGGCCGATTTAAAGGCTACCACCTAGCAAGTGTGGTGTCTGGCTGTGACACCACAAATTAGCACATTTACAGAATACTTTCCACAAATTATAAAACACAAATTGCTGAAGGCAGCAAGTCGGCGTCCGCCTTTCATGGAATAGAAACAGTAAAAGGTGAAGCGCTCAAGGCCTCATTTGTCCTGAAACAGCAGAATTCTCTTTATATCATTAATCGATACGTGTACACAGAGATTTACAACCGCCGCACAGGAGCAGCAAAGATAAAGAGCAATAGATTCTGTCGCTGCTATGCGACGGTTCATTTCTTTTACATTACAATTGTTTGATAGCTACAGGCCATCAAGCGTTTACTACTGAGCGTGTACTAATGTTTGTGAGGCGAAAATTACCAATATTACAAGTTCACATATTGCTTAGTCTGACTACCAAACGACTAGTCAGAGACGGAACGGAAATCTGTTAAGTACCTAGGAAGCCATTATGAAAAGTCGTTTCAGTATACAGTTTTGACTGCCAAAGATAGTGTTACTGATGTTCTTCAGCATATCAATTGTCCCCCGATAATGTGCAGTTTTTATTTGATTCTCGCAGAGACGGGGCACGGATGTGTCCACGTTTCTTACGTCGGTCCAAACTTTGAATAATGCAGCTCAACTAATTAGAAGTAAGATTACTTAACTATCCTGAAGTACTGAAAGTGAAATATTGATTCTAAGATTAGTCGATGGAGATATCACTGACGTCATTTTCCTTTGAAGTAGTTAACAAAGTAAAATGTTTCATGTGTCTTCAGCGTTTTTCAATACGATTCTATTGGTCGACAGATATGATGTCCTCCATCTTTACTGGATACTAATGACAGCCATTACTTTACAAAATCAGTTTAATGTATTCAGATCTTGTTCTGCCCCTATAATTCGTCTATATTTCACTTCCATACAATGATATTGCTCCATTGATTGAATTTCTAAAACTTCTTTATATTTTCTATTTCGACACTCATTACCAGCAAAGAACTTTTGTTGAAAGCTTTTTCCGATGTTTCTGAGGATGAAAATATCTAACTGACCGATCAATACGTTTCACATATATCTACCCGCTCCTTCTTTGGTAGTTCAGTAGGACTTCTATTTTGAAACTCCAAGCGAAAGTCTTTTATTTTAAAACTGTTATACATGTTCAAATAAGTCTTGAAACACGTAAAAAATTCCTAACACGTCTTACACTGGAAACAGCCTTGAAATTACAATGTCATGTTCATATAGCAAAGGAGTTACGATGTGCATATTTTACTTTTACTTCCTAACCTTGTGTTTAGAATCTCAAAAAATTATCTGATTAGGAATTACACACTTCTGCTGTGATATATCTAAAAACTGTCCATGTAAACTGTCCATAAGATAGAACTTTCGCCGATCGCACCAAAAGATAAAATATGTTGAGTGCCCCTAAGCGTAATCCACTACTGTGGACTCTAATCTGAACGTCATAAGAGTCAATCTATGGACTGCTGCGAGGAAATTGAAAAAAATCTAGAGCGAGGTAAGATGTGGAAGAGAGGGACGAAAAATAATCTGCTATCTATAGAAAATAGTGTGTTATGAATATGACAGTGGATAAAAGGGTGAGCTGCTAAGCGGAACTCAGTAATGCGCAAGTAACAACTATATCAAAAGTCTCTATGCTCCTGTAAATGAAAGAAAATTAATGACTAAACTGAAAAATTAGGAAATATTTGAAAGACCGCAAAAATATGACAGTCATGGGGCATGTGAATGTCATTACTGGGGAGGAAAGGAAGATTTTTTTGGTGAATGTAGAGTGCCTTGGAGACATATACCTTTCCTTCGGAAATTTGGAAATTTGTGGTAAGGTGTTTTAAATATAAGGAAATATTGCGTGATCATAAACTGGCATTCATTAACATACGTTCGTAGTCCATATTAGTGATGTATATCGAGAGTGTTGTTCTGGTGTTGGTTTTCCTCTATTTTTCCATTATTTCATTCCATTTTACTTCTTCTTCTTCTTCTTCTTCTTCTTCTTCCTCTCCCTTCATGGAGTGGGCTTACAGCTTATTCTGCCTTCACCGCAGCCATCTCTTCCTCAGTCATTTTACATCTAAATTTTGTATTGGTCTATAATTTGTCACCTTGTTTAACTAATACGTCTTCTATCATTCTGTTGATATACTGTTTCCATTCTACGCATCCTTATTCTGTTTTTGCATTTATGCGGAATACTTTAAGTTCGTCTCCTATAATCTTGTTCAGTATTAATTGATCTCTGAGATTACATTCTTCAACTGCCCTTAAAATCTTCTTTTTATTCGATTGCATTCTTTTATTGTCTATCTTAGTTAATGTAAAAGATTTGCACCCATATATTAGAACTGTATTAGCCATTGCTTTGTACTCGTAAAATTCTAGCCTTGTATCCTCCCTTGTCTTATCACACAGTGTTCTGTGTTTTGTGCCACATATCGTTTGAAACTAATTAATGAGTGGCGTTTTCATATTCATAGCTAATAACGTAGCCTAACAGCTGAAAAAATAACACCTGTTCTATTGATGGGTTACTTTGTGCTGTTTTGGAGCATACTGAAAATTTCCTTTGGAGGCCATTTCTTCAGTTATTTTTACTTAAAATTTTTACGTTACAGTACTTACCATTTTGATTTAGGTGATGTGTTGTAAACTGGAGGTCATGTCTTCTTTTTTGAATAATTATTTAGTCATCGACAAAGAGCACAGTATTTATGTGTCCTGGTATTAATCTGACATCTTGTTTACTACGAAACAGTGTCACGTGTGTCTATATTGAATATGGAAGGTGAAAGGCTACACCCTTGTCGCAATCCTCTGATCTCTATTGGTCCTGTCTTCTGTTTCCCAGCATTTATTGCAGTTTCTGTGTACTGATAAAACTCTTTGCTACTTGTATTAAATGTGTAGGATACCATCATTTTCTCTTAATGTTCCAGCTCCTGTTTACACTTTGAATGCCTTTCCATATGAATACAATGTAAGTCTCTAGGTTGTATTCGCCTCGTTTTTCGATTGGATGACGTGTAATAGCAACATTGTCACTACAAGAATCTCCCTTTGTAAAACGATTCTGTCCTTCCATCAGGAGGGCGCCAACTATCTTTCTCACTCTGCTATGGATAATTCTTGGGTAAAGTTTGTAAAAAGCACTTAGTAGGGTTGTTCCTCTATGGTTCTCACAGATATTTCGTCCTCCTTCTTCGTAGCGCGGTGTCACCTCAGCTGTCTCCCACGATTCAGCTGTCACCCTCTTTCTCCAGCATCCATTTAAGAGGTGTAAGAGCCTTAGTGGCGACATTAATCATCCCTTTTGAAGGAGTTCTATGTTAAGATCACCAGGCCCTGCAACTTTCTTGTTGTTCATCTGTTTCAGTGCCTCTGGTGTGGTGTCATCTCCTTGAAACACAATAGGTGTTACAATTTTTTCCTTTTTTTCATCTTTTTCAATCAATAGTTCTTAGTAATATTTTATCCGAGCCTCTTTATGTGCGACATTTCAGGGACATTTGAGAATACTGTTTGAAGCCAATCACCTTATACTATTGTTTATAGTTGTTAAGGAGTGACTAATGAACTTGATTTAAGTGTTTATAAATAATAATTTTCCTTCATTCTACCAAGTCTGATAATTAGACCTAGTATGTTGGACTTACATGCGACGGCTCGAGCTCGAAAAGCTGTTCTGAAGAATCATTCCACAGTTTCCCTTTTTAATATAATTTTGTCGCAGTCTTTGCTTTTATGATCAGATTCTTGGAAGGCACAACAATTCATACGTGTCACGAATATGGAAAGCAGTGATTAGCAGTAAGAACACACCTAACTTAACGCTTGTGAGGTAACGGGCGAATTGTGGCAGCCTGAAAATATCCCAAGTCCGGAGTCGGCGTGTCTGCCCAGGGCGCTCGGCGGGTGCAGGCCGCTCCGCAGGCCCACCACGTGCTTCCGGACGTTGGCCGAAGCGAAAAGGGTCCAGCCCGAGCGCGTGGCTGGGAATACCATGTGGACTCTGTGTCTTTTATCACAGTTCGTATAGAAATTAATAGTAGCCAGATGAATCGTGATGCCTCAAAAAGAAACATGTATACTGCTATTAGTTGCCCTACGATTTCTATGGTGTAATGAGATTTTCAATATCTTTATTAGTTTAAAGTTTAATATCTGACAGTAAATTATACAAGCAGCACACAGCAACGAACTTCCAAAATATAAACGATTCGTCCGATTTCGTCGATCGACATGTCTTTTGAAAGCTATTAGTGTAAACCTAAATTGGTATGAATTACAGGCATGTAACTTCAATAGTACATGCGTTATTGGAGGTCAAAGTGGCTGATTACTACTCCATGTTACACGAAAAAACGGTAACAGCATGCTTACACTTATATTTATTCTTTTATGTCTTTGTTTATATCCGATATATACTCTTCATGAGGAAATTTGGTCAAATATTTACTGTGTTTTAGAAAGCACAGAGACATTAGGCTACTGGCCTACCTTTTGTTCGCTCCTTTGATATATGTTTATTTAAGGTTTATAATTTATAAAAAAAACAGCTACCAGCCGCATGTATGGTTTAAGAAGGTTTATTATCTTCAGACCATGACCGGTTTCGGATTTTTCTTTACAAATCCATCTTCAGATGGCAGTTACAAGCATTCTAAGTTGGACCTAGTTTTGTTTTTGTTATTCGTTTGCTGCACTGGGAAAGAAAAGAAGTATTTTTGTTGTCATATCGGTAAAGGTATTTTTACAAAAGATTTACTTCTTTTACAAAATCTAATTGCTCATGAGATAGTTTTCTGTTTTAAACTTAGTAAACTATCTCATGAGCAATTAGATTTTGTAAAAGAAGTAAATCTTTTGTAAAAATACCATTACCGATATAACAACAAAAATACTTCTTTTCTTTCCCAGTGCAGCAAACGAATAACAAAAACAAAACTAGGTCCAACTTAGAATGCTTGTAACTGCCATCTGAAGATGGATTTGTAAAGAAAATTCCGAAACCGGTCATGGTCTGAAGATAATAAACCTTTTTAAACCATACATGTGGCTGGTAGCTGTTTTTTTATAAATTATAAACCTTAAATAAACATATATCAAAGGAGCGAACAAAAGGTAGGCCAGTAGCCTAATGTCTCTGTGCTTTCTAAAACACAGTAAATATTTGACCAAATTCCTTCATGAAGAGTATATATCGGATATAAACAAAGACATAAACGAATAAATATATGTATAAGCTTGCTGTTACCGTTTTTTCGTGTAACATGGAGTAGTAATCGGCCTCTGAGGAAGTCCAGCGCAGTCCTGGGCGAAACGTAAGGAGCAGAAAAGTTCTTGGACCACGACCTCACATCCCGGAAAGTATATCAACAGCCATGTCACCCGGTCGTGAAAGCCTTCATTCTACAATCGTTAAGATAGTACCTGCAGATTTTATTTAATTGCAATCTTTCATTTATAAATTCCTACGTTACATTCGCAATTGCCGAGTGATGGGAACCTTCGACCATTCGATTCATGTGTATATTCATATTGTATACTGTAGACTCACCAGTATTTGGCTTGTAATGCGGCAACTACCTATCCCAGCCCTTAGACAACGAAACCAGCCAGAACTTTCAATATTTGAACTGTGAGTCTGTGGGTGCGTAGTTGAGGGCCTCCACCACTGATACCATTTCATTTTAATGTATTTGAAAAGCCCGCACGTTTCTTACTTCATAGCTGATATTAAAATTAAGCATTAAGACGGACAATTTTTCGAGATTCTAAGGGCCATCGTAAATTGGGACATCACCACACTGGGAGGATTTTTTGGATAGCGAACGTAACAACACATTCTGACGGAATTGTAGCACTACTAATTATTTTCCAGAGGTGTAAACGAAGTAAAGTGGTTCTGTGGAAGTGCTGTCCATTAGTTTTCCCGTCATGTTTGCAACAATAATGTAATTTTTGATCACACATTTCTCGTTAGCCTTTTTTTTTGTGAGACGCTGTCCACATACATCTACACTCACACATAAACTCCGCTAGCCGCAGTGCATGGCGGGGGAAAATTAAATGTTACAATTATCCAGAAGTATTTGGAAGGGATTAAAAAATAATGGCATACCAGCCTCCATGGAAGGAATGATATCCACCATGAAGATAACGCCAGTTATTCTGTGACGTCAATCACCGAGAAATTTTAATTCATATGCTTTGTCGGTAGTATACCAAGCCGATGGCAAAGCTCATTGCAATGGACATAGATTCTCAAGCTAATCAAGCGACAGTTCAGTTCACTAAAAGCTGATACGGCAAATGAGGCGGCAAGGCAAATTATGCAAGAAAGTATTAAATTACATGAAATTTTGCGGGGAAAATAAACATATTACTGGTGACAGAAAGTACTTTTTCTACGTTAATCTAAGTTGTTAAAAATCTAGTACATCGAAGTTTTGAGTTAATGAACATTTCCATGTTTTGATGAATCAGAAACAAGAGAATGTTGTGAAAGTACTGCAATCAATGCTTTTACCCAATGATGGTCTTCTCATACACACTGCCTGTATATAATTTTGACTTAGCCCACACTAATTGTTATGAACATTTGTCTGATCGTGAGAGGATGCAAAGTTTGTCCTAAAAAACCTACTCATTTCCAAAAGTTAAAATGTAAACGAAGGATATAACTGCGGCTGTTTAGTGTGGTGATGTTGTCTATACGCTTCCACCTACTTTCGTGATGAGCATCAGGTACGTAATCAGTTCATTCATTCGTAGCTACATATGTCACTTACGAGTGCATTAGAAAATGAGAACTACAAAAAAAAAAAAAAAAAAAAAAAAAAGGTAGCCACACAATAGGTGATTATGCATTTAGAAATTTTATTGTGTCATTCATACTATTTAAGCTAACTTTGTCACGTTTACGCTTACACTACCACATCTACCTCTACATGATTACTCTGCAGTTCACACGTAAGTATTCGGCAGAGGGTCCAGTCACCGCTTTCAGACTATTTCCCTACCGCTCCACTCTCGAACAGCACGAAGGGAAAATTAACTCCCAGATTTTTTGTTAAGTGCTCTGATTTTACTTTTTTGACACGATTTTGGAATTCGGAGGAGGAAGTGATCCCGTGGTAACGAGAAACGCCATTGTTTTAATAAATGCTACTCGTGTATCATGTCCGTATCATTTTCTCCCTTTGTTTCGCCTCCAGTCCTATTTTTATAACAGGCTGTAAAGGACTTATGGTTTAAACGGTACGTATAAAAATATTAAAAGATGTTTGTAGTAACATACCAGAAGTTCCGAAAGCTTTCCTGCAGTCACAGATTAATGTGCAATTCATACTGCGCCTACAGAGAATAATTATCCTAGCTTAACACCAAATAGTTCCCAACTTTTAAACATTCATTTACAAAATGTTATTGTAATATTGCAAAAATAAAAATTTTTAATAGTGCTAAATGAAATATTAAATAACATAAAAGTTTAATACTCTTTCAGCTGTGGCAGGTGTTCTTACTTTCCATGCTTGCTAAGAAAAATTGCAGAGAAATTACGTCTTATACAAGACAACGTTTGATTACTTTCACTTTACCTAAACATGTTGCGGCACTTAATGTGCTATCTTTAGTGCGTTTTACTTATTATTCTTCCTCACATGACATTATCAGTTGTTTACGTTAGTATTTTTATGTTTATCATAGATTCTACAGCTTATCATGGTTTCTATTTTTATGATAAAATGTAGGAAATGCGTGTGCAAAAGTTATAAATAGCAACAACGGGAGAAGCAAGTGTTCTAACATGTCTGAAACAAGGGAAGCAAGTCTACAGCATCGGAAATCATGACAAGCTTTAGAATGCTTGGCAGATATAAAAATATCAAAGGTGATAAATGATAGTGTCATATGAGAAAGAATAAAAAGTAAAACCCTCTGAAGATAACAGAAAATTCAGAAACACGTGTGGATAAAACAGATGTAATCAACCGGTCTGTTGAATAAGATGGAATTTATCCCCAATTTTGCATTAAACTATTTCATTCTCTATATATACTGTCAAAAAGAAAAAATAGCGATTAATTTCCCGTACAGTCACAAGTGTGAAAGTGAAATATACCATTGCATCAACCACAGTATAGATTTAAGTGTCAGGAAGTCGTTTCTGAAAGTATTTGTATGGAGTGTAGCCATGTATGGAAGTGAAACATGGACAATAAATAGATTGGACAAGAAGAGAATAGAACCTTTCGAAATGTGGTGCTACAGAAGAATGTTGAAGATTAGGTGGGTAGATCACGTAACTAATGAGGAGGTATTGAATAGGATTGGGGAGAAGGGATCGGTTGGTAGGACATGTCCTGAGGCATCAAGGGATCACAAATTTAGCACTGGAGGGCAGCGTGGAGGGTAAAAATCGTAGAGGGAGACCAAGAGATGAATACACTAACCAGATTCAGAAGGATGAAGGTTGCAGTAGGTACTGGGAGATGAAGGAGCTTGCACAGGATAGATTAGCATGGAGAGCTGCATCAAACCAGTCTCAGGACTGAAGACCACAACAACAACAACATCAACCACAGTAGTAGCTACCCGGAGTGCTCTAGAAATTGAAACCTGCATGTGTGTGTTTCAGACGTGAAGCTGCTTCGCAGGGGGCCCTGCGACTCTCTACCGACCGTGTGACAGCGGGACTCCCCGAGGACGTCATGTGACGTGCACATGTTCAGTCTACTCGTCAGCACTGTAGAAGCAGGCGCCAATGAGGCCGATGGAAGAGGACTCATTGAATTGAAAGAGATGGATAAAGAAGGCGTGCGGTCTTACATCAACTGCCTGTAATTTTGATGCTTCATTCGATTGACCGCAAATAAATGAAAATAATAAATTCTGAAAGTGACTTATTGTTACTTAAATTTATCTGTGTTGTATGACGCTGTCTGAGGTCAACAACTGTATTATAAAATTATGACATAATTGTTCATCCTTCATTCACTTTTTACTAATACTCGTCGAGTTCGGGCACACGTCCTATCACCTGCTCGGTCATAAGGTATGGCCTGAGTGTCGCAATCAGGAAGTCGACGAAATGTTGGCCGATGTCTACTAAGTCACTCTTTAACGCAGCGAGAAAGAGGAGGTCTCTTAGGATGATTAGCACAGATGATTTTGGAACACAGAGGGGAAATTTGTGGCCTTGACAGCCATGACACCTTCCTCTTCAAAGAATTCACGATCATTTATGCAGCGTGTCATTAATTCATTTAAATCTACAAATAAATTAGTTTTTACTTGATGTTTCTTATAATCTAGTTACATGATATCCATATATTTTTTATACCTTCTACTATTTAAGTATATTTTATCTTTTTCTTCATGAGGATAGCTCTCGCAGATGACATCATTTGTACTTCTCAGCTGAGTAGACGCAGGTGTATTAACTACAGTACTATTACACACATTGACGGACAACAACTTTTACTGCCAAAAAGGTCTGGAACAAACCTATATATGTATTTACAACACGAGAAATGCAAGGAACAGCAACCTATAACTAATACTATGGTTAAGATTAAGCATCTATATGTAGTTACAGAACTGGACACTGCTCTTCTGAAACTTCCTGGAAGATTAAAACTGTGTGCCGGATCAAGACTCGAACTCGGGACCTTCGCCATCTGAGCTACCCATGCACGACTCACGCCCCGTTCTCACAGCCAGAGACGAGGTACTGGTGGAAGTAAAGCTGTGAGGGCGGGTCGTGCTTGGGTAGCTCAGATGGTGTAGCACTTGCCCGTAGAAGGCAAAGGTCCTGAGCTAGAGTTTTGATTCGACACACAGTTTTAATATGCCAGGAAGTTTCATATCAGTTCACACTCTGCTGCAGAGTGAAAATCTCATTCTGGAAACTTCTCTTCTGCTCCATTTCCTTTTACTCTTTATCAGTTGGCTGGTTTTCAAAGCAAAGAATCCACTCAGATCGAAAATAATAACAAATGAGAAAATTTTTGAACAGATATCCCACTTCAGTTAAGAAGGTGTGACATTAGTTTTAACTATGACAAAGACATTGAGAGGAAGGTTAATAAATATCAAGCTGTCTGTCAAACAACTGGAAAAACTTTGGGAAGAGAAACAAGAAAAAAACAAAAACGAAATTCTATAAATTTATGGCTGTACCTACTTTTATGTGTTTCCGAATCATGGGCAGTAACAAAAAAAGTCGTGTGTGTAAGCAGCAGAGATGAAGTCCATGAGATATGTAAGAGGCTGTAATAAAATGGATAAAATAAGGAATGAAACAATAAGATTAGATTTAAAAATCTTTTCAGTTAATGGCAAGACAGAAGAGAATAGAATGAAATGGAAGGATCATCTTGAGAGAATGACGAAAATAGATCGCCAAAAAAGATAATGGCTTATCGGCCGACTGGAAAGACAGAACTAGGTAGACCTCGTAAGAGATGGATGGATGATAGAGACCGGAAGAGGTATGAGTGGATGTATGAGTGGATGTATGAGTGGATGTATGCCAGGGATCTATAATATTTCCAGTTTGTATGACGTTTTAATAATCCCAAACCGTGTAAGTGAATGGCCCAGGAAGCTTGTTCCTCAAACAAAATGGTCACGGCCATGTTCCTGTGGGCTAATGTTTTGCCATTCATTATCACTAACACATTTCCTGAAATAGTTGATTTTCTGATACAGATTCTTGGAATTTTCTTACTTTGCAACAACTGAAATTCAACTCGCCTTGTTCGGACATGGACCACATTACAAAGGTATGTTTACATATTTCTTCCCTTAGCAATGGATTGTGATAGATCTGCTGTAAGTTTAGCAAACAAGTTCTTAAAATCATGTAATAGTAAATATTCTTTCTCTAGCTATATATAAATCTATTTCCCTGTATCATCTTTTGCTGCTGTTGTGAGTACAACATTCTATATAAATTGATCATCGCCACTATGAACTGCTAACGAATCCACATCGATTAATTTAGAAGCATGTATCCATATTCGTCTGACAAGGATATGGCGAATCGTACTTTTCTAAGATCGTCTTCAGTTAATCTTCAATATTTTAAGTTTTGTATAGAGTTCATGATGTGTTGCACTAGAATCCCATTTTGTGTGTGCACAATGACGGTTACCAACTGCTTATACTCAGTACTTAACTCTTTAAATGAAGAAGCTAATTGTTTCATTTTTTTGTTGATGGTAACGAACACAGTCTTTCTCTTTAGTCCTGCACCCGTCGCATTTAGTGAATATGCAATGAATTGTTCCAGCTCATTCATACAGTTTTTTAATATTTACTCATTGGTCGCTACGTTTCGTTAACTGCTGAATTAAGTATTTATTTTGTTCTAATCTGGCTACATTACTATCCAATTCATTACTTCAAAGAATTGCATTTTGTTCTACTGATATATACGTTGCTTAATCTTTCGTTGCACTGTTGGACGAGCCGGCCGCGGTGGCCGAGCGGTTCTAGGCGCTTCAGTCCGGAACCGCGTGACTGCTACGGTCGCAGGTTCGAATCCTGCCTCGGGTATGATGAGTGTGATGTCCTTAGGTTAGTTAGGTTTAAGTGGTTCTAAGTTCTAGGGGACTGATGACCTCCGATGTTAAGTCCCATAGTGATCAGAGTCATTTGAATTTTGTTGGACGAGCTTGGTTCCTATTCGGGCTACTGTATAGAAATTTTCGTCAAGCGTTCTCAGATTCACATACATCACTATTATCCGCGGTAATCGTGATCTCTACCTTGAACTGATGATGGTAATAAATCACAGATGAGTTTTTATGTGATTTGGTGTTCAACATCCGCTAGCGGAATCAACACCCATGAGATCAGTTTTGTTTGGACCGCGGCTCATAGGTTCTGTAAAATAAAAACAGTCCCTCCTGCTACTGTCTCCTATCGACTCTTCCTGTCGTTAATAAAAAGGCTTCAACCGGTTTGCGTTTATTTTCGTCTGCTTATTTCTAACCATCTTAAGTGTCACATTGGGTGGGCCCACTGCAAACACTTCATATAGAATTGTGCATCTAGATATCGCTGAACAACCTCTTTTTACCGTCTTGTCATATAAAAGAACTTGTCGTTCTAAAGGAAGGAAGGAAGACTGGGTTTAACGTCCCGTCGACATCGAGGTCGTTATAGACAAAGCACAAGATCGGATTGTGTCAAGATGGCGAAGGAAATTGGCCGTGTCCTTTCAAAGGAACCTTCCCGGCATTGCCTGTAGCGATCTAGGAAAATCACGGAAAACTTAACTCTGGATGGCCGGACGCCAGTTTGAACGTCTACCAACTGGAAAAAGTTTAATGCTGAGAGGAAGAACATTTTCATAAAATCCCAAAACACACACGTGCGTGTAAGTTGTTGTCTGAAGGCTTCTATTTGGGCAATCATGGCACATGAATATCACTTGGCTGTAATTGTTTTTTTTTTCTTTATTGTAATTGTAAGCACCTCATACAAGGCGGGCTGTCAGCAGCATATTACGCCGCTCTTCAGCCTTAAGTGGTACAATAAGATGACAGATAGGTGACACAAACAATATAATAAAAACGGCGGGCAAAAATGTAGATACAAAACCAAGAAACATGAAGCCGTTCACGCTGGACGAAAAAAACACTAACACTTGTTGACACGGCGCACATAACACGGACGACTGCGACGGCACACGTGAACAGTGGAGGCGTGACGACGACAGAACACTAAACACAGACGAAGGCACACACACGAGACACTGATGGTGATGATCTCCGGCGCGCGGATGTTCACTGAGCGTGTGCGAGTCCGGGGACCTGCCAAGAGAGGAGGAGGAGGAAGGGGAGTGGGAGAGGGGAGAGCAGAGATGCCATGGGCAGGGGAGAGTGGGGGAGGGAGGAAGGGGGAGGGGAAGCCCGGGGGAAGAGGGGCGGAGGAAGGGGGACGGGGGAAAAAGGAAAGAGAAGGGAGGGAGGATGCCTAAAGGAAAGGAAACAGGAAGTGGGGGGAGGATCAAAGTTGATAGGAGGGGTAAATGGAAGGGAGGAGGACATCATCAGGGAGGGGGAGCTGGCGGAAGCCACCTAAGGAGAGGGTAAGGAGGGAGGTGAGATGGAGACCGGGTGGGACGTGGGAATACAGGCGCGGCAGCGGGCGGGGGTGGGAGAGGATCGGGGAGATGAGCGGGTGAGGAGGATTGACTTTACGGGAGGTGTACAGGATCCGTATCCTTTCAAGGAAAAGGAGAAGGTGGGGGAAGGGGATGAGATCGTAGAGGATCCGCGTGGGGGAGGGGAGACGGATGCGATAGGCAAGGCGGAGAGCATGGTTGGCCGTAATTCGATAGGCGGACGGCTGCCGCCAACGTGGTTGCCGTTGGCTTTAACAGATGGCGCCTAAGACGTTTGCGTACGCGAGACGATCACAGGGTTTTAGTTTATGATGGATAATGTTGGTTATATTTAACTTGGTGGTATTCTTTTAGAGATATGATAGGTTGAAAGGTCTATTCATGAAGGAACTCGCCCGCCCCCCCTATTATTTATTTTATATTGACATATGGTTTGGCTTGTGCTTAGTGCCACTACTGGCTATAGGTATGTATGGCAATGTAAAAATTTTGAACTTTCTAAAAAAATTAAAAAAAAACCTTTAGTGTTTACGTGTACGGAAGTACCATTCCGGTTGCTAGTCGTAATTACACCCTGCTAGATGTTATATGCTGAGTGTGTTATTATTAAATTACATGTGAACGTATGGAGCACATGACCATGCAGCGCCCCCTACCGAGGGCGCTTCGCTGCTAGTTGACTTGTTTAGCGTCAGTACACGCTCTGCTTCAAAACTGCTTGTGTCGCAGTTATAGTCATATGTTATTGGACACTTTGTTTGAGTTGTCAAGGTTGTACGCCTAGTTGGTTAGGATAGAGTTGAAGTTTGTGGTATGTAACGCATATGATCCGACTTATTTTCTGTAACGTTGAGACGTGTTGAGTGTGCTGTTCACTTATGCTTTGTACTTTTTTGTAACAGATGTCTGAAGATGGGTGTAATCCCGAAACGCATAACATGTTCTAATAAAAGAGTCAATTGACTTTATTGCGATTGTGCAGCACTGGTTGCCAATTATTAACAAAGAAGTGATCGCAGGCCTCAGACGGGATTTTGTGTCCTGTATATCATAAACATATTCATACCCGACAGCTCTTTCCACTTCCTATAGGATTCCTTTTTCCTAAACGGTGTGTACCCAGTCCTACTATGGGACGTTATATTAAATATAAAAATACTTTTTACGAAGTGTCGCAAATGTTCCACTAGCATCCCATGTGCTCTCTGAAGCATCCCATTTGTCAGTTGGTGAAATGCTGCGGTATTGATCTTCCAGAACCTTAATAAGTTACATACTGTCTTCAACACTGGTCGGTCAATAGCACTGACGGAATTCCGTACCTTAACAACGTTTGTTCTGCAAATTTCTGTGCTGCTCACTCGGCATCCTGCCTCTTGTTTGGCACTGATACTGTTAACTTGCTGCCGGCCGGGGTGGCCAAGCGGTTAAAGGCGCTACAGTCTGGAACCGCACGACTGCTACGGTCGCAGGTTCTAATCCTGCCTCGGGCATGGATGTGTGTGATTTCCTTAGGTTAGTTAGGTTTAAGTAGTTCTAAGTTCTAGGGGACTGACGACCTTAGAAGTTAAGTCCCATAGTGCTCAGAGCCATTTGAACCATTTTGTTAATTTGCTCAGCTCGTCTTGGAGTGTCAACATGTATCGATAGCCAGCTGTTGTATTTAAAGGACTTAACAATGTGACAGTTTTTCCCTAAACTGCTCCATAACTTAATCAATAATCCACTATTCAAATTAGACTATGTGACGGAACGCCACATAAATTGACATTTCGAGAAAAGTTAAAGGTTTTTGTGTGTTAAAAAATAGTGACGATTGAACTATAAATTATTGAAAGACTGCGTCCGGGTGCGTTTTGAATATCAAATATTAAAAAGTGTAGTTTATTATCTGTAAAGCTCGCATACAACGATGCGTTTAACAAATAGCCTTTTGTTTATAATATTTGTGTAATGAAGATGAAGAAGAACAGCGATAATTTTTTGGGTTAGATTTTTTTTCCTAGCTTGTTTCGTCTTGCGGAAGGCAGCCATTGTGTCACAGTCTTATACACTCCTGGAAATTGAAATAAGAACACCGTGAATTCATTGTCCCAGGAAGGGGAAACTTTATTGACACATTCCTGGGGTCAGATACATCACATGATCACACTGACATAACCACAGGCACATAGACATAGGCAACAGAGCATGCACAATGTCGGCACTAGTACAGTGTATATCCACCTTTCGCAGCAATGCAGGCTGCTATTCTCCCATGGAGACGATCGTAGAGATGATGGATGTAGTCCTGTGGAACGGCTTGCCATGCCATTTCCACCTGGCACCTCAGTTGGACCAGCGTTCGTGCTGGACGTGCAGACCGCGTGAGACGACGCTTCATCCAGTCCCAAACATGCTCAATGGGGGACAGATCCGGAGATCTTGCTGGCCAGGGTAGTTGACTTACACCTTCTAGAGCACGTTGGGTGGCACGGGATACATGCGGACGTGCATTGTCCTGTTGGAACAGCAAGTTCCCTTGCCGGTCTAGGAATGGTAGAACGATGGGTTCAATGACGGTTTGGATGTGTTGGCCCTGTGTGCCTCGGTCGTATGCAGTCCTGATTGTGGCGCTCACCTGCACGGCGCCAAACACGCATACGACCATCATTGGCACCAAGGCAGAAGCGATTCTCATCGCTGAAGACGACACGTCTCCATTCGTCCCTCCATTCACGCTGGTCGCGACACCACTGGAGGCGGGCTGCACGATGTTGGGGCGTGAGCGGAAGACGGCCTAACGGTGTGCGGGACCGTAGCCCAGCTTCATGGAGACGGTTGCGAATGGTCCTCGCCGATACCCCAGGAGCAACAGTGTCCCTAATTTGCTGGGAAGTGGCGGTGCGGTCCCCTACGGCACTGCGTAGGATCCTACGGTCTTGGCGTGCATCCGTGCGTCGCTGCGGTCCGGTCCCAGGTCGACGGGCACGTGCACCTTCCGCCGACCACTGGCGACAACATCGATGTACTGTGGAGACCTCACGCCCCACGTGTTGAGCAATTCGGCGGTACGTCCACCCGGCCTCCCGCATGCCCACTATACGCCCTCGCTCAAAGTCCGTCAACTGCACATACGGTTCACGTCCACACTGTCGCGGCATGCTACCAGTGTTAAAGACTGCGATGGAGCTCCGAATGCCACGGCAAACTGGCTGACACTGACGGCGGCGGTGCACAAATGCTGTGCAGCTAGCGCCATTCGACGGCCAACACCGCGGTTCCTGGTGTGTCCGCTGTGCCGTGCGTGTGATCATTGCTTGTACAGCCCTCTCGCAGTGTCCGGAGCAAGTATGGTGGGTCTGACACACCGGTGTCAATGTGTTCTTTTTTCCATTTCCAGGAGTGTATTAATGTAAGTCTGTCTGTAAGCTATCAGAATATATGTCCAATTGTTTTAAAAAAGTGTTGGTTAATGAGCAGTGATCACCTCCTATAATAGCCAACATTTATAGTAATTAATAACTCTATTTCAGAACTTCGTGTTGCGGGCAGCTCTCTTTCCCTAGCAGCATTTGGTCGGCCATTACGCTGACGATATTTTTTAGTTAGAAATTCGGTCTGAAATATTAAATGTAAATGCGGGAGTCTTCTCTATTTTGATATTTTAATAGTTTCAAAGCTAGACAAATTCCATTCATTAATGTTTTCGTACTGAATGAGTTCAGTATGTTTAAGATTTGCCACTTAACGGCAGATGAGATTCTCCTCAGTTTTTGCCTTGCAGATAACGAATAGTAAATACAGTAAAATATTCCATTTAATAAGTATTAAAAATGTTTCTTTGTGAAAGTTAGTACATAAATGACTAGTAGCCCCTGAGAACCAATTAATCATTACAGTTTGCGTAAAAAAAACGCGTATTTTCTCTCCATAATAGCAGCGTTCATGTGAACAATCTGTTAGAAGGCGGTGAGTCGCGCGCTGTGTATAAAATACGGGGTGTTGAAAAAGTCTCTCCGCAGTGCCTTATGATGGTTAGCCACGCGTGCCGTATGGCGCAGTGAATATACCGAAATGAAATTCGGTGAAATGCAAGTTATTAATTTATTGAATATTCATTTTTACTGAGACAAACAAAACAGTGGAATGTTGGGAGAGTCCTCTTGAAGGGAAGTAGCCCAGGCAGGCGACCAATCATACGACACGCGCGGCTAACAATTATACCGCACTGCGAAGAGACTTTTTTAAGCATCCTGTATTATTTCGTGCGTACTTCGGAACAGCCGATGTCCATACGTATGTTATCGCGGTATTGGGTTATTTCAGAGTTTCATGCTAGCTCACAATATTTCACAGAGTAAATAATATTGCAGTATTCAGTATTTATTTTTTTGATTAATAACTGTATATACAGAGCTATTACAAATGACTGAAGCGATTTCATAAATTCACTGTAGCTCCATTCATTGACATATGGTCACACACACTACAGACACGTAGAAAAACTCATAAAGTTTTGTTCGGCTGAAGCCGCACTTCAGGTTTCTGCCGCCAGAGCGCTCCAGAGCGCAGTGAGACAAAATGGAGACAGGAGCCGAGAAAGCGTATGTCGTGCTTGAAATGCTCTCACATCAGTGAGTCATAACAGTGCAACGACACTTCAGGACGAAGTTCAACAAAGATCCACCAATTGCTAACTCCATTCGGCGATGGTATGTGCAGTTTAAAGCTTCTGGGTACCTCTGTAAGCGGAAATCAACGGGTCGGCCTGCAGTGAGTGAAGAAACGGTTGAACGCGTGCGGGCATGTTTCACGCGTAGCCCGCGGAAGTCGACGAATAAAGCAAGCAGGGAGCTAAACGTACCACAGCCGACGGTTTGGAAAATCTTACGGAAAAGGCTAAAGCAGAAGCCTTACCGTTTACAATTGCTACAAGCCCTGACACCCGGTGACAAAGTCAAACGTTTTGAATTTTTGGCGCGGTTGCAACAGCTCATGGAAGAGCATGCGTTCAGAGCGAAACTTGTTTTCAGTGATGAAGCAACATTTTTTCTTAATGGTGAAGTGAACAGACACAATGTGCGAATCTGGGTGGTAGAGAATCCTCACGCATTCGTGCAGCAAATTCGCAATTCACCAAAAGTTAACGTGTTTTGTGCAATCTCACGGTTTAAAGTTTACGGCCCCTTTTTTTTCTGCGAAAAAAACGTTACAGGACACGTGTATCTGGACATGCTGGAAAATTGGCTCATGCCACAACTGGGGACCGACAGCGCCGACTTCATCTTTCAACAGGATGGTGCTCCACCGCACTTCCATCATGATGTTCGGCATTTCTTAAACAGGAGATTGGAAAACCGATGGATCGGGCATGGTGGAGATCATGATCACCAATTCATGTCATGGCGTCCACGCTCTCGCGACTTCTTTCTGTGGGGTTATGTGAAAGATTCAGTGTTTAAACCTCCTCTACCAAGAAACGTGCCAGAACTGCGAGCTCGCATCAACGATGCTTTCGAACTCATTGATGGGGACATGCTGCGCCGAGTGTGGCAGGAACTTGATTGTGGGTTTGATGTCTGCCGAATCACTAAAGGGGCACATATCGAACATTTGTGAATGCCTAAAAAAACTTTTTGAGTTTTTGTATGTGTGTGCAAAACATTGTGAAAATATCTCAATTAATAAAGTTATTGTAGAGCTGTGAAATCGCTTCAGTCATTTGTAATAACCCTGTATATAATTTAACAGAACTGCCAATCCCGAGTACCGCGGCAACTACCAAATCAATTCAAATTACTAGTGATGCGTGAAAGTACAGATGTATCTGAAACAAACACCCGTGACTGCGAATAAGTATTAATTTCATTTCTATACGGTGAAGAATATGCATAATATTTCCTATAAGCTGGATCCGCTGGCTGGCCCTAGGAGAGTGATGCAACCGAGTTTTAGAACTTTTCCTCGCAGAAAGGCAGAGCCCCAGCCAAGTACACACTGAAAGGACAGACGGTGTCACATGTCGTGACAACAGTTTCACAGAGGGTGCATGGGGGCTTAATTAAATAAATATGAATGCAAATTTTTTTTTTTTTAGCTGTATGTCCGATTACGCTGTTTCGTAAACGGCTGGCCCTGACTAGTTTTAGTACGCAATCTGACTGCATAGAATGACAACAAGAATGTAAGAAAATTTTCGTTAACACAGTTAATTAATTAAGTCCCCAGCAACTATAAAACCTACGAAACAACAAACTCAAGTGTAGCTGTTCTGTATGTGGAAGTATGACTCAACGCACATCTGGCACGGTTCTTCTTCAACAAGACAAGAATTTTTAAATACCAATTATACTGACGTGATAAAAGAAAATTAGAAATACTATAATTGTTCAAGAAAACCAAAATTACACTCTAATACAAGAACACACGCCAGATGCTTTGTTGACTGAACCTGTAATGAAGCATTATTCAGGACACACAAATAATAAGAAAATAAAGAACAGTAGTTAGTTACCTTAATTTATATTGACGAAAAGCACTCAGATCATTATAATATCTCCATTGGAACAACGTCTGCTATCTCTCCCATCAAATAACTGCATAAACATGGAACAACACTCTCCACTACCGCATCTCAGTCTAACTTCAGCTACAAGCAGTGTCCACCACAACTTCTCGGCAAGAACTGCCTGTCGCTGCGTCTCAATAATCACTGCCAGTGGAGGCGGCGGAACAATACTCTCTGGCGCGATTTTTGGCGCTGTGGCTCAGTGTAGCCACCTTTCAAGGGAGAAGGAGCCGTTCGACAAGTTATGAACTTCCATTGTAGGAGGCAACGTAAGGAATTCTTTCTAAATAAGATAGAGCTCTGCAGGGGGATGGAAAAACACAAGTCACTCAGAACAAGAAGAATCTGTTAGACCAAAGGAAGGCTAGCAGTAACAGATGTTTGAATTTTATAAGGGAACCCTGGATTGGTGCACCAAAGACGACACATGAGTGCATATATGCAGCCGCTATCATTGGCCAAAACTTTAAACGACCCGCACAGTGGGAGAGAATATTTACTTTCTGTTCACTCTAAGAGAGAAATGTGTACTACTGGTTAAACGCAGCAGATTCTTTAAGAGACGGGAGCTTGTTGCTGTTATAAATTTTTCATTGGCTGGAAGTCGGAAGTCCTGCAATGATTGGGTAATGAGTATCCGGTGCTGGCAGAACCAGCAAGATTTTGGGAAGGAGAGCAGATAGATATTTCGTCTTGGATCGTCACAGGGAGAGATGTCTTTGCCTTAGAACTGCAGGCAACTTTTAAGTTGCTGGGGCTGAACTTAACCCCCACAACCGTGACTGCAGCCATCCTCTGCAACTGAGTTTTAGGGCGATCGTAAGCATGAGGCCATTTATGAACGTTGTGACGAGAGGACAGCCACGTCATGTGTTTCATGTTAGTGTTTTGCTTTTCTGAATTAAGTCACGCAGTCAGGTAGCTGAACTCAAAATGTGGATAGGCAATGGAACTGATGCTTGTACGCACGTTTCTGGGTATTTTCTTTTTTCTGTTGACAACTCCAGCAATAGTTGTGAGTTTTCGTGGATATATCCAATTGTATTATTTCATTCCGTTTTGCACTCACTTGTGCCAAGACATTATCATTTACGTTTAGCGATTCATTTAAACTTCTGTGCATTTCGTAATTATTTGTACTGCCTATTCAGTGATTGAAATCAAGTTAATGCATCTTAGGAATAAACGTGATTTTATCGTGACCTTAAGTTTCATTCCATATTTTTCACTTTCTGGTTATATCCCTCTGAGCTGTGGTATCCATATTTCAAGTTCAGTTGGGCCACATCTGTTTAAATTTAGATGGTCATTAGTTTCT
The DNA here is from genome assembly GCF_023864275.1 of Schistocerca cancellata. Taxonomy (NCBI): domain Eukaryota; kingdom Metazoa; phylum Arthropoda; class Insecta; order Orthoptera; family Acrididae; genus Schistocerca; species Schistocerca cancellata. The sequence goes on along the minus strand of NC_064626.1, from coordinate 1,112,774,753 downwards.
CTTGTGTGACTTTGTCATAACATTTCACATCATCTTATGCGGAGCAGTCTGTTCACTGTACAATACATGCCGCAGAGTTCAGATCTTGTTAGTATCTCCGAGAAATGTTAATACTGAACGACAAACTCACAGATGATCAAGCAACATTTCGCAAATACTATTGTCACTGTATCTGTAGTTACTTCTACATCTCTTTTCATGCCTCTCTAACGCTTATAATTCTTTATTCGGTGTGGAGTTCTGTGAATCCTTTGATGTCTAAGTGTTATCAAGCATTTCCTTCATAATTTCAGCCCTTTTCCACGGCGCTAATTTCCTTATTTTCTTCCTCCTGCTCTTCGTTTTCTCTTACCACTCTTATGTGTCCTGTACGTTCACTTATATCCTCCACAGCATCAGAGTACATTTGACGTAATGCATCTGCCTTTGCATTGAGGTTTGTGGGTTTATACACAATGTCGTAAGAACACTCCTGAAGTTCCAACTTCCAATTTATTAAGCTTGAAAACAGCTCTGTGACATAGAAATTGCACGACCTGAACTACTTTGTATATGCGGCCCTCTTTCGCTGATATGGAACTCGCGCTTCGCTGACACTTGCTCTGTTGGCAGTAACTACAGATCCGTAATTCCCAGAGTATCCACCGTACGTTGCGCCACACACTTCCCTGGCAATTACTGCTACTTTTATGAGCCTCTCTTCTTCTACAAGGCTTATAAATGCCCCGGTACTTATTAACAACCGTAACTGCTTTCCTAGTTCGTAGAAATATTCCGTCATAATTTCGTTCTAGATTTCAATGCCCATGACTCTAATGTTTGGTCTTTCCCTCACGAGATATGCAACTACTTGGTGTTATATACCCTTAGTTTCCATGATTTTTGCCATTTCTGTTTGGCATTGACATTGAACATTTTCTCTGTGCGTTGCAGTCCTGGGCATAGTGCCCTGTTCGCTTACATTTAAAACACGTTACGTGTTTTGCTTTTGCACACGGTCCACAGTTATCCGGCGGAGTACACTGAAGGCGTTTACACACACGCAGTCCATCGGTCTTCCTACAGTTTACATTAACTGTGCTGGGATCAACATCAGTCACTTCCAGTGACCTTTCTTATCACACAGATAACAAAAATTCTGGTAGCTCTTCGCTTCTTCCTTCTTCTTTGTGTCACTACCCGCCGCATCTCAGTGCACCTCTTTGGCTTCCTGCAGTCTTTGCCCACAACTGTAACATCTTTCTACTAGGTTACGAAATTAAAATTCGTTATGTGCCGTTCTCTGGAACTTACTTTCCTTTCATCGACAATAGTAAGCTTTCCCCTTACAATGCTACTTCCAGTACGTTTCCTAAGCTAATTTGTTCACCTTGGCTTCGTAGAGTTGTCTGAACCGCGTCGCTTTCTGCGCCCTGTATGAAGAAAGCCCTTCCTAGTGCCCTTACCTGTTCTAATACACCTTGTAGTTGTGCCGTCACTGTCACTTTGGTGACCAGCTCTCTGAATGATTTGGATAAATCACCTATTTTTTTTCCAACTGCCTTGCCACAGTGGTAACACCGGTACCCATCAAATCACCCAAGTTAAGCGCTGTCGGGCTGGGCTAGCACTTGAATGGAGGACCATCCGGTCTGCCAAACACTGCGGGGTGCACTCAGCCCTTGTGAGGCAAACTGAGGAGCTACTTGATTGAGAAGTAGCGGCTCCTGTCTTGTAAACAAACATACGGGTGGGAGAGCGGTGTAGTGACCTCATGCCCCTTCATATCCGCATCCAGTGACGCCTGTGCCTGAGGGTGACACGGCGGCCGGTCGGTAGCGTTGGGCCTTCATGGCCGGTTCGGCCCAAGTTTAGTTTAGTTTGTCTATTCTGTTTACCCATGACGCAGTTGCTTTCCCTGGGTGTTGTCAGAGCTGAAATATCATACAGGCGTAAAAACTGAGGGTGTGCTTATCTGTATAGTTTTCCTCCAGAATTACCTTCGCTTGATCCCAATTTTTAGCTGCATACCGTACACTTAATTTGGGCCTGTCTTATACCCTAATTTTAGACTTGATGTAGTGAAACAGCAATATTTTATCACCCGTCTAGACGACTTGAAACGCTACATTCATTTTCTGAATAAGCTGTCGAAGCTCGAGTTTAGCCCCACCAAATGACATTTACTAGTACAGTGATTCCCAGCAGGTGGTCCGCGGACCCCCAGGGGACCGCGAGCTATGCCAGAACGGTCCGCAAGATGCTATCAGAATAAAAAAAATATTTTAAATATGTTTCGTATGATAAGAGATTTTTTGTTTTGGCCGCTTCCTGCATGAGTAGAGCTTTAACGATCGTTAACTTCTGCGTCTAGCGCTTTCCTAGAGCCAACTGACACTGCCACACTGTAGCGCAAAACTAGAATTAGACAGAGGCAAATAGCTCCGCTGTATGCCGTTAGACTGTGCGCACTGCCTCTTTGCAGCTGATTTTTCAATAATGAATACGTCAATGATTTTTCTAAGTACCAAAAATAGAAAACGTATAAAAAGGCACTTAATTTGGCTTTTTTAGGTACTCGATACCGTGACATGACAAGGTACCAATCATGCTCGATGAGGGGGTCCTCGAGAAAATTTTGTTGGGAACCCCTGTACTATTACAACAGCGTCCTTCGTACTGCTGCCTCTAACTCCTGAACTGCTAGCTTATGTCCTCTTACATTAACACAGGGTTATTTATAGAGTTTTAAAAGTACTGCTGCTGTCGCTTTACTGAACTGTTTGTGTCGGTGATTCTGTAGTTCAGCTGCCGTCCTTTGTAGCTCCTCAGCTGGGCTGTCCTGCAGCTTGTATGGCCTGGGCAAGTTTACCAAGTGGCGCAATGAGGACGTTGATGATGTGGGCAGGGATCTACTATGTCACCCTTTAGTGCAATCAGTGGGAGAAAGTCGCCTAGGATGTTTAGCGAAGGTGATTTTGGAACAGAGAGACATTGTTGTGTTTGCAGGAAGTGAATAGGGGTGCAAACACATAAGGATTGAATTTAAGAACAATTTATTTTCCAATAGATCAGCCTTATTCGCAGAGGTGTCTTAGAATGACGTTAAATCTTTGCAAATCAATGAACACTCCCTACTACTCTAAACGTTAGTCCTTTCCAGCAACTCTCATTACTTTTGCTACCCGACGTGAGCGCTCCGCTTGCAATTCGTTCAGACAGTACACAATCAAATACTTTAACTGCAATTCTTACATTAATAAAGTTTTGACAGCTGTGACGAAATTTATTGGTATGACACGTTTCGGCTGCATGATTTCATCGTCAACTTTACTGCAACTGATGACAGCAGCATGCTTCTGAAGCGCGTCGTGCTAATAAATATAAATAAAAAAGGACTGAAGCAGTAAAAAGTATTCTGTAGGCTCATTATTAAATAAAGCTTACTTGAGAAGCACGTTGCCATTAATCCCTGTAGCATCCAAGCACACATACTGGATATTTCATATAGTTCGACATTGTGCGGGAGCCAATACCAAAATAACCATGATCCGATAGCAGCATATACTACGGCACGTTGCTTGGACAATGTCTCAGCTCGTGCATCAGTTCAGGCGAGTTAAGACAAGCTTTAGAAAGGTCCGAGAAAATAGTAGCACAGTTTAGCATCTCATATTGTTCCCATTATCAAAACCAACCCATAACATTTTCGTAGGTAGTGTGTGCTCTTGCATTGTCCTGTTTGAAATGACTGTGTTTTCCTCAGTTTTTTTTAATGGTAGCTACAAAAAAAAAAGTGAAGCGCCCAAAAAACGTGGTCGGATGTCAATTTGACTTCATACACGTACACACCATCGACGCTCATGCAAATGATCAGAACAGCAATTCTCTATGGCAGTTAAAACAGCCACCATAGCACATTAGAGCTGCTCATGTTTAGTGTTGTTACCAAGGTTAGTAGCGTGAGCAGCACAGATGTTGAGTGATCACTGTGAAGGACAGGAAGCTGCTGCTTACTCGTTTGAGACAGCGTTATCAGCACCTGACAGAGTTCGAGACAGTCTCTCACCACAGGTCTCAATTTGGCAGGTTGGTCGAATCGTACAATATCCAGATTAGTGGTGCATTCGGATGTGACAGTGGCTCAATGCTGGACTGTATGGGAATGTGACGGCGACGTCTGACCACAAGGCAGAATCGCCTTATTGTGCACCACTCATATTGTAACTCCTTCACATCTGCGACTGCCATCCGAGATCAAGTAACGAGCTCCCTGCAATATTCTGAGTCACCTTGTAAGTAGGCTGTTTAGGTTTTTATATTGGTAACGCCACGTAGCGCTCTGTATGAAAATCACTGGCTGTGCTGTGTGCAGTCTGTGGCTGGTTTGCATTGTTGTTGGCTATTGTAGTGTTGGGCAGTTGGCTGTTAACAGCGCGTAGCGTTGGGCAGTTGGAGGTGAGCCGCCAGCAGTGGTGGATGTGGGGAGAGAGATGGCGGAGTTTTGAAATTTGTCATGAACTGCTATATATATTATGATTATTAAGGTAAATACATTGTTTGTTCTCTATTAAAATCTTTCATTTGCTAACGATGCCTATCAGTAGTTAGTGCCTTTAGAATCTTATATTTAGCTGGCAGTAGTGGCGCTCGCTGTATTGCAGTAATTCGAGTAATGAAGATTTTTGTGAGGTAAGTGATTTGTGAAAGGTATAGGTTAATGTTAGTCAGGGCAATTCTTTTGTAGGGATTTTTGAAAGTCAGATTGCGTTGCGCTAAAAATATTGTGTGTCAGTTTAAGCATAGTCATGTATAATTTTTCAAAGGGGCCGTTTCAACCTGCATGACTGGTCGGAGACTGTCAACAGCCAGACTAGGGAATTATCGTCCCACTCATAGACAGCGTTAGCATCACAACACCAACGCCTGCGTTTGGAGTGTTGCCGTGACCGGCAAGCATTGATTGCTCATGAGTGGTGTCACACTGTATTCAGCGATGAATCGCAGTATTGCACTACTCCGTATGACCATTGTCGGTGAGTGCGGCGGCGATCTGAGGAGAGATCCCACACTTCCAATGCTTTCTAAAGGCTCAACGGCGTTCTCCTGGCGTTATGGTTTGAGGAGTCATTGGAATGGCTTCAGTCATGGCTGTCAATTAGGGGATCTCCGACAGCACAGTGGTATGTCACGGGCATCCTGTGCCCTCATGTTTTACCTCTCATACGTGGAGCCATTTTTCAAAAGGACAATGCTCGTCCACACGTCGCGTATGTCTCCATGAGCTGTTTGTGTGGTCATCGGGATCCCTAGATCTCTTCCCGATATTGACGCTATCTCCGTCCTAGTGCCAATATCAATGACATTAGTTGTAACAGTTGCCCGCCAGCTTGGCTTACGAGATGATACAACGGCTTTGCCATACTCTTCCCAACGGAACCAGTGCGTGCATCCAGAGCAGAGGGCTCACACTGCCAAGTTGTTTATAAATTCGACTCGCTTTCGTAATCACTGAAAGAACATCACAATACCATCCCAACCTGTGAAATTTCATTTCGTTTCATCCGTGTCTTATGGGCGCTTCACTTGCGTACGGGAATGCTGCTGGGTAAAGTCCTCGATGAACGCTGTTATTTCGACAGCTGAACACCACGTCATTTTCAAGACACAAATGGAACGAGATATCGCTGTGCATGACGCGTTAAACCATCTGAGGGTGGGCTGTATCAGCCAGAAACAAAAGACTGCTTATGCAGAAAGACAACACACTCCATAAACGATTGGTGCCATTACGCAAAGATAACCACCGTGCTGGTGGGCACCCAGTGAAAATGAAGTGCGCCGATGGCATGAATTCGATAATAATTACTACACGAAGCACTACGTTCTTTTATATAAATAACAACGATTGCTACCTTACTATGAATACGGGATATACATTATATACATGTTTGGTACTAGGGCAGTGTTTTCTTAAAAGAAACGATTACTCATTGACGCACGTCATGGTAAACTGTCAGTTGAAGTGTCATAATAGGCCGAAATTGCAATTGCGGTTAAATACATTTGATGACAGTCCAGGCGAGAAATGTTGTCATTTCTAAAACAGTGTTTGTCAAACGTAATGTGTCGAGATAAAGCAAGCGAACGTAGGGGGAGAATACAAGGAAGTCAATGTGCGGTGGAGTGTGCCCTGTTTTGAAATTTACTCATAGATTAAAACACACACACACACACACACACACACACACACACACACACACACGCGCGGCATGCCACAGAGAGTGGATGCAGCATGCCACAGAGAGTGGATGGAAGTGAAGATACGCAGGAGGAGTGAAATGACTGGGAGGAACAATAAGAAAACATTTACAGAAGAGAAATGACAATATTATAAAATAACATATTGTACGAGAACACAGTAGGGTGTATAAGACTACGTATTAAACGAATGATCGAACACTAGAACGTAAAACAGTCTAAAACACAATGTTGAAAGATTATCCAGTCTGCGTACATAGGCGCATGGGTTTATTCAAGACTGCAATACGACTACCAACGGTGAAATAAAGGAGAGTCACAATAACTTCAAAGAAGACACACAGTGTGCAACTGAATCAACTGAGGCGTGCTGTAGGGGGTGGGCAATGTCACGTAAAATAACAAAAATCAGAAGCCCTTTTTATAAGTACTAACAAAACATGAAAGGTAATCAACTTCGATATTAGTGCGTGCATACGGAAATTATTGTTAAAAATTCGTAATTTAGATGACGTCTTCACAATGTTTAAGGTATCAGTCTCACAATGAGGAAAAAACAGTTCAGTCTCGAACTGTAGAAGGCCCGCAGATGCTGACAGGAGCATGTTTACACCCGGTACCATATATACTCATCCGTTGGAAAATAACATTCAGGATTGTATTACGCACCCTGTGAAAAATTAAACTTTACGCGAAAATGTCGGTTTGTGACTTCAGGTTTTTACGTCCTGAGAAAAACAGTATTAATGCGCAACGGAGTGAGCCGTAGTGTCTGGACACGCGAATTGTTTTGCTCCTGGCTTGCAGACAGACTTCTGTCTTATGTTTCGGTAGGATAAAATATTTTATGGCACTTTAGAGAGTTGCAATGTGGGCACTGAACGATATTCACTGTGCGCCATTTCGTGAGTTTTGTATGTCAGCGCGCTATAAAAATAAACATACAGCTACCTTCTGAGTCAGCAGCATCCTGTCTTAATGTTCAAGTTCATTACGCGACGAGGAACGTCAATTGTTCCCTAACGCATGCACTCTTCCATCCAACCCGCTGAGTCGACGAGGCGCTAACTACTCTGTACTAGACTCCAAATGTTACGTAATACGTATGGAAATATTGTACTTCTACATATATCTGTTTATGTATTATTTTGCATTTACAGGATACTACGGTTAGTTTCACTGTCGATGATGTGTAGGTAAGTAGTGAGGACGAATCTATCAGAACAAAGGAACGAAAGGAGTGGGTTAAATACTGCTACGACAACAGTTTTAAATCAAGCAGTTTTCTGTTGCTTTGTAAATTTTTTTCTCTTTTTCGGAATTGTATCAAAGAAACATTAGGTACGAGGTACTGACCCTACACTAAATCGAAAACGCATACAACGTATCGATAAGGTTAACAGCTTCTCTAAATGAGCTGGGTGAACCAGCCACAAGGCAAGAGAAAAGCTACTACTCTTCGTTACACCGGACAAGCTTTGAGTGTCTCGAGAATTAGTGAAAGGTCTTAAATTCGAGTCCAATATTCAGACTTGTGAAATTCAGATATTCTACGGGCGACATATCAGCTGAATGAACCATCCAGTTGTTGAAACATCTGACATGTATTACTTAACGTATTAATCCATAGAGCCATAGGCTGGGTATCGCACTTTACTTTTTGAAGAACCATTGGTGAATTAGGTAAACACAAGTTAGAAACGGAAAAAGAACATTCGAAATTCCCTCAGTTCAGAGTATAATGTCTTGTCAATAGAGATACAGCAATATGTCATACAGAGCAGTAGTTTAGGAAAAAAACAAGAACATCCTAACTCAGGATAATGTGGTGGAGATTTTAAATCCTATCCTTAAAACTACCCTACTCAGTTACCGATGAAATAATTTCAAACAGTGGTGTTTATAGCTTACAAAGAAAATGAGAGACAGTGAAATGTTACCAGTTTCTACAGTAACTTCTCGGGAAACAAAAATAAACATCCAAAATAATGAAAAAGGACGAATGTTGTTGTAGTCCTCAAAATCTGGGTAAGTGTGTGAGTGTAGGGACCTATACATGAAGATTTCGTATTAACAACATATTTGTAATAAGTAAGAGTATTTGTCAACAATGTAAATACGATGATCACCCAGAACATTATGGCCACCAACCTACTACCAGTACAAACTCGTCCAGGCGATAGCAGCTTCACCTGACAAAGAATGACTGCCAGTCAAACACACGCACGGTGCATGTAGTATCAGTGAAAGTGCTGTCCGTGTGTAGCACGGGGAAGGCGCGCGATTTATCTGAGTCTGGCCGGGGGTAGATTGTAATGGCCCGACGGCTCGGCAAGAGCATTTCGGAAACTGTACGACTTGTCGGGTGGTCGACAAGTGTTGTGTCTTGAACACGTGGCGAAACCAAGGTGAAACGACGTTCAGACGTTGTGGGGTTGGGCGGCCACCCCTCCTAACAAATTTCGTACGTCGTAGGCTCGGCAGACTGGTAAAACAGGACAGGGGGCGAACTGTGGTGGAACTAACATCACACTTTAATGGTGGGCAGAGTACAAGTGTGTCTGAGCACACAAAGCACCGAACACTCATAACGATGGGCCTCCGCAGCCGACGACCCACGCATGTACCATTATGACGTCGGCAACTACGACTGAAATGGGCACGCGGCCATCGGCATTGGAAGTTGGAGTAGTGGCAGAGTGTTGCATAGTCTGATGAATCCAGATACCTTATTCATCATGCCGATAGGAGGGTGCGAATCTACGGAACAGCTCCTTGACACCTGTACGGGTACGGAAACAAGCTCGCGGTGTCTCCATTCTGTTGTGGTTGGCAGGAGAGCGTTACTAGAGTGTTACTAGAGGAGGCCGAAAGGCACGCGTTTTAGCTCACGCAGGCTGGCGTGAGGTCTGGAACAGGACAAGGAAATTAAAATTTAGAAGAACGGACGTAGCTGGTGGAATACTTAACTTTAATCCATTAATGATGAACGTCGCTCTTGACGGTACATGATTCACAATATCAATAGTAACTGAATATGGCGTCTTGCTAGGTAGTAGCAAATGACGTAGCTGAAGGCTATGCTAAACTATCGTCTCGGCAAATGAGAACGTAAGTATGCAGTGAACCATCGCTAGCAAAGTCGGCTGTACAACTGGGGCGAGTGCTAGGAAGTCTCTCTAGACCTGCCGTGTGGCGGCGCTCGGTCTGCAATCACTGATAGTGGCGACACGCGGGTCCGACGTATACTAACGGACCGCGGCCGATTTAAAGGCTACCACCTAGCAATTATGGTGTCTGGCGGTGACACCACATTCCTCCCCCGCAAATCGGCGTACTGTTGTGTCATAAAGCTTCCGCCCGCCGTGGGGAGGACCCCATGTTGACGTATGCGACGAGGTGGGGAGCCTAACAACAGGCGAGGCTGTGCCACCTGCACCCTGCCATTCGGACCGCGGGGAGCTAGGAAACGCCTGAAAACCTGCTCCAGGGTGCACGCCAACATGCGGTGTATGCGCCCGCAGAGAGACAGGAGGGGCCGAAGGATGGACCTCCATCGGGCCGGGGCACCCGTCGGGTGAAGACGACATATGGTCCGGAGCGGGCAAGAGTTCCATGTCGGAGGACAACTGGTCACGGGAAGCGATCGGCGGCGCGTGACCCAGGGAGGCGCCGGCGGTTGCAACGACGCGTCCACAGCGGGCGTCGCCGGCGGGAGAACAGGAGGCGGCGGCGGCGGCGCGACGCCATGGGGCAAAATGGAAGGCAGCGTCGGTAACACCTGGGGCTGAGGCGAGCCAGTAGATGGGTCCCCAGGGCGCTGACCGGACGGCACCGTCGCTGAAAGCAGACGGCGAACGGCAGATCCCGTGCGACGACAGAGGCGCAGTTGGTTGAGATGCCGATGCACCTCACCAGAGGCCCCCAAAACCAGATACATAGCGCGTCCGAGGTAGCGAAGAATGCGCCCTTCGAGCCAATGCCGTGAACCTCGGTAGTGGCGGTAGTAGACAACGTCGCCTGGGGCAAAAGCAGGTGCCTGCCGCTGCACAGGAACCTGATGCGGCGGATGTAGCAAAGACATCAAGGTTCGATGAGGGCGACTGTGGAGCAACTCAGCCGGCGAGCGACCATCTCGGGGCTGAGAGCGATACAAGGACAAAAAGAGCAATAACGCGTCCTCCCGAGAATGCGACTCTTTCAACTTCAACATCTGTGACTTGAAAGTCCGGACCAATCTTTCAGCGGCACCGTTTAACTGTGGCGAAAACGGCGCGGACGTCAGATGTTGAATACCACTGGCCTTGCAGAATGACTGAAATTCTGCGAACATGAATTGTGGGCCATTGTCGGAAACAGTAGTCTGTGGAAGACCTTCAATGCAAAAGATAGCAGATAACGCTTGGATGGTGGCAGATGACGATGTGGAAGACATCCGGACAACAAAAGGAAAATTACTGAATGAATCTACCACAACCAACCATCGAGAATTCCAGAATGGACCAGCAAAATCGATGTGTAAGCGTTGCCAAGGGGAAGTGGCTTTTGGCCATGCAAAGAATTTCCGCGGTGGTGCTGATTGTTGTTCGGCACACATCATGCAAGAAGAGCACATATTCGTAATCGCGGCATCGATTCCGAACCAAGTACAGTGCTGACGAGGAAGTTGTTTCGTTCTCACTATACCCCAATGTCCTTGGTGGACAGGCTGTAAGACAGAGGACTGTATCTAACGTGGTACCACGACCCTGGACTGATCATTATCAGAACGCAACAACAAAACACCACGTCGTACAAAAAGTCTCTCCTGGTGAGCAAGAAATCGGCGAACCAACGGATCCCCGATCCGTGACTTTGACAAGGGCCATTGCGTAGCAACAAAACGCAGAACGGTAGCAAGGACAGGGTCGGCAGCTGTGGCTATAGCTACACGGCGAAAATCAATCGGAAACGATTCCACCACGTCATCGGTTTCCGCATCAATGAACATGCAAGCAAGTTCGGAAGAATCGAATGCCCTATCCTCAGCAACAGGCAAGCGGGACAACGCATCGGCGTTTCCGTGCTTAGCAGTGGACCGATACAAGATATCGTAGCGGTACTGCGAGAGGAAAATAGACCAGCGAATGAATTTCTGCGCTGTACGTGGAGGTAGAAGCTTGGTCGGATGAAAAAGCGATGTCAAAGGTTTGTGGTCTGTGATTATGGTAAAGTGACGACCATACACGAAATCATGTAACTTTGTAACACCAAATACGAGAGCCAATGCTTCTTTCTCGATCTGTGAATAATTTCTTTGCGCAGACGAGAGCAATTTGGACGCAAAGGCAATAGGGCGATCGTGCGATCCATCTTTGTGCGCAAGCACAGCACCGATCCCGAAATCCGATACATCCACCATCAACAAAAGGGGCTTCTGGGGATCGAATGGCGTAAGGCAAGTATTGGAAAGCAACGCCGATTTCAACTGGCGAAAGGCGCGTTCGCATTCCGTCGTCCAGACGAACGGAACACCTTTACGCCGTAAGCGATGAAGCGGAGCTGAAATGGAAGAGGCATGTGGCACATATCTGTTATAGTAATTTATTTTTCCCAGCACACTCTGTAGCTGCTTCAAATTCTGCGGCGAAGGCAAGTCTTGTATGACACGAAGGTGCGTGGGACTGGGATGTATGCCTTGGGCATTGAGTACATGTCCCAGGTATGGCAAATCACGAGCAAAATACACACATTTGTCCTTCCGCAAGCGAAGACCATTTTGTCGCAAGACCTGAAATAATGCTCTGAGATTGGCTAAATGTTCTTCTTCTGTCTTTCTGGAGATCACAATATCGTCCAGATAGTTTGCTGCAGTAGGGACCGACGCACAAACAGTTTATAGATATTGCTGAAACAATGCAGGGGCGGATGCACCATCGAATGGCAGTCGTTTGAATCGATACAAACCAAGGTGCGTGTTAACCACCAAAACGCGCTGGGATTCTTCATCCACCGGTATTTGCAAGTACGCATCTGCTAGGTCCAACTTCGAAAAATATTTACCCGGGCACAGTTTGTCAAAAAGATCATCCGGGCGGGGTAAAGGAAAAGTTGCAGTCATTAGTTGTGGATTCACAGTTGCCTTGAAGTCCGCACAAAGTCTCAATTTTCCTGAAGGTTTTGGCCAAATTACTAAGGGTGATGCCCAGAGATAAGCCTGCACACGTTCAATTACACCTTGTGATTCCAAATCGTGTAATGTTTTTGCGACCTAATCACGCAATGCGTGGGGAACATTGCGCGCTCTGAAAAATTTTGGTTGCGTGTTTACTTTCAGTTCCAAACGTGCTTTATAGTTCTTAGCGCAACCGAGGCCCAGTGCAAAAATGTCTGCAAATTCTTCACACATACGAGAAACACTGTCTGAAGGCACAGTCTGGTTCACTGATAGGACTTGATTTACTATAGACAAGTTAAACAACTGAAATAAATCGAAACCAAGGACCTGATTTACTATAGACAAGTTAAACAACTGAAATAAATCGAAACCAAACAAGTTCACTGCAGAAGAAGAATGAAGGACGTAAAATGACACAAGTTTTGTTTGTCCTTTGTATGTTGCAAGAAGGCTGCACTGTCCTAACAAAGGGATCTCTTGACCTGAATAGCTAGATAACATTTGCGGCACTCAACGGAGGTGTGCCCAGCTGTTTGGACATGTCTTGATTGATCAGTGAAACTGCAGCTCCGGTATCGAGCTGGAATGGTTTCTTTTTGCCGTTAATGTCCAAGTCTACAAACAGTTCATTGTCCTGCTGACGACAAGAGCGACTGTCTCGTGCAACGTGAACTGACACTGGTATATAATCACTTGCGACTTGACGGGGTTTCCGGCGCTGTCGATGCACACTATTTGTGGTACGAACACAGTCACTGTTAGAGAGAGTGGCACTGAGCGGAGTGGAATGAACTACATGAATTTCCATAGGCGAAGTTTCACAAGCGTGAATTTCCTTGGTTTGAACCCGGCGCGAAAAAAAGGGCCTGGAATGGTTGTGAGTTTCCGATCTGAGCTATTTCTGGCAAAAACTCTGAACATGTCCTTTTTTATTACAATAAAAGCAAATAGCTTGGCGTGACGGGCAATTATCATGCGAATGTCTAGTAGCGCACTGCGGGCATGATTTTAGCACTGCATTTGGTTGCAGTGCGGCACACGTGGCTGAGAGCCTGGCGACATCAGCGCAGCTGGGCGCGAGGACTGTTTACTCTTCCGTGCAGCTCGCCTTACGGGCCGGTTAACCTGACACACGGGTGGCAAAGTTTCAAATGATTCCTGAGCAAAGTCATGTGTGTCCTGCCAATCCAATATGTCCATCACTTGTTGAAGGGAGGGATTGACTAGTTTCAAAATCCATTACCTTATACGAAAATCAGAAACGTTCTGAGCAATTGCATCACGTACCATAGTATCTGAATAAGGGAGTCAACATTGACACTCAAAAGCACAATCCCTAGTAAGGCCGCGCAAGGTTGCAACCCACTCCTGATTAGTCTGACCTGCCGTACGTTTTGTACGAAAGAAGGTATATCTTTTCGCAACTACATTGACTGATTCTTTGAAATATGCATCTAATGCAGACAAAATTTCTTCGTAGGACGGAGTTGCTACGTCGCGTCAGGGAAATACTTTGACTATCACATGGTACGTTTGTACGCTGACCAATGATAAGAGATAAGGCTGCCACTCGTTTCCTTGAATTATGTAGGCGGCGAGATGGAATCCAAATTAACGTGACCACTACGTCCAGCTTTCCAGTGCAGCATGAAAAGGTCGAAAAGTTGGTGCAACTGCGTGTTGTGGCTGCGTTAGCGGTGGAGCGGCGGCTGCCGCATCATTTTGCATTGCACGTTGACCCTGGACGAGCTGTCCAAGGGCATCCAATAATGCCTGCGTCTGCTGATTCTGTAAGCGATAAAATTCGGACAGTACATCTGGAGATTGTGGCGAAGCCATTACACAAGTAAATCAGGGCAATATCGATAAGAACGCGGTTTTGCCTCGTCGCCAATGTTGTGGCTGACAGGAGAGCCAACACCGTGTTACTAGAGGAGGCCAAAAGGCATGCGTTTTAGCTCATGCAGGCTGGCGTGAGGTCTGGAACAGGACAAGGAAATTAAAATTTAGAAGAACGGATGTAGCTGGTGGAATACTTAACTTTAATCCATTAATGACGAACGTCGCTCTCGACGGTACATGATTCACAATATCAATAGTAATTGAATATGGCGTCTTGCTAGGTTGTAGCAAATGACGTAGCTGAAGGCTATGCTAAACTATCGTCTCGGCAAATGAGAACGTAAGTATGCAGTGAACCATCGCTAGCAAAGTCGGCTGTACAACTGGGGCGAGTGCTAGGAAGCCTCTCTAGACCTGCCGTGTGGCGGCGCTCGGTCTGCAATCACTGATAGTGGCGACACGCGGGTCCGACGTATACTAACGGACCGCGGCCTATTTAAAGGCTACCACCTAGCCAGTGTGGTGTCTGGCGGTGACACCACACATTCTGTTCTAGGGAACATTCACGTGTGCATCCATGGGTCCAATGGAGCTCGTGCAAGGCACCATGATGGCGAAGAAGAATCGTACACTGGTTGCAGACCAAGTGCACACCTTCATGGCGGTTATATTTCCTGACAGCAGTGGCATTTTTCAACAAGATATTGCGCCATGTCAGAAGCGAGGGAATGTGATGGAGTGGTTCGAGGAACACAGTGGCGAGTTACAGCTGATGTGCTATCCCCCAACTCGCTAGATCTGGACACGATCGAACACAGTTGGGAGGTGAGGTCAGAGCTTATCGCCCCCCTCTCCGGAATTTACGGGAATTAGGTGACTTGTGTGTGCAGATGTGGCGCCAACTTCATTCAGCGAACTACCAAGACCATGCCACGAGGCGTCGCTGCCGTTATCCGTGCCAAAGGTGGACTGGCTATTAAGTAGGTAGTCATAATGTTCTGGCTTATCATTGTAGAACAGTCTGGTCCCTTCAACCCCCACAAACTAACCATTGTAGAATACGTATGTTCTCTGTATGACTGATTTCCAATTTGCCATTTAATTAAAAATTGTTAGAATAACTGATTTTAAATCACCTATCACCTGTAAATGACCCATCACTTATACCTCAGCAATTTGGATTTCGATCTGGCAAAAGCTGTATCGGACAAATGGCTCTGAGCACTATGGGACTTAATATCTACGGTCATCAGTCCTCTAGAACTTAGAACTACTTAAACTTAACTGACCTAAGGACATCACACACATCCATGCCCGAGGCAAGATTCGAACCTGCGACCGTAGCGGTCACGCGGTTCCAGACTGAAGCGCCTAGAACAGCACGGCCAAACCGGCCGGCTGTATCGGACAGTTGTTAAATCTAGCACAGTTTATAGAAGGTGGATTTGAAACTTGTAAGATGAGAGGTGTGGTATTTGTTGACATATCAGCAGGTTAGGACATTGTCAGCCACAAGCTATTATTGATCAAGGTCTACAACCTAACTAGGTTGCTGAATCACAAGTTCTTCGTCGACTTCCAAGAACTGCATAGGCGAAGCTGACTACAGAAAAACGTCCGCCTGTAGTGAAGTTCGCTGGCTCCAATTCTGTTCCATATACACACGAATGACCAACCCGTAGCATCCAATAACAGGTGTTCTTGTACGCCGGAGACCTTTTTCTAGCAATCCAGAGGACACTTTTTGAATCAGTGGAGAAGACCGTAAGGGAGTCCCTTAAACAACTTTGCAGGTGCTGAAACACAAACCAACTTAAACCAAATGCATCAAACACACAAGTGCGTGCTTTTCATTTGAGAAACAGGGAATCTCGTCCCAAATACAATGGTCAGATGTCGAGCTCGAAGGTTATGAGACCCCAAAATATTGAGGAATGACACTAGACAGATATTTTACTTTCAAGAAGCACAGCATGAACTCCAAGTCACAAGTTTCCACCAGGAGAAATCTTCCATGGACACTGGCCACATGGCTGTGGGGTAGTCTACCTGAAACTATACAAACTTCTGCAATGGCACTACGCTATACTACGTCAGAGTATGCTTCTCCTGTTTGATATAATTCAATACATTCTGAACAGGTACCCACAGCTTTCAACGACACCTGTAGAATCAGGTTGCTTGAAATCCAGTCCAGTAGAATGGTCTTACCGCCTCAGAGGAACAGCACCGCCTAGCAGAAATAGCTGCGATTGAGGAAAGAAAGAAAGACAATGGAGCAGGGGTGAATACGAACTGTGTATGGGCACAAATCGTGCCGCCAACGGCTACAGTCAAAGGGGAGTTTCCTTAGATTAGAACATCGGCGATACTTAGAACCACTGCTGAAAAAGCTAGGCTAGAACTATCGAAGGTTACGATCAGCCTCCCCCCTGGCTGGAAAAGTGTTTCTGCAACTTTATGTTCTGGCTATGATGAGGAATGTGCGACTTGGAAGTCTTTGAATAGACGAGATCTCGACTTGGCAGATCAATATTTGATTTGGCAAGATGGGGCTACAATGATCAAGATAACACTCATTGTGACTGTGGAGGAAACTAGACTACTCATCATATGCTTCAATGCGACAGCGTCCAGCCCACTGCACTAAAGATGAACGTCATCAAGGAACAGAAAATGTGTTGGAAGTGGCCAAGCTTGTGTTAAATTAATATACCATAACTGCGTGTAATGTGTATGTTTCTGATGCGAGAAACAGCTTAAATTAAGAAACTAATGTATGCGTGGCAGAAGCTGAAAACGGTGTGTCTATAAATCCCTTATGCAGAGCTACCTGACAACAGTACTGGTGGGTCTGACAAGACTCCGTCGTTCATGATGGTCAGCGCGATTCGTATCATTACGCCAGCCGTCCGTCCGTGATGACAACAGTGACCGCCAGGAGATTAATCATCCTCTAATTCTCTGTAATTTGACAGCCTCTGCTAGCGAAAAGCTTAGTGAGTTTTCATCGTGGCAGATGACAGATTAGAGAGTTTAGTGTTCTTCTACAGAAATCTAGATGCACATCTGACTGTCGTTCATAATTTCTTGTAACTTTCTGTCGTGTAGCCCAGTCAACATTGTCAAAAATCTTTCTCTAAATCAACAAATGCTATAAACGCAGTTTTAGTTTCCTTTAATCTATTTCCTAAGGTAAGTCGTAGGGTCATCAGTACTGCTTCGCGTGCTTTAACATTTTTCTAGTATCTAAACAGATTGTTGCGGATGTCAGCCTCTACTAAATTTCCGTTTGTCTGTAAATAATTCATGTCTATTTTGCAACCACGGCTTATTAAACAGATAATTCAGTAACATTCACACCTGTGAGACACTGCCTATTTTGGAACTGGAATTGTTACATTCTTCTTGAAATCTGAGGGTATTTATGCTGTCTCACATCTTACACACCAGGTGGATTAGTTTCGTCTTGGCTGGCTGTCCCAGGGACACGATAACTAAAAGGGAATGTCGTCTACTCCATGGGCCTTGTTCCACATCAAGTCTTTCCGTGCTCCGTCAAATTCTTCTCACAGTATCGTATCACCTACCTCACCTTCATTATTTCTCTTCCTCTTTTATAATATTGCCTTTCAGTTCACTTCTTAAGTACATCCTTTCTACATAATCCATCCACCACTCGTCTTTCCCTTCTTTGCTTAGTACTGACTTGCCATATGACCGTTTACTCCTCTCTTTTCTCCAAAGGTATTTCTAATTCTTCCATAGGTAGCATCTACAGGGTGTTTCAAAAATGACTGGTATATTTGAAACGGCAATAAAAACTAAACGAGCAGCGATAGAAATACACCGTTTGTTGCAATATGCTTGGGACAACAGTACATTTTCAGGCGGACAAACTTTCGAAATTACAGTAGTTACAATTTTCAACAACAGATGGCGCTGCAAGTGATGTGAAAGATATAGAAGACAACGCAGTCTGTGGGTGCGCCATTCTGTACGTCGTCTTTCTGCTGTAAGGATGTGCTGTTCACAACGTGCAAGTGTGCTGTAGACAACATGGTTTATTCCTTAGAACAGAGGATTTTTCTGGTGTTGGAATTCCACCGCCTAGAACACAATGTTGTTGCAACAAGACGAAGTTTTCAACGGAGGTTTAATGTAACCAAAGGACCGAAAAGCGATACAATAAAAGATCTGTTTGAAAAATTTCAACGGACTGGGAACGTGACGGATGAACGTGCTGGAAAGGTAGGGCGACCGCGTACGGCAACCACAGAGGGCAACGCGCAGCTAGTGCAGCAGGTGATCCAACAGCGGCCTCGGGTTTCCGTTCGCCGTGTTGCAGCTGCGGTCCAAATGACGCCAACGTCCACGTATCGTCTCATGCGCCAGAGTTTACACCTCTATCCATACAAAATTCAAACGCGGCAACCCCTCAGCGCCGCTACCATTGCTGCACGAGAGACATTCGCTAACGATATAGTGCACAGGATTGATGACGGCGATATGCATGTGGGCAGCATTTGGTTTACTGACGAAGCTTATTTTTACTTGGACGGCTTCGTCAATAAACAGAACTGGTGCATATGGGGAACCGAAAAGCCCCATGTTGCAGTCCCATCGTCCCTGCATCCTCAAAAAGTACTGGTCTGGGCCGCCATTTCTTCCAAAGGAATCATTGGCCCATTTTTCAGATCCGAAACGATTACTGCATCACGCTATCTGGACATTCTTCGTGAATTTGTGGCGGTACAAACTGCCTTAGACGACACTGCGAACACCTCGTGGTTTATGCAAGATGGTGCCCGGCCACATCACACGGCATACGTCTTTAATTTCCTGAATGAATATTTCGATGATCGTGTGATTGCTTTGGGCTATCCGAAACATACAGGAGGCGGCGTGGATTGGCCTCCCTATTCGCCAGACATGAACCCTTGTGACTTCTTTCTGTGGGGACACTTGAAAGACCAGGTGTACCGCCAGAATCCAGAAACAATTGAACAGCTGAAGCAGTACATCTCATCTGCATGTGAAGCCATTCCGCCAGACACGTTGTCAAGGGTTTCGGGTAATTTCATTCAGAGACTACGCCATATTATTGCTACGCATGGTGGATATGTGGAAAATATCGTACTATAGAGTTTCCCAGACCGCAGCGCCATCTGTTGTTGAAAATTGCAACTACTGTAATTTCGAAAGTTTGTCTGCCTGAAAATGTACTGTTGTCCCAAGCATATTGCAACAAACGGTGTATTTCTATCGCTGCTCGTTTAGTTTTTATTGCCGTTTCAAATATACCGGTCATTTTTGAAAGACCCTGTATTTTTCCATAGCAATGCATGCTTCTACATATATCCTCTAGCCACTTCTGCTTAGCCATTTTGCATTTTATTTCAATGTCAGTTTCAGACTTTTTTATTTCATTTCGCGTAATTCATTTGCTACATTTTAAATTTCTCCTTTCGTCAGTTAAATTCAATATCTCTTGCGTTATCCAATGATTTCTAGTGGGCCTACTAGATTATCTGCTAACTTCACAATTTCATGGCTCAGAATTATCCATTAAGCGTTTACTGTATTCCTTTCCTCGGTTTCAGTGAGTCGTTTTCCTAATTATCCTTCTGAAACTGTCAACAGCTTCCGGTTCTTTTTATTTATCTAGTTCCCATCTCATTAAGCTACTACCTTTCTGCAATTTCTGCAGTTTTAATCAGTAGTTCACAACCAATAAATGATGACTGCACTTCACACCTGCCTATGGAGTGGTTTCGCAGTTTAAAACGGCACTAACGTTATCTCCAACTGAAAATACTAGCGCCAATTTTTACTCTCTCTTGTTTCCGTGTGCTGAATTGTTCCTGCAGTAGTCCTGGAACCGACTTGCATGGTAGGCTTTGTGTAAATTTTTCCGGTATCATTTGTCGTAACCATCCAAACGCAGCGAAGCGAAAAAGTGTAACGTGTTCGTGACGTTACTACAGGCCCGAGTGCTTTTCAACGCATACCTATACATGCCTTCACATTCGCGCGGCTGTTTCAGTGAAAGTTGTTTGTCGACGCAGTACGGCGACCGTGCGGCCTGAAGTGCACAGTGTTGCTTCATCCACGAAGTCCGCTGGTCCTTGTGTGCATAGCTATAAGAAACGAATATCCTGGTGAAACTCAAACACTACCTCATCTGCCTCTTTCAACCAGCGGGATTGCAGCGACATAACTGTAGTTCTATGAAACGAATGCTGTCATTTCGTATCTGAGAATTATGTTTCGTAGCTGGTTTCTGGCTATCAGAATGAGTACCAAAGCGTAGGAACATACTAATACTCGCTTTCAACGTAGGTTTTAGATGATTTTCTATAGTCGGAGGGGAACTGTTAATTGATACAACGCTACTCATTCAGAGCCTTGTTCTCATTCACTAGCAGAAAATATTTTGTAAATTTGAAAGGAACTTTTGTCGTTGGAAGGTAGACATGTTTAACAACCAAAATTTCCTTTCATTTCATGAAGAAAAAGCTAACCGCCTCTAATGTTTAGCTATTCTGCCGGCCGGAGTGGCCGTGCGGTTCTAAGCGCTACAGTCTGGAACCGCGTGACCGCTACGGTCGCAGGTTTGAATCCTGACTCGGGCATGGATGTGTGTGATGTCCTTAGGTTAGTTAGGTTTCAGTAGTTCTAAGTTCTAGGGGACTGATGACCACAGCAGTTAAGTCCCATAGTGCTCAGAGCCATTTGAACCATTTAGCTATTCTAAACAAATGTTATTACAATACTGGAGGATTTGATTGCATTACGTGTTTGTGGATTTCTGCTTCAAATTTTTAAAAAGCAGTCAAAAAGGAATACAAACGTCTCAAAAATGAGATCGACAGGAAGTGCAAAATGGCTAAGCAGGGATGGGTAGAGGACAAATGTAAGGATGTAGAGGCTTATCTCATGAGGGGTAAGATAGATACTGCCTACAGGAAAATTAAAGAGACCTTTGGAGAAAAGAGAACCACTTGCATGAATATCAAGAGCTGAGATGGAAACCCAGTCCTAAGCAAAGAAGGGAAAGCAGAAAGGTGGAAGGAATATATATACAGGGTCTATACAGGGGCCATGTTCTTGAGGACAAAATTATGGAAATGGAAGAGGAGGTAGGGGACGATGAAATGGGAGATATGATACTGCGTGAAGAGTTTGACAGAGCACTGAAAGACCTAAGTCGAAACAAGGCCCCGGGAATAGACAACATTCCATTAGAACTACTGACAGCCTTGGGAGAGCCAGTCCTGACAAAACTCTACCATCTGGTGAGCAAGATGTATGAGACAGGCGAAATTCCCTCAGACTTCAAGAAGAATATAATAATTCCAATCCCAAAGAAAGCAGGTGTTGATAGATGTGAAAATTACCGAACTATCAGTTTAATAAGTCACTGCTGCAAAATAGTAATGCGAATTCTTTACAGACGAATGGAAAACTGGAAGAAGCCGACCTCGGGGAAGATCAGTTTGGATTCCGTAGAAATGTTGGAACACGTGAGGCAATACTAACCCTACAACTTATTTTAAAAGCTAGATTAAGGAAAGGCAAACCTACGTTTCCAGCATTTGCAGACTTAGAGAAAGCTTTTGACAATGTTGACTGGAATACTCTCTTTCAAATTCTGAAAGTGTCAGAGGTAAAATACAGGGAGCGAAAGGCTATTTACAATTTGTGCAGGAATCAGATGGCAGTTATGAGTCGAGGGGCATGAAAGGGAAGCAGTGGTTGGGAAGGCAATCAGACAGGGTTGCAGCCTCTCCCCGATGTTATTCAATCTGTATATTGAGCAAGCAGTGAAGAAAACAAAAGAAAAATTCGGAGTAAGTATTAAAATCCATGGAGAAGAAATAAAAACTTTGAGGTTCGCCGATGACATTGTAATTCTGTAAAATCAAAGGACTTGGAAGAGCAGTTGAACGGAATGGACAGTGTCTTGAAAGGAGGATATAAGATGAACATCAACAAAAGCAAAACGAGGATAATGGAATGTAGTCGAATTAAGTCGGGTGATGCTGAGGGAATTAGATTAGGAAATGAGACACTTAAAGTAGTAAAGGAGTTTTGCTATTTGGGAAGCAAAATAACTGATGATGGTCGAAGTAGAGAGGATATAAAATGTAGACTGGCAATGGCAAGGAAAGCGTTTATGAAGAAGAGAAATTTGTTAACATCGAGTATAGATTTAAGTGCCAGGAAGTAGTTTCTGAAAGTATTTGTATGGAGTGTAGCCATGTATGGAAGTTAAACATGGACGATAAATAGTTTAGACAAGAAGAGAATAGAAGCTTTCGAAATGTGGTGCTACAGAAGAATGCTGAAGATTAGATTGGTAGAGCACATAACAAATGAGGAGGTATTGGAGAGAATTGGGGAGAAGGGGAATTTGTGGCAGCAGATGTAGAGCGATTCATCGATTACTCCAACGGGCTTCATTGAGCCCAACTACACGTACACTCTTAAACGTTGACATCTGCTTATATTTTTCACGCGCCCGTCTGCCTGTCTGCGAGGCATTGTTACTGTCCAGTTGACTACGCGGAATGAGCTTCGCAAAGGCTTTAGTCTTTCGTCCCTTCGATTCTAGTTCAGAGATCGCACCCTTTCGGGGCGAGTGATGTGGTCGCGAGGTGGCGCGCACGAGACACGATCGGCTGAGTGAAGGTGCGGAGTGAGGGGCACTTAGTAACAGCGTGTGGTTGTAGTGGACACGAGAGGAGGCGAAGACTGTTGCTGTGAAAACGTCCATTGGGTCGGCGCCAGCTGTACTGGGAGCATTTTGGGATGGACTGCGTAGCGAAGAAATTTGGTGGTCGTTAGCCGATTATGTGTTGTTGCAGGTCCTGACTTGTGACCTTCCTTTCCGCTCCTGTTGGACACGGATCATCAACCGACGTAATAAGGTGATATCGTCGTATTCACGTCATTCGTTGGAGACACATTCTCTGCCCTCCGTGTTGCAAGTGTGATGAACCTGAGACGGATTACTGGCTGATTCTCAGTCACTATAATCTGTGCAAATCTTGTAGCTCGCCCCTCGAACCTTATTGTGCCATTCTGTCTGTAGTAATTTGTGTTGTCATCTGATTGCGTATCTATTCTGGTTTCCTATTAATAATTGGGGTTTACGGTGTATCATTTCTTAGCGTTTAGTCTGTTTCAGAAAGCACTGTATATCACTGAACAGACCGATCCACCAATGTGTGGTCATTCCGGCAGATGATTCTGCGGAGTCTTGAATGTTTGGGTCCACCAAGGACTTATTATTATTGTAAGGCTAATTTTTCATTTTACGCCTTTCCTTGAATTACTTGTTTAAAATACCTGGGGTTATAGTTTGATTTGGTTACTGCTTGGAGGCGGTGATAATTTGTTTAACGTGTTTTGTACTAATATGATGTTTTATCTAATATTGTTCTAAGTGCACTGCCTTGGGTTTATTAGGATAGGATTATATCTTTAAGGAGTTTACGTTGTAGCATGGTCGTTATCGCACTGTGACACACGATTTATTGGATCGTAATTTCTTTCGATTTGTTGTATATCTGAGGTTTCGGATTTGACCTTCACTTTCGACCCCTTGCGTGTCTTTCTTATCTAGTATGTTTCGTTTATGCCCTAGGTATACCTAATAACAAATGCCAGTCCTGAAGTCAATACTGTTTGAGGGAGTATATGTGAGGCAACGTCGGGCTGACACTTGTATACCTCGCAGTATTGGTCGGGCCGACAACTGGTGGTCTAGCGTGACAACTGGCTGTCGTTCACGCTGATTGTTGTGTACAGCGTTCGAGTCTGTAACTGGTTCGTGCCTGGAGCTCAGATATTTGTAAGATAAGTGTCGTTGACTGGTCCAAGGTTCGCTAACTTAAAAAGAATTTCTATAGACGTAATTACTGCCTGTCCTTTTCAGTCGGTAGCTCAGTTGTGTTTGAGATGAAAGACTTGCATGTGTGAAGTTGCTTATTCTATTTATTCAGTTACGAATTCATTTGTAAGCGTATCGTTTATTGTCTGTAAGTTAACTTTGTCGCTGTTCAGTTCGACTTCAGTCTAATCCTTGAGATACTTAACATCGAAAGCATTTTATTGTAATCGCATTACTATAATCCCATGAAATTTGCAGTAACGTAAATTGGCGTCTATTGTTTGTTCCGTAACGATTGATCCCTGTCATTCTAATCTTAATGATGGTACAACAATCTCATGAAAGTGGCATTAGCGTAAATCGTCTGCTGCTGTCTGGTGTGTAACTAGTACGCACTATAACGAGAAGCTGTTGAGAGAATTGTTATTTAATCCTAGTTAGTAGCTTTTACTGATTGTATCTGTATCAGAATTATTATCTCAAGGGCAAACTAATTTGGCAAAATTTTGCATTATAATTGTTATCTGAATTAATTGTTTGTATGAACAAAACTTTGTGTGCAATAAAGGTGAATGACGTTTCCCCTTCCCCAAGGTCCAGTCCTTCCACTTAGTCCTTTGTGGGGATTTTATGTGGCGCCGATGTATTCCCTAATCAATGCCCTGGTATCGACATGTCCCCTGCTTACTGTCCTTGCCAGTTGCGGGGTACCTCAGTGATGTCAAGTATCACTGGAAACTTCTGTAGTAGAATTTTCGAACAGGTTCTGAGCTCAGACGTAATGAAATATATCGATAAAAATGATCTCTATGTCGCCGAGTAATTTCGTAAACATCGGTCGTCCGAAAACCAACTCGTGTTTTTCTCATATTACCTCATGAAAGAAATGGATCAAGGCAATAATTTCACTGCAGTATTTTCTGACTTCCCGAAGAATATTTTTAACAATATCACACCAATGAGTGTAAACGAAAGTGACAATCAAGTAATTTATGTAAGAAGGTTGTATACGTATGAAAAACGTGGAGATGGAGGGTTTCAGATTGATTACATAATCTTAACACATGGTTTCGAAACCAGATTTTCAACTTCAAGACATTTCCAGGGGCACATGTGGAGTCCGACTATAATGTATTTTTTATGGACTGTAGATTAAAACAAGAAATTGCAGAAAGTGGGAAATTAAAGAGATTAGACTGGAACAAATCAAAAGGAGCCAGAATCTGTTGTCAGTTGTAGACGAACGTTATGCAACATGAGATTCAAACTGGGAAAAGGAATACAATAGAAGGCGAATGGGTAGGTTTTAGTTAGGTAGTGGAGGATCAAATGGATAAAAACATAATGCCTAGTAGAAATCCTTGCGTAACACATGTGATACTGAATTTAATCGACAACGGAGAAAATATAGCAGATAGAAGAGAATAAAGACTTCCGGACTTCCGAAAATGAGACGGGCAGAGGAAAAGGCTAAGCACAAATGCAGAAATGGCTAGAGGATAAACGCAAGGCAAAACAGAGGAAGCCGTATGAATAACAAGACCTCAGGTAGCAAGCCGGTACCAAGGAAAGAAGAGAGAACTGAAAGTTGGTAGGAATATGTACTAGAGCTATACAAGGGAAATGGACTGGAAAACAGTATTATAGAAGGGGAAGAGGAAGTAAAGGAAAACGAGGTGGGAGACAAGATACTGCGAAACGGATGTGACAGAGCAGTGAAAGACCTAAGTGGAAACAAGGCACCTGGAATAGACTACACTGCCTCAGTATTATTGTCCATGGCAGAGCCAGCCGTTACAAAATTATTCCACCTGGTGCGAAAAATGTATGAGTCAGGCGAAACAGTATCGGACATCAAGAAGAACATAACAATTCCATCTACAAAGAAGGCATCTACCACCGAGCCATCCGGTCAATAACTCGCAATCTTTAAATTTTGCACGCAACTGGTATAAAATATAGAAAGACAGGGAGGAAAAAGATACCTAAGACTTGTGCAGAAACGAGACCAGTTGTAGGAGTCGAAGAACATGAAAGGGAAGCAGTGGTTGAGAAGGGAGTGAGACAGGGTTGCAGCTCATCCCTAATGTTTTTAAATCCGTACTTTGAGAAAGCAGTAAACGAAATGAAGAAGACATTTGGAATGCGAACGACAGTTTACGGAGAAGGAGAATAATAAAAAAATAATAAAAAAAACTTCGAGGGGTGCCAGTAACATTGTAATTCCGTCAGAGCAAAAGACTTGGAAGAGCAGTTGAATGGAACCGAAAGTGGCTTGAAAAGAGGTTATAAGATGATTACGAACTAAAACAAAACAAGGGAAATGTAACGTAGACAAATTAAATCAGATGAGGCTTAGCGATTTAGATTAGAAAACGAGACATTGAGAGTATGAGAGGCTCGCAACAATTTTTTCTGAAAACCAGCTGGTTTTATTCAGGATTCTGCTAGACCATATTGTTCCCCATTCTTGTGGCTCCAAAATCCTATTTTTCAACGTAATCACCATTAAGTGGGACAGCCTTACGCCACCTTACTGGCAGAGGCCGTATGCCCGCATGGTACCACTCTACTGGTCGATGTCGGAGCCGTCGTCGTACGGCATCAACAACTTCCCTATTCTTCACGTACTGGTTCCCGCGGAGTGCATTCTTTATTGGGCAAGTTCAGTTCCGCACAGATGGTTCCACGGCAGGGAACCCGGTGGGCACACATCTCGAATGAGACTGACGGCACGTTCCAGCATTGTAGGAGTCAAGTTGTGTGCGGCCAGCCGGGACAGAGGTATGAGACAGGTTTGCGCGACCTTGTTGCTGTGATCACAGACGCCTCGCCCAACGACTCGCCGTGCTTTTGTTCACTGTCAGGTCTCCGTAGACATTCTGCAAGCTCCGATGAGTATCTGCGATGCTCTTCTTTTCCTCCATAAGAAACTCAATGACAGCTTCCTGCTTGGAACGCACCCAAATTACAGATGCCAATCTGAGGGCTACGTACTGCACCGCTACCTGTAGGAACTTCATGAAACTGCAGGAACTGAAGCGGGAATATTCCACGATGTTCCATAACAAATTCCGCATTTTTTCAACTGAAATTTGCCGAGACATAGAATGTGATCCATTACTTATTGGACACCCCTCGTAATAGATGAGTTTTGACACGTGAGCGACAAATAAACTGATGATGGCTGAAGAAGAGTGAGTAAAAAGTTCATATTTGGAAAAAAAAGAAATTTGTGGTACAGTTTGAATCCTGGGGCTTCAAGGAATAGCCATTTAGGTTACGGAGGGAGGTGTGGAGAATCAAAATTGTAGAGGGAGGTCTAATAAGCAGGTTCAAATGGATGTTGGTTGCAGTAGTTCTTAAGAGATGAAGATGCTGGCACAGGGCAGACTAGCGTGGAGAGCTGTAACAGGTTAGTCTTTGGATTGACGGCACAACTAAGAGTTATCGAACGATATCTGTAACTTGACTGAGTTTGATTGGTAAAGATAAAGCATCATGTTATCTTGGATGGAATGTCGTCTACAGATGTACAACTGACTTTAGACATGTCCAACGATGTGTGTTGGGATCCTTGCTGCCCACGTCGATTATTAATAGCCCGGCCGAGAATCTTCATACCAACCTCTGAATTTTTGCTAATAACGCAATTATCTACAATGATGAGGCAAAACATTATGACCAAATGCTTAGCCGGCCGCAGTGGCCGAGCGGTTCTAGGCGCTACCGTCTGGAACCGCGTGACAACTACGGTCGCAGGTTCGAATCCTGTCTTGGGCATGGATGTGTGTGATGTCCTTAGGTTAGTTAGGTTTAAGTAATTCTAAGTTCTAGGGGACTTCCTGAATGAGATTTTCACTCTGCAGCGGAGTGTGCGCTGATATGAAACTTCCTGGCAGATTAAAACTGTGTGCCCGACCGAGACTCGAACTCGGGACCTTTGCCTTTCGCGGGCAAGTGCTCTACCATCTGAGATACCGAAGCACGACTCACGCCCGGTACTCACAGCTTTACTTCTGCCAGTACCTCGTCTCCTACCTTCCAAACTTTACAGAAGCTCTCCTGCTAACCTTGCAGAACTAGCACTCCTGAAAGACAGGGATTTGAGGAGACATGGCTTAGCCACAGCCTGGGGGATGTTTCCAGAATGAGATTTTCACTGGTAGAAGTAAAGCTGTGAGGACGGGGCGTGAGTCGTGCTTGGGCAACTCAGATGGTAGAGTACTTGCCCGCGAAAGGCAAAGGTCCCGAGTTCGAGTCTCGGTCGGGCACACAGTTTTAATCTGCCAGGAAGTTTCTAGGGGACTGATGACCACAGCAGTTAAGTCCCATAGCGCTCAGAGCCATTTTGAACCAAATGCTTAATAGCGTGTTGGTTCCTTTAGACTGCAACGTAGCAGTTATTCTGTGTGGCACGGATTAAACAACTTCTTGGTAATTTTCCGGAGGAATGTAACACCGTAAATCTACGCATGGGTCACATAGTTCCCGTAAATTACAGCCGGTGGTTCGCCGGCGCGGAAATAGCACCGGACAGCGTCCCTGATGTGTTCCATCAGGTTCAGATCAGTCGATTTCAGTGATCGAAATGTCAACATGAGTTCACTATCATGCTCTTCAAGCCATCGTTGCACAGTTATGGCATTGCGACAAGGACACATGTCCTGCTGGTAGTTGCCATCGCGTTCGGAGACATGAAAGATTGCAAGTGGTCTGCTATAACGTTCACGAACTCCACTGCTGTAATGATGACTTCGATTACTATCACAAATACTCTGGAAAGTGAAGGTGAATGTCCACCATTTCATAAGAATGAACCCGTCGGCCTGTGTCCGAGGTCTGATGCACGTTACGAGCTGTCGCACAACTGGATGACGGCGTACCTGACACGACCATCAAGCTGGTGTGAGCAAAAAAATGTTTTTACCGACCACGTTGAGAGGTGACCGTGGTATGTCTTCACACTGTGCACGCTCATTCCAGCGTTAATAAGTTGATACAGTAAAAAATAATGAAGGAGAGAAGTAGTCAGATGGAATCATACGTAGACCTACGCAAAATTTCATTTATTTATGGGATGATGAAAGCCGCGTTGCGATCTGAGTGAATAATTAGGAGACAGTTGAGTTTTTCATTTAGCTTAATGGTCCTGGTTCACGTGAACCAGCGGCGAGCTCGGACAGCTACTGGCTCGGAGAAGGGGTGCTGGTGTCCACAAAAAAGCAAGTCAGCAGGAAGTGAATTCAATCTATGGCTACTTGAAGTTTTCCAAGGCTGGTGTATATGAATACTAACAGTGACTGAAATAAATATACTGCTTAGTTTGGAGGTCCAAGAGAGTGAAGAAGAGAAAAGAAGATACACGTCCGAATCACTTTAATGTGACCAACGCCTATGTTTGACGTCAAAGTGCAATAATCACTCACAGACAACAGGTGGCAGCACTAGCTGCGGGTGGTATATAAAGTGTGTCTGGGGGATTGGAAACACTGCAGCCATCGTAATACGGAACCGGAGCAGTTTATCTGACACCCAAAATGGCATGCTCATTGGCTTTCGGGGCAAGGGCGGAAGCATTGCAGAAACGCTCTAAATACTATGGGACTTAGCGTTTGAGGTCATCAGTCCCCTAGAACTTAGAAGTACTTAAACCTAACTAACCTAAGGACATCACACACATCCATGCCCGAGGCAGGATTCGAACCTGCGACCGTAGCAGCAGCGCGGTTCCGGACTGAAACGCCTAGAACCGCTCAGTCGCAGCGGCCGGCCCTAAGTATGTTAACTGTGATTAAAGTATGCTACGAGTGACAAAATGGCGGTATCCAAAACCGGTGCCAAGGCAACTGTGGTGCACCACGAGCGACAGCTGACAGGAATGAACGACGGCTGCGGAGACGTCTACTGGCGAATAGGAGGGCAACGGCTGAGCAGCTGACCGCCCAGATGAACCTAGTGGTCTGCCAACAGTGTCTTCTCAACGACCGTCCAGCGAACGTTGTTGCGTAAGGGCCTCCGCAGCAGGCGCCTGGTCCATGCACCTGTGCTTACTGCTGTTCATTGGTGACGAAACCTGGAATTTGCACACCAGTACCGCAAATCCACGTTCACTGACTGGCGACAGGTGACTTCCTCACATGAATCACGATTAAAGCTCCATCGGACAGATGGCCGTTGGCATGTACGACGTGAAAGTCTGAAAGCAAAGGGTCCAGACCGGCAGAGGGATCGTTGTGGTCTGGGGAATGCCTTCGTTGCATTTCCTGGATGATTTCGTCACTGAGGAAGGCAGAATAGATCAACAAAACTATGCATCTATCTTTGGGGACCACGTCCACCCCGACATGCAGTTTGCCGGCCGGTGTGGCCGTGCGGTTCTAGGCGCTTCGGTTTGGAACCGCGTGACCGCTACGGTCACAGGTTCGAATCCTGCCTCGGGCATGGATGTGTGTGATGTCCTTAGGTTAGTTAGGTTTAAGTAGTTCTAAGTTCTAGGGGACTGATGACCACAGATGTTAAGTCCCATAGTGCTCAGAGCCATTTGAACCGACATGCAGTTTGTTTTTCCTCGGCACGGAGGCATCTACCAGTAGGACAGTGCAACGTGTCACTCAGCTCGCAATGTACATGGGTGGTTCGAAGAGCACCAGTTTGAGTTGACCGTACTCCCCTGGCAACCAGACTCTTCGAATTTAAAACCGATCGAGAATTTGCGGTACCACCTCAATCGGGCTGTTCGCGCTATTCATTCTCAACAGAAAAACCTGGCGCAGCTGGCCACGGCATAGCATGGCTCCACATCGCTGACGGTACCACAACCTCACTGACTTTCTTCCTGCAACTGTCTGCGATGGGACCGTTGAAGGGTAGGATTAAAACACTTATCGCAGTACCCTATTAAAATAAAATGAACCAAAATATAACCAAAACGGCATTCAATGCAAGTAACCTGCAGTATATTACCTTGTACAGTGTATATCGCAGGGCACTAAAAACGGGCTCAGGCCTACAAAAATGCACCAAAAAATGTAAACATGTATACGTTTTGGCTCTACAAATAGTACTGGGCATTGGACTACAAGATATATGAAGTTAGCGACACTCACAGCAGATGGCGCCATGAAAGAGAATTAGGACAGAGTTACCTAAACAGCCAAATGTGGTGAAGTTACAGAACTGAACCGTGGAAAACTGATAAAATTCCTTTTTAGAAATCTAAGTAATACGGTTACATGAAAGAGTTTTATTGAGCATGAGTGAGTAACGATTTAAAAAGAAAATTGTATTAAATTTACACCGTATTAGCACTGGGGGGTAAAACTGGAAAATAATTTTTAGTGGGTTAAATGGAATACATGTATATCGCACACCTGCACCTCACAAATGCAGAGTTAAAACACAAGTATACTGGATAACTCGCGATAACTACGTGCCCAAAAATAACGAGAAGCAACAATAAAGCATCTGAATCTTAGGCTAAGGTACAAAATGCAGTTTAGAAAAGCACGTGATACTAAGAATAAAAACTTTGAAAAAATAAAAAGATGAAGGAATGCAAAATGTGGGATTGCAAATAGACTGGTCTCAGCTATATATTACACAATGAAAAGCAGAAGTCATAAGAACGTTTATAAGTAACAAACCAGTGGACTTGAGTAAAAAAGCGCGAGTTGGCAGCCCTCGAAAGAGTGATACCCGAACGTTAACGGTCTCATAGTATCAAAGTATATTTGATTCTTTCAGGTCGGCTACGTGTTTGACCATCTACGTGTTTGACTGTCTCCATTTCTTCTAAATTACTCAGTTTTTTGCCTTTTTGCGCGTAACGGAGTATTTTCAATACATTTTCCTGAAAGCTGTCTTTATAAGTCCTGCCAGTTCGGCCAATGTACGCAGCTTGACACAGATTGGATTAAAGCAGCAAGACGACACGCGTTATTGCAAAATATAAAATAATAAAGCCTGTTTTGCAGCCAAGTCTGTTTCTCTATAATGTCCGCCTGTATTAAAAATTTGCAACAGCCTACTGTGGAGGTATAAAACGGTTCGTATCATCTATAAATTTTCCATCAATTTCAAAATGACTCTGAGCACTATGGGACTTAACTTCTGAGGTCATCAGTCCCCTAGGACTTAGAACTACTTAAACCTAACTAACCTAAGGACATCACACACATCCATGCCCGAGGCAGGATTCGAACCTGCGACCATAGCGGTCACGCGGTTCCAGACTGTAGCGCCTAGGACCGCTCGGCCACTCCGGCCGGTTCCATTAATTTCATTACGACACCAGTGGTGCAAGAAGTCTCACACTTAATATGGAATCTAGCACATGGAAATAACATGAATACTGGAAACATTAGTCACTAGAACAGAAAAAGTTAAAACGTTAATGTTTTTTCACGAAAATAGAGACAACAAAGAAACTACAAGCAAGTTGATTTAAACTGATTACAGTGGCAGCAATCGACGTTAAAGTGGGGGTGGTAGAGGTAGAGAAAGAGGAACGTGATAAAACGCAAGTAATGAAAATAGGGGGAAGAAAAAAGAAAACGAGGGAGAAATGCTGGAAGAAAATCGGACCATTAGTTTTGCTGTTTGGACGAAAAACACTTGTCATATATGTTAACAGTTCAGTCAAAAGCTAAGGCGTTGACAGAAGGAATTAAATGCATCAGAGACTTGAAGTATACGTAGAGTGCAGGGTACTTTGTTCCAGAGGCGACAATCACAATAGAAATGGAGTTTGTGAATTCTTTTGTTTTTATGCAAGAGGGCAGACAGAATACTAGTGGGACTAGTGTGACTTTGTGTTTCGATTGCGATTAGAGGACAAGTACTTAATCCGTAATGCGAAGAACTGGGGTGCGTGCGCTGTGTGAAGTGAAGTCCCTGACGTAGACATGACGTATGTTAGTCACGTAACTTATCTGGCGGTAGCCATCCTAATTGGGCTTATGAAGCACTGACTAAGTCAAATAGATGTTGTGGGTAGCACATCCTAGAAGTCTTGGTTAGTTCTAAGCGTCTATAGTGTTCACTGCTCGTGCTGCAACATCGTGATTGTTGAGCTTCGGCAGATCGAGTGATCTGCAGTACCTCACGTTCCACATTCTATGGAAATACGTTTGGAAACTTCTGCAATCATAGGGTAATCAGGTAGCTCCCCGTACGTGAAAACAATCTTTTCTGCCCAGCTGACCTGCTCATCCAAAGTTACATGCAAATGTTACGCCGTTTCGTGATGTGTATTAGGATACCATTGAGAAGAATAGGATTTAAAAATTCGTGGAACTTTTGAAGTAATTAATTTCTCATGGAGCACTAAAATTATCCACGAATTCTTCGAATTTATTTAACTCTCAGGGAATTTGTCCATGTGAGCACTGAAGGCATATCGTAATTCATTTGGACGATTGTACTACTGGTATCTCGATGTCTGGCACTAAAGCAAAGCTGGAAATGATATTCACAAGAAGATAGAACCAGTTAATGTCAATGACAAGCCAGAAGAACAACATTGGGCTCAAGAGTGACTCCTGTGGCTCTTGTGATATAATATACTTCCAGGACAATTGTAGTTCCCACAGACAACACGCTGCTGTCTGTTTCACAAGTAGGTTTCAGAAAACTTCAACACCTATCTGAACATTTTCTCTGTTGCGTTTGTCTACGCCATACCTCAAACCTAACAGTACATATTGTTTCGTTGAGCCTAGTGGTGTTAATATTGTATAGACACAATTATCTGTAGAATATTTTTGTTCATCTGTTACCTTAATTAGTGCAAGGTTGTCATTTACGAAAACTGAAATGATACTTGTGATATAAGATGAATATGCGTAATTATTCAGTTAGCTGGTCGTAACAACATATTCCAGAGCTTTGGATACAGTGGGTAAGGTGCTAGTTAGCCGGTAATCACAACATGATTGTGGGTTTCCATTCTTACGAACAAGTCGGAAACGCTTCTTCCCACTTAGTGGGATACGGCCCTTTTACGAGAGAAATAACAAATATGGCTGTCGACACAATTCTTTTGTCATGGTACTGCTGACACCGCCGTTGCGTATCGATTGATAAGAGATTCTCATAATTGCTTTTCTTGTTGTGTTTACTGTAACGTGTGTCAGCATTAGGTATGTAGCCAGGAGGTTCTCTAAAGGGTCGGAGCTTAAGTTTTCTTCAGCCCGTCAGCAGAGACTTAAAAATGAGTTCTGATTTCGTCTTTCTGACACTAAACTGTAGAAATGTTTCCACAAAAACTCATAGAAACTCAGATTCTCAACAGCGTCTCCACGAAGTAACCTGTTTCACTACTCCTGGTCACACAGAAGTTTCCCTACAGAAGAGGAGCAGATAAGAGAGCCGGACGTTTGCTGGGTGATTCACATCCCATCCTGCGTCTCCCGTGAACATCTGTTTTCTGCCACGTAATGGGTCTGCGGGAGATCACCGGGAGCTTTTCGAGAGGTCATCAGCCAGCGACGGAGCACTCGACTGCCGTAGCGACCCAGCAACGTAACGTTATGGCGATAACGATTAAATTGCTTCTCTATTGTTTTACTTAAATATATTTATGCAGAATCGTACTCGAGACCGTGGCGGAGATCCCTAACTTCGGGGACCTGGTTTGAATCCCGGTGGTTTCATCTCTAGTATTTGGCCGGGAAAAGATACAGGTTGCTGTTTAAGAGGTGGTCCTCGAAACTTCTTTCCCAATATCTGAGTACGTGTGACACTGGTGAATTGGTGATCCATTGTCTGGGTAAGCCGATCATCTCAGTGGCGCAGCTGGAGATATCCGATATTAATAAGCAATGTGTCGGCACTGGCTCCCATCTTACCCCCACACACGTCCACCCTTCCTTACCTCGGCTCATTTAATTTGGATAATCAATTTTAGAACACTGTACTGTTCACGCTCTCCTTACAGCCACGCACTCGGCACAACCACAGTTTCACGCTACGATGAGGGCTGGAGAGGGACCCTATCCCAGTGCGAGTCGACAAACTGCGTTGGAACGGGATTTGACTGTAGGCGCACTATTCAATACGTTTCGTGAGAGGAGTTTCACAGGTGATACATGCAATCATATTTTCTGAGAGAGCCAGCCGGTGTGTCCGAGCGGTTCTAGGCGCTTCAGTTTGGGACGGCGTGACCGCTACGGTCGCAGGTTCGAATCCTGCCTCGGTCATGGATGTGTGTGCTGTCCTTAGGTTAGTTAGGTTTAAGTAGTTCTGAGATCTAGGGGACTGATGACCTCAGATGTTAAGTCCCATAGTGCTCACAGCCATTTGAACCACTTTTTTTTGCCGAGAGAAGATGTTATTGTGAAGAGGAAACGTCACAATCAATCATTGTTCAGAAAGACCAATGAAATTAGCTGAGATGGATTGCCGCAACTATAGTGCACTGCACGAAATCTCCCGTTGCAGCTCTGCTAGAGAGGTCAGTGGCGGAACGGTACTTAGAAAATATTTTCATCGTGCACTGCTGTCCAGAAACAACTGATCATATTACCAAATGCTCAACTTCTCTTAGAGTAGCGAAGACAACGTCTCCATTGACTCTGGATCAGCGAAAGCAGCGTTGATGAAGTGATGATCCACGATACATTACACACTAGGAAGTGAGTATGTAGTCCTGGTGAACGCATGACGAAATATGTGCAGAATCACAGACATCCGCTGGATGGTGGGGTGATGAGTATGGTTTCTTTGTTTTGTTTCAGAACATTAGTTATGGTCAACAGGAAAATTATAACAGGTGTTGAGGATAACAGTTTAGGCAGCTGCAACATTTGGAATTGGATTATTTCTGTTTCAGCAAGACAATTCTCGTGCCTGCAAAGCAAGGGACACTGAAGTGTTTAGAGTTTATTGGACTGACCTGTTGAAAAGTAAAGCATAAACTCATTGAATATCTCTGCGATTCACACGGATTAGGCATACTGCCTTAGCTAAACACAACGACCGTTCTGTAATTTGTTTTATTGTATACTTGCTAAAATTACCGAGATTGCCCGGATATTCATTTTGCAAATTTTCTATTAGAAACGAAAGCAAAAAATGACCTATGTTTGTATTGTAATACAGAAAAATTTTCATTTCTAAGTATTCACGAAAATACCTTTGAAATTATGAAACAGTCGCACAAAGAAATATATCTAATGTACAAATGTATAGGTACAGCTGCTTCGCGTGTCTACAACACGATTTTGTAAACATCTCTATGGCAACGCCTCTTTATGGCTCTACAGACCTAATTTGTTTTCGCTTGCAGCCGTTTGCGCTACGCGGTTCAAAGCTGTCAAAAGCACTACCAGTTGTCCGGGATCTCGTTAACTCGACTGTATGAGTGTCTTAATAATAAAGAATAAATGTCGTGTTTATTCTCCAAATGGCTGACGAAAATATCTACCAGTGTTCCAACCAACGGAGATTCAATGCTTATCTACATTTTTTAATGTAGATCCTGTTTTGAAAAGTGAAGTAATTATCCTTTAGTATAATTTCCAGTAACAAGATAATTTGAATTATTGCCCCAAGAGAAAGTGACTTGTGATCAGTGCTTTTCTAATTAGCAACTAAGCGGCTTTTCGTTAATGGAAAATACAACTGCGGAACCAATACCCTCTGAATATATAGAAACTAACGACTAAAAGTTTACCTTAGCTCCTGTTGTAATATGGTGGTTGCAGGGAGCAGTTGGCTCGCTCGCTCCATTACAATAATCACGTTCCCAGCTATGCTGGAGATCTGGCCTTTCCCGCAACTACGAGAATGTTTTATGTGTCGTAGGACGGAGTGATGAGTCACAGGTAGCAAATGTATTTAATAATCATTTCTTAAATATAATAGAAAGCATGAGAACAAACAGTTCAAGGGCAAAACCACAGCAGTACGTTGAATATATAGCTTACACAAAATTCAGTCATATGAATATGTCACCAACTTGTCCTTCTGAAATTAAGAAAATTATACATTCTCTTAAAAATAAAAGCTAATCTACTTTTTGTGGTGTTTCCAATAGAGTACTAAAATTTTGTTTCCATGTAATAAGGCCAACCTTATCTTAAATATGTAATGCATCACTTATGTAAGGAATTTTTCCCAGAGACACTGAAATATGCTGTTGTTAAAACTCCCTTTAAGAAAGGTGATAAGAGAGATGTCAATAACTACTGACCTATTTCACTGCTATCATCATTCTCCAAAATTTTTGAGAAACTGATGTATTCTAGAATAGTGTCTCACCTTAGCAACAATAGTATCCTTAACAAATTACAGACGAAATGCTCTACTGAGAATGCCATTTACACGTTCACTCACCAGATTTTACAAGTATTAAACAATAAAGTAGCTCCGGTTGGTATTTTCTGCGACCTCACTTAGGCATTTGACTATATGAATCACAGTATTGTCGTGGATAAATTAATTTTTTATGGGATTTATGGTATACGCAACCAGTTGATGATTTCATATCTATCCGAAAGAATGCATTAAGTTGTATTTAAGTAATTCAAGCAATATAGTCTACGGAGATAAATCTGACTGAGAAGAAATCACGTATGGGGTTCCCCAAGGTTCAATCTTAGGTGGACCACTGTTCCTCATATAAGTAAACGATCCTCCATACAGTATACAACAAGCAGAATTAATTATTTTTGCTAATTACACGAGTATTGTAATCAATCTAAGCACACGTACAGAAACAGAAGAAATTGTAAACAAAGTTCTTAAAAGTATCATTGACTGCTTTTCTGTGAATGGTCTCACTCCTAATTTTAAGAAGATACAACATATTCAGTTCTGCAGATCTAGAGGCACTACACCAACGATAAGTGTAAAACATGGTGAGGAAATAATGAACAGGGTGGAAAAATCAAAAGTCTTAGTGGTCCATATTGATAAGAATTTAAATGGGGAAGAAAACTCCTAAAATAAATTAGTTCAGCCACATTTGCGCTTAGAATCATAGCAAATCTTGGGGAGAGACAGATCAACAAGTTGAAATGTTTTGCAAATTTTTATTCAATATGTCATATCGAATAATGTTCTGAGGTAACTCATCTTTAAGAAAGAAAGTCTTCATTGCTGTAAGAATGTAGTGCTCACCCACTATCATCTTCTAAACGTCTGTTTAAGGACTTAAGCATCCTGACTTCTGCTTCACAGTGTATTTATTCCGTCATTAAGTTTGCTGTAAATAAACCACTGCAATTCAGAAGGAACAGTGATGTTCATAATTACAATACCAGACGGAAAAATGACAT
Source organism: Schistocerca cancellata (assembly GCF_023864275.1). Taxonomy (NCBI): domain Eukaryota; kingdom Metazoa; phylum Arthropoda; class Insecta; order Orthoptera; family Acrididae; genus Schistocerca; species Schistocerca cancellata. Next base: position 1,112,736,334 of record NC_064626.1, on the reverse strand, counting down.
TCATTACTTCCCATCAAGATTGTCTTTAGCACAAAATGGGGCGCATAATGCTGCAACAAAAAATTTTGATCACTTATCCAGTGATATAAAATGTTTGAGAGACAGCAAAGTGGAATTGATAATAAAATGAGAAAGTTCCTCCTTGACAACTCCTTCTATCCCATAGAAGAATTTCTGTTACTGTAATGTGTAAAATGTGGTGGGCAAGAATTACTAATTCACATCTATACATCTTTATCGTTTTTTCAAAAAAGGTATAAACAAATTAATTTGCGATGTGAATGTAAAATGACTCGTTCCACATCATTACTACTTACCGTGCAAAATGATCCATGGAACATGTAACTAACCACCCACTGCGCTGAAACCTGCATGTAGGAGTCTTTCTTGACAACGTGCTCCCTCAACGATGGATCGGCTACACGCGTAGGTAGCACAGATTGCACCATTGGCTGCCATGAAGGCCTCCTTATCTCCACCATTGTCCAAGTAGTTTGACACAAATTCCAAAACCACTTCCCCTTTTTTTTTCGGATGGAGGGCTTTTGAATGTATCCGTCTACACAGCTTCTCTTACAGTAACTTCGGGTAAATAGAGAAGCTGTACAGCAGCAGCTGCGAATGTAGTAACTTCAAAAGTGTTTTCAAAGGGTATAGGGAGAGTTTTATTGTCGTCTAGATGATTGTCTGGTGGAGGGAAGATCAAATATTTGTGAAAGGTAAACGAAAACTTTGTTAATAAAAGCAACCGTAGAAAGTACAATAATATTTCACCACAGTAGATCGTAACACGGTTCCTCCTTTCAATCATCTGTAAGTAGGCTGTTTAGGTTTTCTTATTGGTAACGCCACGTAGCTCTCTCTATGAAAAATCACTGGCTGTGCTGTGCGCAGTCTGTGGGTAGTTTGCATTCTTGTCTGCCATTGTAGTTTTGGGCAGCTGGATGTGAACAGTGTGTAGCGTTGCGCAGTTGGAGGTGAGCCACCAGCAGTGGTGGATGTGGGGAGAGAGATGGCGGAGTTTTGAAATTTGTAAGACTGGATGTCATGAACTGCTATATATATTATGACTATTAAGGTAAATACATTGTTTGTTCTCTATTAAAATCTTTCATTTGCTAACTATCCCTATCAGTAGTTAGTGCCTTCCGTAGTTTGAATATTTTATTTAGCTGGCAGTAGTGGCACTCGCTGTATTGCAGTAGTTAGAGTAATGAAGATTTTTGTGAGGTAAGTGATTTGTGAAAGATATAGGTTTAATGTTAGTCAGGGCCATTCTTTTGTAGGGATTTTTGAAAGTCAGATTGCGTTGCGCTAAAAATATTGTGTGTCAGTTTAAGCACAGTCGTATATAATTTTTCTAAGGTTACGTTTCATATGGCGACCCTGCCAGGATACCTCACTGGAATCTTCTGACTTTTTCTTGTAGTTTGTGTAATTAGTGTAGATTTTGTTTATTGCTAGCACGTAATTGTAGAGAGAATCTCCTTTGTAGTTGCAGCCTTTCATTGTTGTACAGTAAAACAGTTGTGGCATGCATGTAGATTTGCACCAAGTATTTCGCAGCTGCAACTAACTAGATATTATTTTCAGTGCTATGTTAATGTGTTCTCTTATTGTTGCTCTTCAAATTGTGTTTTTCTGTGTTATCGTGTGAAATATTGTGACAATAATGGCGTGTGAAAAACGTAATACTGGGCTCCAAAGTAAACTGAGAATCGACAGTGAAGACGAAAGCAGTGTGTTAACGCCACCATGTAATGAATTAACAAATATTCAAAGTAGTAATTTGGTAACTGTTCATAGGGAAATGGAGTGGGTGTCAAATAATGGTGTAGTCAGTGAAACAGGTAGTGAACAGGGAGGCATTATCGATCGATCGGTCGGCAACAGCTCGCCTCAGGAATCAGGAATGACAGAACACAATATTGCAAATACTGTAGACTCAGGTTTTGGGTTCTCACCGTTTTCTCAAACGAGTCAAGTCACATTTTCCGCTTGTCAAAATGTGAATGTTGCCGGTGCAAATTCACTGCCGAAAATCACTGAGGAACATGTTTCAGACACCAGTGCATTGTTATTACAATTAATGCAACAAATGGGACAAAAGCTTCAAAAGTTAGACACAATGGAACAAAATCAGAGACAAACACAGCAACAGTTAGACACAATGGAACAATACCAGAGACAAACACAGCAACAGTTAGATGCAATGGAACAAAATCTTCACACCACGCTTAAACAAACGCGTGAAGATTTAACTACTGAGTTACAAAACATTGAATCGAAATGTCAAAAAGTCTGTAATGACGTAAAAACACAAATTTGTGAGCATTTCCAACCTATTTTTTCGCGGCATGAATATGCATTACAGAATCACGAAGCAGCCATAAAAGAACTGCAAACTATTGTTCATGAAAATCATGAGACCTTGCAAGCTAAAATTGACTCAGTTGCATCTACCGATTCGGTTATGCAACTTGCAAAAACTCAGGAAAACTTAAAGGACACAGTAGATACGATTTCAACACAAATGGACACTCTGAAACTTGGTTCAGAAAAACACACAATGGAAATAATTTCACTAACGGATAAAGTTGCCGAACTTTCAGATCAGTTCACTAACTTATCTACAAAGGTAGATGATGATCTGAATGACACAAGACCTGTAGCCATCACTGACACAGAAGAGTATGAACAAATCAAGAAATTCAAACAAAATCAGAATCAAATTAATACGCAACACAAAAGAGAAATCGGGGAAGTACAAGATCAGTTGGCACAAGTAATACAAAAATTACATATTTTAGAGGACACTCGCGCTCCAACATGGGAAGAGGGACTTAGAAATACGGAACAACCACAAAATAATAACACAGGACACTTCGGAAATTATGAAAGAAATTGGCAAGACACACCGAATTTTGAGATGGAACCGCCGAAACGACGTAACAATGACCGACATGTGACTCGCCGACATGATGATTTTGACTATAAGCTGTTCATTACTACAAGTAAATTCAAAACATTTAAGAATTCTGGCAACGACATTCATCCACAAGCGTGGCTCCATCAGTTCTCTCATTGTTTTCCTCCCAACTGGTCGTTAGAGCACAGATTAGAATTTATGTGTGGCTACTTGGAGAATGAACCAGCTGTAAGAATGCGATTGGTCATTCACGATTGTCACAGTGAACGAGAATTTTACCATGCGTTCCTCTCAGCATATTGGTCTCAAGCTACACAAGACCGAGTAAAACATAGCATCATGATGATGAAACATTTTGAACAATCTGAATTTTCCAGTCTTGTCAAATATTTTGAAGACATGTTGCACAAGAATCAGTACCTGTCAAACCCATACAGCCCCTCAGAACTCATCTGCATTTGCTTAATCAAATTACCTGAACATTTACGACATATTATTTTGGCAGGACGTTGCAAAGACGACATTGAAGCTTTTCAGGGACTCTTACAAGAATTAGAAATTGACACTGACAATCGCAGAATGCGAAAACAGGAACACAACAATTACAGATCACATCCGTCACAATTCCGCCATGAAAGAAATAATAACTGGACGCGACAAGGCTATTCTCACAACACAAATCGTGACCAAAACAGACACCACCTGTATGACAACCGTTGGCAGAGTAGTAATAATTACAGAGAAAGATCTCACTTCCATAATTATGAATATGACAGAGATAACCATAGAAACAGACAATATCGAAACCAAAATAATTATTATCAAGGGAGACAGAATAACTTCAGACGCAATAGCTCAGCACGCAGTTACGATTCCAGGAGAAATTCTCCACCACATGACCGACAAACAAGAAACTATGTAAACTACCGACAAAACGACAGACCTGAATTCCATCAGAACTGGCGGGATTCTAACAGGGCTGGGCCCTCTCGGCATGGCGAATTTGTAGAAGTTAGGTCTCCTAATCCCAGTAACGACATGCGCCAACAAAGAGACAGACAATGACTCCCACCGCAGGCAGCCACGTGCACCGGCTGGCTCAGGGAAAAATAACATAGACGCTAACCTTGAGACAAATTCCAGTATTCTTTACCGCCATATACGACATGATAATTGCGTCGAAGTTGAAACACTGCGTACTAGGAAGAGTAAAGGTTTACACCACATTTCACATCTAAAACCGTTTATTGAGAGATAATCTGCTTTTTAACTTTGTCTTTGACATATAACTTTTCACTTTACATCGCTAGTATGCTTTGTCAGACTTAGAATCTGTTAACATGCAACAATGTTTGAAGTTAAATATCCAGTCAAGAACCAAGAGAATTTATTTAAACAGAAATTACGAATGCATTGTTATTGTGAACAGACAACACAGTGTTATTGTGTGTGTGCATTCTTGCTTGTTAGTTGCATGATTACATAACGACTTAGAACATTTACCAGTACTGCTAATGAGATTTTAATGCAACATTTGGTTTACTTGAAAATACATTCTGGATTTAAAGTACTTTCTGTGAGATACCAGATGACACAGTGGTTAGTTTATGTGACAGCTACATGATTTTATCACGACACTACTAATGAGTGACAATTTACAATGTTGCTTTTGCGGTGTTTCTGTTTTATATCTGCACAGTTTTTCTGAATTCTTCTGGAAAGTAAAACATGTTTAATAGTAACTTTGTGGTATAGCTACAATAAGACAGTCTTTTTCTTGTTTTGTAGCACAACAATACATTACAGTGCAGTACTTTCTTGATCACGATACTGTAAGTAATAACTACGAAATCTATACGCAAAGCATTTCACTTTTGTTTATCATGAGGTAAGTACATTGGCTTCTGCAGAACTTAGCTTTCGGAGGAAAATAACTACGACACTTCCACAGAGATTATCTTACAAGAAGCACAGTTTAGCGCTACAGAACACGTATTTGAGTGATTAATTTTTTACTTAAAACATTTATTTTTAAAGATATTTGAAGTACAATTATACAAAGGTTTTCCGTGATACATTTCATTCCATTGCTGTAATCGGTAACACCTGAGGGTGTAATTATATTAATCCTCAGGGGGGTACACGCTTGCTTTGTGTATCATGTGTTTGGCAAGCACAAGGAGCCCTAGCTAATAGGATATTTGCTTACACAACTTTACACATCGGTAGCATATTTCTCTAACACATAATTACACAGCTATCTGATCATTTAACTGAGAGAGACAAACTTTTTACTACGGCAGTGACAGATGTTTACGTAATTACACCGTTGGATAACTTCACACATAAGAAATTGTATTTTGTCTGTACTTTGTGAAATGTTCATATTTTTTCAGACCCATTGTGATACTATGAGAGCTTTGAATGATATATTTGATGTGAGATCATGATTTTTAAAGTACGTTTGAGGTAGATGACACTACTGAAATGAGCAGATAATTTTTTTTAGGTTTTGAAATTATTGCAGAAAATTACGAAGATTTTGAGATTTGACTGAGGTGTTTTGATGTTATTTTTACGACGACGATGTGTATTATGCTGTTGAGGTATGTTTATGATCAATAAGATGATGCTACCATATATGAGGAATTTGATTATGCTACGTATTTCTTATGATGAAATATTGAAGAAGTGTCGACGACGATGTATATGTACACTCCTGGAAATTGAAATAAGAACACCGTGAATTCATTGTCCCAGGAAGGGAAAACTTTATTGACACATTCCTGGGGTCAGATACATCACATGATCACACTGACAGAACCACAGGCACATAGACACAGGCAACAGAGCATGCACAATGTCGGCACTAATACAGTGTATATCCACCTTTCGCAGCAATGCAGGCTGCTATTCTCCCATGGAGACGATCGTAGAGATGCTGGATGTAGTCCTGTGGAACGGCTTGCCATGCCATTTCCACCTGGCGCCTCAGTTGGACCAGCGTTCGTGCTGGACGTGCAGACCGCGTGAGACAACGCTTCATCCAGTCCCAAACACGCTCAATGGGGGACAGATCCGGAGATCTTGCTGGCCAGGGTAGTTGAATTACACCTTCTAGAGCACGTTGGGTGGCACGGGATACATGCGGACGTGCATTGTCCTGTTGGAACAGCAAGTTCCCTTGCCAGTCTAGGAATGGTAGAACGATGGGTTCGATGATGGTTTGGATGTACCGTGCACTATTCAGTGTCCCCTCGACGATCACCAGTGGTGTACGGCCAGTGTAGGAGATCGCTCCCCACACCATGATGCCGGGTGTTGGCACTGTGTGCCTCGGTCGTATGCAGTCCTGATTGTGGCGCTCACCTGCACGGCGCCAAACACGCATACGACCATCATTGGCACCAAGGCAGAAGCGACTCTCATCGCTGAAGACGACACGTCTCCATTCGTCCCTCCATTTACGCCTGTCGCGACACCACTGGAGGCGGGCTGCACGATGTTGGGGCATGAGTGGAAGACGGCCTAACGGTGTGCGGGACCGTAGCCCAGCTTCATGGAGACGGTTGCGAATGGTCCTCGCCGATACCCCAGGAGCAACAGTGTCCCTAATTTGCTGGGAAGTGGCGATGCGGTCCCCTACGGCACTGCGTAGGATCCTATGGTCTTGGCGTGCATCCGTGCGTCGCTGCGGTCCGGTCCCAGGTCGACGGGCACGTGCACCTTCCGCCGACCACTGGCGACAACATCGATGTACTGTGGAGACCTCACGCCCCACGTGTTGAGCAATTCGGCGGTACGTCCACCCAGCCTCCCACATGCCCACTATATGCCCTCGCTCAAAGTCCGTCAACTGCACATACGGTTCACGTCCACGCTGTCGCGGCAAGCTACCAGTGTTAAAGACTGCGTTGGAGCTCCGTATGCCACGGCAAACTGGCTGACACTGACGGCGGCGGTGCACAAATGCTGCGCAGCTAGCACCATTCGACGGCCAACACCGCGGTTCCTGGTGTGTCCGCTGTGCTGTGCGTGTGATCATTGCTTGTACAGCCCTCTCGCAGTGTCCAGAGCAAGTATGGTGGGTCTGACACACCGGTGTCAATGTGTTCTTTTTTCCATTTCCAGGAGTGTATAATAAGGTAAGGAATAATGAGTAGTGGGTAGGGACACTGATTTGTGGAAAAAGGATGTTGGAAACCAAGAATCGTACTTTAAGAGTTATGAAATGTGTGTAAATGCGTGAATGCCTCAATGCCGACGAAAATTTTTTGGACACTGTTATATCAGTAGGATTTTGTTTCTACAGCTTTGTAACGCAAATTCTTGACCTGTGAAATATTTTTATATGAGACTGTCACTGTAGCGGAAACTGCTGTCGTAAATATTTCCGTAAGAAAGTTAAGTGACTACCTGCACATAATGTGTTGTGGGCACCCAGCTGTGTCAGACGCCTGGAGAAAAAGCCATTAGTGTGTGCCTTTTCAGAGGCACAGGTAGAAAAAAAAAAGGCAGGCCATTATCCTCGCTATTGACATTCCTTTGTAGAAAGCATCGCAAATACGACACGCTCAAACTTGAAAACATATGATTACACTGTGGAGCTCTTAATTTATGATATTTACTAAAATGCCTAATGAAATGATGAGAAACATTTTACATCTATTGTTTTTCTAGTTGAGAGATTGCTCATTTTGTTTAATATCTGGTCTCCATCTGTGTTGCAGCATTGGCTTTATAAAATAAAATTAAGTGCATTTGCTAATGTGAACACTTTCTGCCAACAGATCTGCACTTGGAATGGAAAGAACAATAATAAGGGATTCATAACAGTAACTGCATACATAATTTTCTTTTCAACTACTTGGTAATTTTTTTTTGGTAGAGTAAGTTTTTGTGATGCATCACTCTAGTGTTAAGATGTGACACAGGTATTAAACATGACCATTTTTACTGTAATATTTTTTCTGCTTGAGCTTTGTCATATTTAGGTATAAGTTATTTCATTTGCTGCTGCTGTTTGCCAGGCATTGTGCTACTGAATTTTGCTTTGTATTACTCTGTTAAGCCAGTTTTACTACTGATTTATTTTTAATGTTTACTGCACATTGCCTTATATTAGTTGTAATATTGCAATTGCTCTGCTAATTTATTTTACTGCTGCTTGCTTTGCCAATTTGAATTTTTGTCATTGCTGTTTGTGTTAATTTGTTATGTGCTGCTGCATTGCCTCGTCCCATGGCATATATATCTGAGCTCAGTAGATTTAAGTTAGCTCAAGAGGGGGTAGAGTACATAAGAAACTAACTATGATGAATTTATAAGAAATGCATTGAGAAGCTATAAGAAAATAGTTTGGCAAAAAAAAGGTAGTGTACAGTGGAGAAAAATTATTTTTGACAGAGGATGTGAACAGAATACAGAAAGCAGGCTTAGATAGGACTTTTTGGGAATAATGATGAACGAAGGGAGATCTCCATGCAAAATACTGCAGTAAAACAAACCCTGTCCTTTCCTTTTGTGTCATCCCTCTATATGTTTGTGTACACTTGTGTATTTGTGTTTTTCCTGTCTTTATGTGTTTAGCTGATGAGAGCTATGTTGTAGAACTTTTCTAATACTATGTTATTTACTTTGTAAAGATGTTTAGACATTATTTATTCTGTTTTGTTGCTCACATGTGAAGGTGATGTTTCAAAAGTTCTTCTGATCTTTATGTATGTACTTATGTCATAATTCCTGTAACACTGATGTATATGTTTATTTCTATTCTTTTGTAAAGCCTGAGTTACTACAAATGTTATCTGTATTATTATGTTTTTAATGATGTATTTTGTACCTTTGTTATTGTATTCTTATGTTATAAAATTGTAATTGACACCAGTTCATCAAATTAAGTAACTTGTAATCATTCATTTCACTGCACACGTTTCTGTTGGTCATAGCAATGCACAATATGTGAGAAGTTGGGACTGTTAGTGTTTGCACGTGTGTTAATAATTCAGCAAGGGACTGGATAACAGCATTGCTGGTTCTAAGGACAATTTCAAAAAGTTCGTGAGTGTTTAAGTGGTGGTATATGGACTTGCTATATTCTCTGCAAGACTCTTCGATGGTGATTGTGCACCTGCACAGTCGCAACAGATGGCTGCTGGCTGTCTCTACAAGGACTACAGTGGGTCTACACCTTTGATGACTCACCAATACCATACTCTCTACCAGGACTACAGTGGGTCTGCTCTGTGATGACCTACCTACCAATATTCTTCAAAACTTCGACTGACTCTGCTGTGGGTTTGCTCTGTTGTGGCCCATTGCCTGTCTGCATGTCAAGAGTCAGCACTGTCTTTCTGTTGGAGGGACAACACTACTTCTTCAAGACGGCATGGAAATCCACTACTTCCGTGTGCATTTTCTTTTACTGCTCAGACTTTGGAAAAAAAAACACTGCAATTTTACTGTGATGAATGATAAGGACTGTCTTTATGGATTGTTAGAAAATTTTAGCTTTTGACCAACATTGTATTAATAAGTGTGTGTATTTGATATCTTTCTTACTGTAATTATGAAAAATTTTTTCAAATCTGTATTGGCAAGTGCCCAAAACAATTTGTAAAATTTTTTGTGGGGAGCATGGGGGCTATGTAAGTAGGCTGTTTAGGTTTTCTTATTGGTAACGCCACGTAGCTCTCTCTATGAAAATCACTGGCTGTGCTGTGTGAAGTCTGTGGCTAGTTTGCATTGGTGTCTGCCATTGTAGTGTTGGGCAGCTGGATGTGAACAGCGCGTAGCGTTGCGCAGTTGGAGGTGAGCCGCCAGCAGTGGTGGATGTGGGGAGAGAGATGGCGGAGTTTTGAAATTTGTAAGACTGGATGTCATGAACTGCTATATATATTATGACTATTAAGGTAAATACATTGTTTGTTCTCTATTAAAATCTTTCATTTGCTAACTATCCCTATCAGTAGTTAGTGCCTTCCGTAGTTTGAATATTTTATTTAGCTGGCAGTAGTGGCGCTCGCTGTATTGCAGTAGTTCGAGTAATGAAGATTTTTGTGAGGTAAGTGATTTGTGAAAGGTATAGGTTAATGTTAGTCAGGGCCATTCTTTTGTAGGGATTTTTGAAAGTCAGAATGCGTTGCGCTAAAAATATTGTGTGTCAATTTAAGCTCAGTCCTGTACAATTTTTCAAAGGGGACGTTTCACATCATACGAACGTCGAAATGGCAGAGCCTGAGATAACCGATTGCGTAACAGAAAAGCAACTACAATCGCTTAGTAGTGGGAAGACATCAGAACCAGATGCGAGATACCCATAAGATTCTACAAAGATTATACAAAAGATCTTGCTCCCCTTATAGAAGCAATTAATCGTTGTTAGTTAGGGCCATCCTTTTGTAGGGATTTTTGAAAGTCAGATTGCGTTGCGCTAAAAATATTGTGTGTCAATTTAAGCTCAGTCCTGTACAATTTTTCAAAGGGGACGTTTCACATCATACGAACGTCGAAATGGCAGAGCCTGAGATAACCGATTGCGTAACAGAAAAGCAACTACAATCGCTTAGTAGTGGGAAGACATCAGAACCAGATGCGAGATACCCATAAGATTCTACAAAGATTATACAAAAGATCTTGCTCCCCTTATAGAAGCAATTAATCGTAGATCGATGGAGCAACATAGTGTATCTAGTGACTAAAAATGTGCAGGTCGTTCCCGTTCTCGAGAAGGGTCGTAGAGCAGATGCACGTAATTAAAGATCTATATCGTTCACGTCAGTCTGTTGTAGAATTATGGAAAAAAATTTATATACAAGAACTATGACGATTTTGGAGGACGAAAATCTCCTCTACAAAAATCAACATGGATTTTAGACAACACGTCGCTCTTAAAAGAACAAAATCGGCAGCTGTAAAGGTAATTTCGGGGTTACCGTAAGGACGTGTGAAATGACCGTTACTGTTTACAGTATATGATCTAGTAGAAAGCGTGGGAAACTCTTTAAGACTGTTCGCAGAAGATTCGGTTGTCTATAAGAAAGTAACACTGCCAGAAGACTGCTTCGATTTGCAGAATTACCTGCAGAAGATTGGTGAATGGCGGTTGATCCTGGACGTAAATAAATGCAAAATATTGTGCATATATAGAAAACAAACTCCACTACTGCACAACTACTTTTTGATAACAAAATGCTGCAAACAATGTCTATCGTAAAATATCTAGGAGTAACTATTCAGTGCGACCTGGAACGACCGCATAAAACAAACAGAAAGAAAAGCAGATGCGATACAGATTCGTAAGAATCTTAAGAAAACGTAACTCACCCACGAAGGAAGAGGTTTACAGTGCGTTTGTTCGACCGATTCTTGAGTAGCTTTCATCAGTCTGGTATCTTTACCAGATGAGACTGACAAAACAAAAAGAGAAGATCCAACGAAGAGCGGCGCGTTCCGTCAAGGGATCGTTTAGTTGGCGCGAAAGCGTTACCCAGATGCTCAACAAAGTCCACCGGCAGACGTTACAAGAGAGATTACGGAGAGGTTTATTATTAAAGTTTCGAAAGAGTACTCTCTGAGAACGTATTACTTCCTCCCACATACATTTCATGAAATGAGCACGACAACAAAATTCCAGAAATTGGAGCCTACACGCACGCTTCTCGACAGTCATTTTTCCCATGCCCCATTCGTCAGTGGAACACATATGGTAGGATCAGTTAGTGCTACCAGAAATTCCCTCCGTAGCTTGCGGAGTATGATGTAGATGTACATGTAGATTCAGCTACGTTGTAAGTACATGCTTGTAAAACTTACACCCTTGTAAAACTGGCTGGCTGAATGATTACTTCGAAAGTAAGTTTGTAGTCCTACGTGTAAGTCAAAATAAGTTTTTAACTTCATTCAAGTACAAGACATCGACATACAAGATCCCATGAATCTTTTTCAACCTAATGGTATTATTGAATCAGACACTGAATCTGAACGCAGATAGAAATGAGATAACTACAAACTAAAATAAATATTACGATGTGACTAGATATGTTTCATGTTGTACCTATAACGAGAGGTGAATTAGTAGTAATTTGCCGCCATTAATGTCCCTTTGCCTTCCTAGCTTGGTATGAGATGGGCTAAAGCTGCCGTAAACAGATAACCTCCCGACCTGGTAACGTACATTTAATGACCCCATCTCGGCTGCACCGAAAATGGTTCTGAATGTCAATAGTCGAATTATTTCTACATTTCGAGAAAGTGTGTCACCTATCACGCTGAAGGGCCCTGTTGACGAAAACAACTTAGGAAGGCCTGTCCATAAGAATAGCTTAGCTTGCCCGCGACTGCAGACATCGCCGTCAGTCCTCGCCGCCGCCATGAAGCTGTGTGTCGCCTTCCTGCTCCTCTTCGGTACGTGTGACAGTAAAGTAAACCTCTGCCTCAACTGGGGATTAGTAATGTGTAATAAGTAAGCGGCACGAACGAAGTCACATCATATGTTTTCTCCTATTCACTCGTTCATTAGGCTCTCAACTACTTAACAGTGAACATGCTCTTAATTTATTTTTTCAATAATCCACTAAAAGACATATGTACAGGTTTTTCGACAACATTGGTAGTCTCATTGTCGAAAGACGGATTTCATACGACAATACCTGCATAACAGTTTACTCTCAGAGAATTTTTTGTTGTTTCGCCACTGAAAACATTCCTACCTATTTCTTCTATCTGTTCCTTTTTCTTCTTCTTTTTTTGTCCACCTACTTATTATATTTGTCAGACTTAAATGTGTAAACTCATCGACTATTCTACTTCTTTTTTAATTTGCATGGTTATCTTTTCGGTGAATTGTTTATTCTTTATTATTTTAGTCTTATAATTGTTATTCGGGTAGACTTTCAAACTAGATCATTAACTTCGTGCAATCTTTTCAAAATTTACATGCTGCAGAGGTAAACAGCACAACGTCATCACCAAACGAAGGCGAACAAAGTACGATCCATTAATATGTTTTGTATTCCTTACTCAGAGCTTAGGGATGCGTAAACTCCCTCTACCACTGCAGAGAATAATTTTAGTTATATCGAAGGTCCTTGAATTTCCCACTAATCTGCAGACCTCTAACGAAATATGTAGCTTTAATTTAGACTAACGAAGGTAGTATCAGTCATAAGCTTACTTATAAGCTTACTTAAGTCATAAGTTTACTTAAACACCGTAAGCCCCACACAAAGGGGAAATGCATGCTCACTGATTCTTTTAAAATTTAATTCACGACTTTCAAATGGGCCCTTGTGCTATTTACCCTTGTAGTAATATGATTTTTCTACGAGTTTGGTGATAAGGTTGGTCAATATTTTGTATGTCATGGAGCGGAGACTCCAGAATGAGATTTTCACTCTGCAGCGGAGTGTACGCTGATATGAAACTTCCTGGCAGATTAAAACTGTGTGCCGGACCGAGACTCGAACTCGGGAACCATTGCCTTTCGCGGGCAAGTGCTCTACCAGCTGAGCTGCCCGAGCACGACTCACGACCCGTCCTCAAAGCTTTAATTCCGCCAGTACCAGGTAGGAGACGAGGTACTGGCGGAATTAAAGCTGTGAGGACGGGACGTGAGTCGTGCTTGGGTAGCTCAGCTGGTAGAGCACTTGCCCGCGAAAGGCAGTGGGTCCCGAGTTCGAGTCTCGGTCCGGCATACAGTTTTAATCTGCCGGGAAGTTTCAGATTTGTAATTTTTTATGTCTCGTTTGTCTCCTTTCCTGTGAAATGGAACGACATTATCTTCATCCGTTATAATTCCTGTTGAAACACTATTGTCCCTAGTTGCTTTTCCTTCCTTTGTGCCTCGAATAAATTTGTACGCTTCTTCTGTTGTCATCAATTTACTCGTTAACTATTTCGATTTTTCATTAATGAATTCAGCGATTCGAACATTTATATAAATATTCAAATGTCCCTTTTATTTTGTCTCTGCTGATAGTTACTTTACTGTATGCCGCCTTAAATGATAAAATTGTCTGTCTGTTAACGCAAATTACAAGAAATTTTTTACGTTACTTTTCTTGTTCAAAACATTTGTGTCTTCGTCATGAGGGGGGCAGGGGAGGGAGTACTCGTTGATCAAGGTGAGTAGTATGTTCATTAACGTATCAGATAGCTAGTTGTCAGATAGCTAGTCACAATTACTTTTGTTGTCAACATGCACATGTTCCTTTCTTGTAGAGTTGTATTTTTTGGTCTTCAGTCCAAAGACTACTTTGATTCATCTCTCCACGCTAATGTATCCTGCTTAAGTCTTGTCATCTCTGCATAGCTTCCACAATCTACATCCACTCACACTTCGCTACGTTACTGAACTGCCGATTGTTTGATGTGTCAAGGTGTCTCCTGTCAACCGACACCTTCTTTTAGTAAGGCAGTGCCATAAATTTCTTTTTCCTCCACTTCGGTTCAGTATCTTCTCATTAGTTATTAGATCTATCCATCTATTCCTCACCATTCTTCTGTAGCACGACATTTTCAAAGCTTCATTTATCATCTTGTCTGAACACGACGTTGAGAAATTTCTCTTTTCGAGAACTGTTTTTTTTTTTCTGTTGATAGTCCGCGTTTTATATCCTCTGTACTTCAGCTATCATCAGTTGATGGGCCTCTAATACACTCTTTTCAAGAAGATGTCCATTGAGTTCAACAGCGGGCACTGATAAACACACGGTCGCTTTCAAGTGAGCGTACAAGTCCTTTACAGTCTCAGAATTAAAGCGTCATTAGTAAACCTCAAAGTTCTTATTTCTTCTTTCGGAACTTTAATACCCTTCCAAAATTTCTTCTTGGTTTCCTTCACAGCTTGCTTAATGTGCAGACTGAATAACATCAGGAAAAGCATGTGTCACCCCTTTTCAGCAATTATTTTCCTTTTATGTTCTTAGACTCTTTTAACTGCAGTTTGGTTTCTGTACAAGTCGTAGATAACCTTGAACACCCTGTATTTTAACCCTGCTACCTTCATAATTGTAAAGGGTTTTGGAGGCGCAAAAATACAGCTTAAATAATTTTTCGTAATAGCACTTATAAACATTTCAAGTTGTACACAATTTAGAGTTTAGCTCTCCCTTTTTAGGGGGTGAGCTGAGCTGACGAAAAATTCCAGGAATGGTTAGTTAATTAGTTAGATGGAATTCCTATAATACACGAGATATTGCTCTTTAAACTGGCTTGGGTTCTTACTTAACGACCGTAGAAGTTTGGAATCTCTTAAGTACACCAATTTTATGCGCACTGAGGAATCGGATTTCGAGAATTTAATGACATGCATGTTTTAAGTAATCACTCGGTGACATATGCCCAAGCTGGTTATTTAAATTCATACGATGAAACTCTCCCGCACTTCCACTGTAAAACTTATGAACAACATACCAAGGCTGTTAACGATATAAAATAAAAGAATATGATATAATGTTTGAACAAAAGTGAATGATCGTTCTCACTTAAAGAAATTTGCTCTACACATGCGTCTTAGCAGATCGTGGCTAAGTGGAGGAAATGGTAAAAAAGGCAAATACAAATGAAGTATGTGAGACAAAATATGGATATTGCAATACAAAGATACCTTAGTTACTAAACTTACTCGTCAAAATTTCCGCATTATGATTTCATGTTCCGTATATATGAGTCTTTTCTTCAACACAAATTATACACTTCATAGTCAGACTACTATATTTGCTCTTAAAAAATAGTTTTACTGATTCGAGGAAAAAAAATAGAAAAATCCTAAAATGTTGTTATGAATCAGTTGGACAGAAATGTATCGAGAAGCTCGAAACAACCAACATTAACTCCGGGTTAGCGTCATCACAACATCTCATGCAAAGTGTAGTGTTGGTAAAAATATATCATGGTAATACTGGTCAGTATAAGCACTTGAGCGTCTTTATCACACAGTACGAGCAGCACCATATACAACAGTCAAACCAAATTATATGGGATTATTACGTTGCCGCATGTTGTATTCACCTATCATAAAGCTTCCGACCAAGCAACGCAGAAATACAGCTTACAAAATCAGTGACATCGTGTTTTTAGCACATTTACGTAAGGACGTATCCTGTTCTGATGAAATAGTTGTCTCTAGCTGCGAGTAATCCCTGAACTACAACGAAGTAGCGACGAACCCCAACTAAATCCGCACCCAACCGAACAGAAAACAGCTGTCGATGGCAACTCTCCATACTTCCTTAATGACAGAAATTTGCTTTTCTCCAAAGTAATTTTGGTGACACTGTTATTCTGGATTTCCCTGAGATTTTTTAATTATGTGACTCAGCTTAGCAAATGAGTAATACGTGGGTTTCTGATATTATTTTATCCATCTTTCAAGTAATTTTAAGTATGTTCTTTGAAGCAAATACTGTGTCTTTCATGATAAAAAAGGCAGCATTATTACGTCATTAAATTTAGAGATCTACTCATTAATTTGAACGTACTTACTTGGGTATTCGCGAGATGCTGTACAATGATGTTCTGTGGTGGAATCCCTGTAGGAGTACTCTGTTGAGTCTGCGTCTCCTGTGAATGGCTAATAAGAAATTATACTGTGTTATGCCAGTTTGATGTATGTAGAATGGCTTAGCGAGGCGTAACTCTAATCTGTATACTGACAATAGCTCTGTCTTCAAGATTAGACACGCCTCGTCCCAGTACTAACATAAATCGACAAAGCTTACTCCAAAATGTTTAACTGTATGAACGTAATAGGAAATGTGCACATACTACACACCCGACTAAGACAGAAGCACACAGGTTACATGCCCCTATTACACTGCACACGTTCTGTCAGTATCACACTCACCAATAATATTGCAATTCGTTGAACTGGTGAATGGTCAACACACTTTAGTATTGGTAATTCTACCTATAGTGATTAGGATTTGATTAAATCTTGTGCAGACTGCACGTTATCTGAAACATACATACGCTCGTTCCACATGGGTTGCTACCGACAAACCGAGCGAGGTGGCGCAGTGGTTAGCACACTGGACTCGCATTCGGAAGGACGATGGTTCAATCCCGTCTCCGGCCATCCTGATTTAGGTTTTCCGTGATTTCCCTAAATCGCTTCAGGCAAATGCCGGGATGGTTCCTTTGAAAGGGCACGGCCGATTTCCTTCCCCATCCTTCCCTCACCCGAGCTTGCGCTCCGTCTCTAATGACCTCGTTGTCGACGGGACGTTAAACGCTAATATCCTCCTCCTCCTCCTCCTGCTACCGACAACAACAGTCAACAACGCTCTGTAGAATTGCCTATGTTATAACCCTAACTTGCGCCGAATATGGCGTTATTATTCACAACTTAAATGATTAAAACCTCTTAACGACAGCAAACAACTTTATAACGCGAAATAACTATAACTATATAACTATCACTGATTATTTATGTTATTCACGCTAACTACCAGTATAGTTTACTACGTGAAAATATTTCACTCGTTACTATAAAACGAAATTAAATAGAAACGCGTAATTTCGTTTACTTACGGTAAATCTCAGTTTAGTACACCCTTGTTCAGTTAAATTTCTTAAAACGTTTCTTGTTACGATAATTCCGAATGTGCCAATCAAAGTTATAATTTCATTGCAAACCAGCAATATAGTGATAGCAACGTCTGCGATACTATTGATCACTTACGATCTGTAAACGTTATTTCTTATTATCCTTTTCCTTATTTCTTTCTCTTTAAATCCTAGAAATAACCATTAAGTGAATAAAGAAGATAATACCTTTACCGTTTCTTAAATGAAATGCAATTAAATCTTTTTTTCTCTAATTACTGATTTTAATTCGTAATAAAATCTCAATAAGACATTAATTCGTCGAGTCTAACTCTTTGAAACCTGGTATAGCTCAGTTATCTTTGCAAGACTGACTTTTAACTAATTTCCATCAATGTAACTCTATATTATTTACGCCACTTGCGTATCTTTCAGCGGGGATTCAATCTTTTCCATTGTAAAACTAGACTCCGAACTCAGAATTAAGTTCGACTTTTGTTTATTGGAATCAGATTAGTATCTCATTTGCAACTTTCATGTGAACGAGTGACGTTCAAAAAATCTAAGCCCCACACATATCGGGATAGGACGGACAAAAGAAAACACAAACGAAAATCCTGTGTGCCACCCTCTCATTTGTACTAACTTTAATGCAGCAGACGAGAGCGAGCGAGGCGGCGCAGTGGTTAGCACACTGGTCTCGCATTCGGGAGGACGACGGTTCAATCCCGCGTTCGGCCATCTTGATTTAGGTTTTCCGTGATATCCCTAAATCGCTTCAGGCAAATGCCGGGACAGTTCCTTTGAAGAGGCACGGCCGACTTCCTTCCCTATCCTTCCCCAATCCGATGAGACCGATGACCTCGCCATTTGCTCTCTTCCGCCAGATCAACCCAAACCAACAGCAGCCAAGGCTCATCCACGTCAGGTGGTAGCAGTCGTGTTCCCTCTTTCAGTGCCTAAATTAAATTTTACGCTTGTCACCATACGAAGCAATCGAACTGAATATCGTCGAATAATATTAATTGGTTCCGCTAGGGTACGAATTCTATCTTCAAAGCTTAGGGTCACAGAATTTACGGGCAGCAATAACTGTGTCCTCTCTCATACAGATTTTGGTTCCTGGCTTTATAAAACACCAGTTGAGACTTCAACTCAATGGCACACAAAATCACCACTATTACATCACTAACCCATAGTGCGTATTCAAAATATACACCAACATAAATCGCTCAACACTCAACTACCTTAGAGCGGACGTCCAAAATCACACAAATACCGCAACCGCTCAATTACTTTGCTGCGTGCGTGAATACAGCATCCACCATCTTAAACCACAACGACTTCTAGGGTCTTGTGAGCACCAGGAATACCACGAATTGCAATCAAGTCCATTCCAATGACTAACACTTTCAAGGGAAAAGAGTTGATTCTGGCGAATAACTACCGGCCATAAGCTTACTGAGTTAATTGAGGAAGACCTCCGAAAGAATCGTTCGGGCCAGAATAGTGGAACCCTTGGCTGAATATGAGACCCTCCGCCCCGAATACTTCGGATTTCAGAAGATTTCCGTCGAACTCCAACTCCTGGGGCTCACCGAGGTTGTCACGCCAAACTTTAACGTCTCCAGTTCAACTGCTGCAGTGTTTTTGGACGTCGAAAAAGCTTATAACATCGTGTAGAGCAGTGGTCGGCAAACTGCCGCCTGCGGGTCGCAAGCGGTCCGAAACAAGTGTTCCTGCGGTCCACGTTTCTCAGCCGTATTTTAATAATATGTGCCTAGCAACCTGCTGCCGAATCCAAAAGTGTCATCTATCGTTAACTGCGTCTTAAAAGCGTATTTTCTTGCTCAATAACGAACAAAAATAATTAGTGAAACATAACATTTTAAGATATGCTTTGCTCCAATTGATGTTGGGGAATTGGGCCTGCATTAAGTAAACCTTGCCGCTTACTTCAGGGATAAAATGGTAAGTAGCGCAGCCACTGCAGGGTTAAGAAAACTGAAAGGGGCAGTACTTCATTGTTTGTCTTTCAGTGCTGAATACTCACGAACGTGCGCACTCACTGCTATGACGTGCGACAGAATAAATGTCAAGAGGAAATAACATGGATTTCTGAATGCGTATTATGGAGACGGTCATCTTCAAATGTGGTACATATTTGTGGCGACTTATGTAATATCAAATTATATATTCAGAAGAAAAATGACATTCAAAACATCTATTAAACCGTTCTGATCCTGTCTCATATTTCAGTTACTTTTATTAACTATTATAACGTATTAATGTATGTAGGTTACCATTTACCACATCGGAAGGGGAAGATGTGGTAAGGTGGTCAGGACAGGAAAAGTGGTCACTGCGTATTTTTTGCCTTGAACAACGCTGATACCTCCCCGGAAGTCGTCAAACTAGTTCTAATATACATCACCGTTGTTGTCAGTGAAACTGACATAGGAAGCTTGTTTTGTTACTTTTTGGTAAACATTTTTTCAACTTTGAGTCGTCTGATGTTAAGGTAAATCATTTATATTATTCTTATTATATTATATGTCTATACCTTACTTGTACATCAATATTTAAACAACGTCTTTTGGCCTTGTTATTTCTTCCAGCTTCATAATACCTTCTGTGGATCGCTAATGCCGACATGACGTCCGACCGGGACAAGTGGTGAAGGTGTTTACCCCAATAAGAGTTAGTTACTTCCAAAATACATGCATAATAGAAGAGATTAAGCTGACTTCTAAACCCTTCTATACACAAAGCTTTCATTCGCCATTCTATTCGTCTGTGACAATTTTGAATTAATTAAATTATATTATTTAAAACCATCCCTGTTCTCTTATATTTCGCTTGATAGAAAAGTTCGATTGAAATAAGTCTACTGCGGTCACTTGTTATTCTTTCAAATAAACAAATAAAAAAAAGGGATCTTGGTGCAATGGCTCTGTCCATATTACCCGTTAGGTACGGAAAAGTTGTCATCTTTTTTTTTTTTGGATCATTAATCTTCTGACTGGTTTGATGCGGCACGCCACAATTTCCTCTCCTATGCCAACCTCTTTTCTCAGAATAGCACTTCCAGCCTACATCCCCAATTATTTGCTGGATGTATTTCAATCGCTGTCTTCCTCTACAGTTTTTTCCCACTACAGCCCTCCCTAGTACCATGGAAGCTATTTCCTGATGACCTATCATCCTGTCTCTTATCCTTGTCAGTGTTTTCAACATATTCCTTTCCTCTCCGATTCTGCACAGAACCTCCTCATTTCGTACCTTATCAGTCCATCTAATTTTCAACATTCGCCAGTAGCACCACATCTCAAATACTTCGATTCTCTTCTGTTCCGGTTTTCCCACAGTCCATGTTTCACTACCATGCAATGCTGTACTCCAGACGTACATTCTCAGAAATTTCTTCATCAAATATAAGGCCTATATTTGACACTAACAGACTTCCGTTAGTCAGGAATGCTCTTTTTGCCAGTGCTGGTCTGCTTCTGATGTCCTTGCTTTATCGGTCAATGGTTAGTTTGCTGCTAAGGTAGTAGAATTATTGAACTACTTCTACTTCGTGACCATCAATCCTGATGTTAAGTCTCTCGCTGCTCTCATTTCTGTTCCTTCTCATAACTTTCGTCTTTCTTCGACTTACTCTCAATCTATATTCTGTACCCATTAGATGGTTCATTCCGTTCAGCGTATCACGTAATTCTTCTTCACTTTCACTCAGGACAGCAATGTCATCAGCGAATCGTATCATTGATATCCATCCACCTTGAATTTTAATTCCACTCCTGCACATTTCTTTTATTTCCATAACTGCTTCTTCGATGTACGGATTGAACAGTAGGGGGGAAGATCATTCAAGCGCTTCGTTCTTGGTCGTCCACTCTTATTATTCCCTCTTTGCTCTTGTACATATTGTATATTGCCCGTGTCTCCCTACAGCTTACCCCTATTTTTCTCAGAATTTTGAACATCTTGCACGATTTTACGTTGTCGAACGCTTTTTCCACGCCGACAAATCCTATGAACGTAACGTGATTTTTCTTCAGTCTTGCTTCCATTATTAACCGCATGGTCAGAATTGCCTATCTGGTGCCTTTACCTTTTCTAAAACCAAACTGATCGTCATCTAACATATCCTCATTTTTCTTTTCTATTCCTCAGTATACAGGGTGTTACAAAAAGGTACGGCCAAACTTTCAGGAAACATTCCTCACACACAAAGAAAGAAAATATGTTATGTGGGCATGTGCCCGGAAACGCTTACTTTCCATGTTAGAGATAATTTTATTACTTCTCTTCAAATTAAATTAATCATTGAATGGAAACACACAGCAACAGAACGTACCAGCATGACACAGGAAATGTTCAAAATGTCCTCCGTTAGCGAGGATACATGCATCCAACCTCCGTCGCATGGAATCCCTGATGCGGTGATGCAGCCCTGGAGAATGGCGTATTGTATCACAGCCGTCCACAATACGAGGACGAAGAGTATCTGCATTTGGTACCGGCGTTACGTATACAAGAGCTATCAAATGCCCCCATAAATGAAAGTCAAGAGGGTTGAGGTCAGGAGAGCGTGGAGGCCACTGAAGATTTTTTTGACTTTCCAGTATGCTGAGTCAGTCCTTCCGACAATTATTTCTTTTTCAATTTCTTCACATTTTTCATGCAGCCATTTCGTTTTAACTTCCCTGCACTTCCTATGTATTTCATTCCTCAGGAACTTGTATTTCTGTATTCCCGAATTTCCCTGAACATTTTGGTACTTTCTTCATTCATCGATCAACTAAAATATTTCTTCTGATATCCATGATTTCTTGGTAGTTACCCCCGTCCGAGGCTCGAGTCCTCCCTCGGGCATGGGTGTGTGTGTTTCCCATAGCGTAAGTTACTTTAAGTTAGATTAAGTGGTGTGTAAACTTAGGGACCGATGACCTAAGCAGTTTGGTCCCATAAGATCTTACCACAAATTTACAATTTTTTTAGTGGTTACCTTCTTTGTACCTATGTTTTTCTTTCCAAGTTCTGTGATGGAATTTTTTTAGAGATGTCCATTACTCTTCAACTGTACTGCCTACTGCGCTGTTCCTTATTTCTGTATGTATAGCCTTAGGGAACTTCAAGCGTGTCTCGTCATCCCTTAGTACTTCTGTATCCCACTTCTTTGCGTACTGATTCTTCCTAACTAATCTCTTGAACTTCAGACCACTCTTCATCATCACTACATTGTGATCTGCGTCTATATCTACTCCTTAAAATGGAGTATCTGATTTCTGAATCTCTGTCTGACCATGATGTAATAACTGAAATATTCTCGTATCACCTGGTATTTTCCAAGTACACCTCCTCCTCTTGTTATTCTCGAACGGAGTATTCACAGTTACTAGCTGAAATTTATTACATAACTCAATTAGACTTTCTCGTCTCTCATACCTTGTCCCAAGCTAATATTCTCGTGTGAGCTTTCCTTCGACTCCTTCCTCTACAACTGCATTCCAACCACCCATGTCTATTTTAGTATCCTCATATGCTTTCTCTATCTCTTTATCTTCAGCTTGCGAAGTCGGCACGCGTACCTGAATTATCGTTGTCGGTGTTGGTCACCACAGAAGCCTAAAAAATGAATCTGGTTCCTATATTATATTATTTTCTTTTTCCTTTAAAAATAATTCTTTTGTGACCTTATTATATGTAGATTCAGAATATTCTATCAATAACCATGGTTTACTACCCTCTCCTCTCCTCCCCTCTCTGGCCTCCCCCACTGTCACACCAACATACTCATGTGGCGCGAGGTGTTGACCTACATTGTCAATATTGACAAGTGAGCAAAAAAAATTTGACGACCAGTGTTATGGAGGAAGCACTGACCTGGGCGACACTACCGCAGTACCTGGGTGGTAAGTTAAACTACCGGCCATCTATCTGAAAGTTCGAAAAATAGTGGTTCAAATTGACGGAAGCTCCTGACGTGAGATGGATGGTGCGGGACTGCCGCAAGGGTCGGTCGTGTCGGCCTCATTGTTCATCGTCTACGTCAGTGACCTGCCTATCACGTACAAACGTCCAGCTCGCCCTGTTTGCCGACGATACGGTGTTTATCACCAGCGACTGACACGTAAATACCTACATCCAACGATTACAACTTGACGTGACGAGTGAATGATGCAAGATCAACAAGTTCAAACTCAATATTTCATCAAAATGCGACTGCACTTGCCAAAAAGTCATCTGGAGCCCCAAAGTGAAAAACTTAGGCGTTATCTCTGCCTAGCAGTGGTTTTTCCATCTTCACATTTAGGTCTTAAGACGCAAGACACTCGTCATGACCAAACATCTCATCCCGTTCTTTAGAAGCACTGAAATGATCGTTGTGACAAAATTCCGTCTGTTCAAGGTGACGGCTTTTTCAAAAATATTGTGTGGCAGCTCGGTCTGCTGGTTAGCCGATGAAACTCCAAAACGTGCTACTCGTGCAGAACAAAGTATTCAGGTGAATACTTCGTGCAACTAAACACACTAGAATAGATTATGTGCATGCAGAACTTCGGATGAGTACCATTCAGGAGGCTCACATCAAATGGACAACTAAATTAGATCGGAAATTAGATGTTCAACGAGCCACAATCCGGGTAAATTTGTGATGTAGGTAGTATCGCACCGCAACGCTTGCACCGCTGCAAAGTTCCCCGCTCGATTGTTTTCACTGGTGATTACTAGTACAATAGGTGAAGGATACATTACGGACCGTCCAAGACCCTTATAAGTAAACCTCCAAAGTCATATAATAAAACGGACCTGAAGCAACCCAGACCTATTTACACCAAGAAGTCTGGATCGCTGAGGGCAACTGCACTTGGGCACACACTGCAACAATATACTATGACGGAAAAAAATCACGAGACTCAAAAATAATTGATGTAGAGTAATTAAATTTCGGGAATACATTTGTCTAGGTAACATGTTTAAGTGGTTAACGTTGCAAGATAACAGGTTAAGGTAAGCGTGAGATAAGCCATTGCAAATGTGAAAGTTGGTACATTAACAACCTGTGTAACAGCCAGAATGTTGAATGCAAGCATGCAAACGTGCATGCATTGTGGTGTACACGTGTCGGATGTTAGCTCCTGGGGTGGACTTCCATGCCTGTTGCACTTGGTCGGTCAATGCAGGGCCGGTTAATGCTGTTTGCGATTGACGCTCGAGTTGTCTTCCGACATGCCCCATATGACCTCGATTAGTGACAGATCTGGTGATCGAGCAGGCCAAGGCAACATGTCGACACTCTGTAGAGCATTTTGGGTTTTAACAGTGGGATGTGGGCGAGCGTTATCCTATCGGAAAACACCCCTTGGAATGCTGTTCATGAACGGCATCACAGAGGGTCAATCACCGAACTGACGTACTTTGCAGTCAGGGTGTGTGGGATAAGCACGAGAATGTTCCTTCTGTCATATGAAGTCGCACCCCAGACCATAGCTTCAGGTGTAGGTCCAGTGTGTCTAGCACTCATACAGGTTGGCTACAGGCCCTCAGATGACGTGCTCCTAACCAACACACGGTCATCATTGGCATGGAGGCAGAACCACCTTTCATCAGCAAACACAACACGTGTCTACCCTACCCTCCAATGAGTTCTTGCCTGACACCACTGAAGTCGCAAATGGCAGTGGTTTGAGGTCAGTGAAATGCGCGCTACAAGGCGCGTGGTACAGGGTGTTTCAAAAATGACCGGTATATTTTAAACGGCAATAAAAACTAAACGAGCAGCGATAGAAATACACCGTTTGTTGCAATATGCTTGGGACAACAGTACATTTTCAGGCGGACAAACTTTCGAAATTACAGTAGTTACGATTTTCAACAACAGATGGCGCTGCAAGTGATGTGAAAGATATAGAAGACAACGCAGTCTGTGGGTGCGCCATTCTGTACGTCGTCTTTCTGCTGTAAGCGTGTGCTGTTCACAACGTGCAAGTGTGCTGTGGACAATATGGTTTATTCCTTAGAACAGAGGATTTCTCTGGTGTTGGAATTCCACCGCCTAGAACACAGTGTTGTTGCAACAAGACGAAGTTTTTAACGGAGGTTTAATGTAACCAAAGGACCGAAAAGCGATACAATAAAGGATCTGTTTGAAAAATTTCAACGGACTGGGAACGTGACAGATGAACGTGCTGGAAAGGTAGGGCGACAGCGTACGGCAACCACAGAGGGCAACGCGCAGCTAGTGCAGCAGGTGATCCAACAGCGGCCTCGGGTTTCCGTTCGCCGTGTTGCAGCTCCGGTCCAAATGACGCCAACGTCCACGTATCGTCTCATGCGCCAGAGTTTACACCTCTATCCATACAAAATTCAAACGCGCAACCCCTCAGCGCCGCTACCATTGCTGCACGAGAGACATTCGCTAACGATATAGTGCACAGGATTGATGACAGCGATATGCATGTGGGCAGCATTTGGTTTACTGACGAAGCTTATTTTTACCTGGACGGCTTCGTCAATAAACAGAACTGGTGCGTATGGGGAACCGAAAAGCCCCATGTTGCAGTCCCATCGTCCCTGCATCCTCAAAAAGTACTGGTCTGGGCCGCCATTTCTTCCAAAGGAATCATTGGCCCATTTTTCAGATCCGAAACGATTACTGCATCACGCTATCTGGACATTCTTCGTGAATTTGTGGCGGTACAAACTGCCTTAGACGACACTGCGAACACCTCGTGGTTTATGCAAGATGGTGCCCGGCCACATCGCACGGCCGACGTCTTTAATTTTCTGAATGAATATTTCGATGATCGTGTGATTGCTTTGGGCTATCCGAAACATACAGGAGGCGGCGTGGATTGGCCTCCATATTCGCCAGACATGAACCCCTGTGACTTCTTCCTATGGGGACACTTGAAAGACCAGGTGTACCGCCAGAATCCAGAAACAATTGAACAGCTGAAGCAGTACATCTCATCTGCATGTGAAGCCATTCCGCCAGACACGTTGTCAAGGGTTTCGGGTAATTTCATTCAGAGACTACGCCATATTATTGCTACGCATGGTGGATATGTGGAAAATATCGTACTATAGAGGTTCCCAGACCGCAGCGCCATCTGTTGTTGAAAATTGTAACTACTGTAATTTCGAAAAGTTTGTCTGCCTGAAAATGTCCTGTTGTCCCAAGCATATTGCAACAAACGGTGTATTTCTATCGCTGCTCGTTCAGTTTTTATTGCCGTTTCAAATATACCGGTCATTTTTGAAACACCCTGTACGATTCATGAGACGATAAGAGCTGTAAGTGAGGAAATCCACTGACATAAGCGATTTTGGCAAAGGGAAGGCTGCTGTGGCCCGGCGTCTGAGAATGAGCATCTCGGAAACGTTGAAGCTGGCTGGCTGTTAGTGTTACTGTCGTGAGCATCTGTAGAAATTGGTTAGAGGACGGTGAAACCCCGAGTATACGACAGACCTCATCACAGAATGTTTACATTAGAGGCTTGCCCGTTCCGTAAAGAAGGATATTCGGCGATCGATGATAGATTTGACAGAGTACGGTACTGGTGCAGGCACTAGGGTTTCGATGTACACCCTTCAGCGTACACTACTGAACAAAGGACACCACAGTAACGGTCCCCTACGTGTTCCCATGCTTACCAAACGATGCCGTCAATTACGATTGGAGTCGGCACTTGTTCATCAAAATTGGACCGCGAATCAATGGAAACGAGTCGCTAGGTCGGGCGAATCACTTTTCCTGTTACACCAGATCCACGGTGGTGTCCAGGTACCTCATCATCCTGTCGAACCGCTGTTCTAAAAGCTACGCAAGCCGAGGAGGACAATATTATACGCTGCGATCCATATAAACCTGAACATTAATGAGGGTTAAAATTCGAAAAAAATAATGGGAAACATCTGCAATTTTGGGAGATAATAATACACAATTGGGAGATTACATACATACACATGCAAATGTTCTCACAGAAGTGAGAGTTGGAAGTGCACTCCACCAGCATCGATGAACAACAGTACTCGTTTCAGCAAATTCCACAACGTTCAGGGTCGTGTATCCTCGCCAATGTTGCTGATTTCGTGTTTCTGTAATTGTTCATGGTCTGTTCTTGTACACTCGGCTTTTAAGATACCTCAAGAAGAAAAAATCCCGAGGGGTTGGGTGAAGTGATCGGGGTAGGGGGGCCACAAATTTTTTTCAGATTATTCTGTCACCAAAGAAACTGGTTGTAGGTGACATGGAAGCGTGAGCGCGTGTGGCACGTCGCTCTATCTTGTTGGAAATAACCTTTCGTTAAGTTCGACGTCATCCAGCTGCCCCACAACTGTGCATAAGATCCCCGTATAAACTGTAATGTCTACGGTCGTATCAAAGAAAATGAAGCCAGAAGTCCTGGAAGCTAACACTGCACACCATACACCTACCTTTTCACCATGCAGTAGTGTTTCGTAGATGATATGGGGCTTACTCCAGCCAAGTATCTGATGTTTTGTGTATTGATATAGCCTGACAGATGGAACCATGGTTCAAACAGCTCTAAGCACTATGGGACTTAACATCTGAGGTCATCAGTCCCCTAGACTTAGAACTACTTAAACCAAACTAACCTAAGGATATCAAACACCTCCATGCCCGAGGCTGGATTCGAACCTGCGACTGTGGCAGCAGCGCGGTTCCGGACTGAAGCGCCTAGAACTGCTCGGCCTCAGTGGCCGGAAATGGAACCATGCCTCATCCGTAAACCAAGCTATGGAGAGAATGTCTGGACATTAAATAAGAGACCTCTGAAACCATCGACAGTAACGCATTCTTTTCTCATGATCTGTTTCTTGCAATGTGTTCTCTGTGTGATCGCAATGCCGGTTCCTTGACAGTTCCGACATTTACCGTATGAAATGCCTGTCTCCTGCTCAATCGACGCAACAACTTCCTTGGGGAGTTCTCCAAGCGTTTTCGAACATTATGGATAGCCTCTGTTGTCAATGATGGTCTATGTTTACCACTGTCACTGTTTAGTACACCATTTGTCTCCAGCTTCTTTACAATCGATAAAATTGTTGCCTTTGTTGGAACACTGCGAATACTTTATTCTTTCTGGAATGCCCATTATGTTGTAAACATTCCAATAGGTTTTCCACAATAAAAACTCGGTATAGATTGTGTACTGAATGTTTCTGCAGCTAAAGACTGCGAACGAATCAGTAATTTGCTCATTATTGTAACGCTGCCCGAACTACACACTCATGATCTTCATAAACCTCGACCAACGAGACTACTAGCGAACTAACGTGATCCGAGCAAACGCGGCAATATACCGGACAAAGGACCTAACGCCCAGAAACAACAACCAGCTTGTTAACAACGGACAATTCTTCAGATTCTCTCAGAGGTAGTGAGATCATTAAAACAACTTTCCCTTTCCTACGAGCTTTCAAAGAAATTATGATCCACTGAAGTAGTTAAGGCTTATGTGGAGCGCCCTGTGTTAAGGGGGCATTATTCTAGGCTTCCATGAGACCTGTGGTGCAAAGCACCAGAGCAACTGAGGACTACATGAATATTATTGCGATGATCCTGCATTCCTTCACGTTTGATGTTTCTCCGATGGCGCCACACTGTGATGTCTTGGCCACTACGGACGCCGAATCCGAAATTGATGGAATACGTCTGGGACGTTATCGACGACAGCTCCGCCCCCGCAAACCACCGGCCAGTTTTGTGGAAACTGCATGACCCGGAAGTAGAAATCTAGGGTAACATGCCTCCGGGAACCTAACAAGAACTTTTCGAATCCGTGCCAATCAGAATCACTATTGGACTAACACGCTATTGAGCATGTGGTCGTAATATTTCGGCTCATCAATGCACATTGCCTTTTCTGCCCAAGGAAATCAATGAACAGCAGCGCAGAAAGGATAATATAAACCTGATTTTCAGTCGTTGAAATGGAATTAGGCTGTTTACGTTTTTATGTTAGTAACGCCATGTAGCGCTCTGTATGAAAATCACTGACTCTGCTGTGTGCAGTCTGTGGCTGGTTGTCATTGTTGGTATATTTGCTACTGTAGTGTTGAACAGTTGGATGTTAGCAGCGCGTTGTACTGCGCAATTGGAGGTGAGCCGCCAGCAGTGGTGGACAGTGTTGCCAATTTAGCGACTTTGTCGCTAGAAATGGCGACTTTTGCCTTCGTCTTAGCGACAAAAATTATTTAGCGACTTATCTGGCGACTTTTGAAGTACTGACGACTTTTGAAGTACAAATCAAAACTATTTTGGGCCAGTATTTTCATCAACAAAACTAAGATTTTAACTATAGAATGGGTACTATACTGACTTTGTTCTAGATTTACTAAGTTAAATTAAGTTCATAGCAGATCATGTAGCATTGTTTAGCATTTAGTAAACCTGAATGTGGCAATTGCCTACAGAGAAAGAAAACCTTGACTATAGAACAATTCGTTATTCATTACCCACTAGCCTGTTATTGTCGATAGCGTATCGATCTACAATTCTTCAACTTTTGAACTCCCTTTATTTTTCGAAATGACAAAAAACATACGTAATATTAAGTATAATAAAATACATTCCTGTCCCGCAACCTCTAATTTTTCGAAATGTTAACTCGCAGTCAAATTATTGCCACATGCACAGTGGTAAAGCAACAACAATTCGGTGGGGGTATCTCAGACATTAAGTTTTAAGCAATGAACAATAGGACTGATATCGAGTTACCGAATGAGTAGATTGTTTCATGACCTCTAGGTCGCCTGAGTTTTAATGTATTTTCAGTGATTATAAATTGGTGAAACTTATGTTGTGGTGGCTTACATAATAGATTTACCGCAGAAGAAGAAGCAGTACACTCAAAAATATCGGGATGCGTGGGAAGCGGAACCTGAATTCAATGTGTGGCTGAAACCAGTCATTGGAGACTTATCCAAGGCAAGATGTCAAGTATGTGCAACAGAGTTTTATGCTAAATTGTGTGATATTAGAAAGCATTCGAAAACTATTAAGCATAAACAAAAAATTTATTTAAAAAAACACAAACCACCTCACCTGAGAAAATTGTTCCGAAAACTACAGTTAGAATAGCAAGCAGAGCGGAAGGCGCCCTTTCTTTATTTATTGCTGAACATTGTTCTATTTTAGCTGTAGATCATTTAGGAATACTGTGCAAGAAGGTGTATCCCGGTGATGAGGGCGCTAAAAACGTGCAATTACAGCGTACAAAGTGCACTAACATTATAACTGAAGTTTTGGGTCCATATTTTACACAATCATTGGTTGAAGATATAGGTAACCAAAAATACAGTGTACTAATAGACGAATCCACAGATGTATCAATATCTAAAATGCTAGGTATCGTTATATGGTACTATAGTGTAAACAACCAAACCATTAGATCAGCATTTCTCAAACTCGCTGTAGTAGAAACTTCAGATGCAAGGAATCTGGCTGCGGTTCTTGTGAATTCTTCGAAAGATGTCAAACTTCCAATCGGTAATATGGTAGGAATTGGCACAGATAATGCTTCTGCAATGGTTGGAATAAACAATGGGCTTTTCGAACAACTCAAGAGAGAATATGGTTTGAAGCATTGGTATTGATCCGTTGCATTTGTCACTCTCTTCAGCTTGCAGTTTCGCACGCCTCAGTGAATACCATACCTAGAAACATAGTGTTTCTTGTACGGGATACCTACAATTGGTTCTCCATTTCACCCAAAAGACAAGAGGAATATAAAAAGGTTTATGAGATAATAAATAATAAATTGTGGAAAACAGCAACTAAAAATTTTGAAGGTCTGTGCAACACGTTGGCTTTCAATTGAACCAGCAATACGAAGAATTCTGGAGCAGTGGGAAGAACTAAAACTACATTTTTCACTTGCCATGGTTCAAGACAATTGTTAAACTGCCGATCTTCTGTACAAGATGTATTGTGACGACTCAAATCATCTTTACACGTTTTACCTTAAACATGCTTTAAAAGACGTACAAATAGCAATAGAAGCTTTTGAAGGAGAAGACAATGACCCCACTAAATTACTAGATACACTCGTATTTCTCATGCAGTCACTCGGACAAAACATAGTTTTTCCAACTGTTGATTTGTTGACAATACCAGTTCCAAGCGAATGTGTGTACTCAAATCCGAACCTTGGCTTTATGTTTGAACAGAAATTGTCTGAGTCAAGTTTGTCTGAAGAATATAAGTTTACTTGAAGAAGAGATGCATTCAGTTTAGTATGAAACTCATAAAAGAAATACAACAAAGACTGCCAAGTAACGTTACGACCCTGAAAAAAATGTCAATGATGAATGTTGAAGAAATACTAAAAGTGAATAAAAATAATGCTGTAACGGATGTAGCCAAAGAATTGGGTTTTAGTTGGGATTTCATAGACGGTATGCTGCAAGAATGGCATAATATCAACTTCATTAGGTGGAATAACACTACTAACACTGTTCGATTTTGGAGTGAGGTTTTGCAGTATAAAAATGTCGCAGGGGAGAATCCTTTTTCTTTGATTTCACAGCTAGCACTGACTGTTCTCTGCCTACCGCATTCAAATGCAGAAGTGGAAAGAATATTCAGTTCTATGAACATTATAAAAACTAAACAACGTAACAGATTATCGTTAAAGACAATTAATGCTTTGATCATATTGGGAGACCAGCTGAAGAAACAATATAAAGATTGTGCATCTTTTGACATACCGTCAGACGTATTGGAGCTTAATGGAAGGAACAAAAGTTCCTCTCTTGCGACAAGACCAGTCGCACTGCATCATCATCTTTTGAGTGACGTTCAACCCTCTACATCAACTACAGTTCTGTCAGAGCATGAAACGAAAGAGTTATTCGATCTTCTGAGTGACGACGATGAATAGCTCACATACCGGTATGTAGATGTTTTGTAACCTAATTTGAGTTCTTGCTTTCTTTTGTTAGAAATGTAGTTGTATATTTCTAGTATATTTGACTACTGCGATTGAAACAACAATTTATGTGTTGCGTCAATTATGATAACATGTTTAATTAAACGTTAGCGTATTTTATATGTATGTTGTTGCAAGCGATGCGTCATTTAATGAAGAGAATATAGCAATTATGTATCAGACAATTTTTATTAATATTTTATTACGCCCCTCCCCCACTTGGCTTATTACACCATTCACAGCACGAAATTTTCAGTACACCCCTAGTAAAATCAGTTTTAGCGTCTTTTGATATTGAATCTAGCGACTCTGGTTTTTTAGAGTTGGCAACACTGGTGGTGGATGTGGAGAGAGAAATGCCAGAGTTTGGAGAGGTCACTATAAGCGGACGACTTGGACATGTGTCCGCCAGAAAAAGGAAATTTGTAAGACTGGATGTCATATACATATATATATATATATATATATATATATATATATATATATATATATATATATATATTCATGACATCAAGTCTTAGAAATTTCCTTTTTCTGGCGGACACATGTCCAAGTCGTCCACTTATAGTGACCTCTCCAAACTCTGGCATTTCTCTCTCCACATCCACCACCAGTGTTGCCAACTCTAAAAAACCAGAGTCGCTAGATTCAATATCAAAAGTCGCTAAAACTGATTTTACTAGGGGTGTACTGAAAATTTCGTGCTAAAGGCACTAACTACTGATAGACATAGTTAGCAAATGAAATATTTTGATGGAGAGCAAACAATGTATTTACCTTAATAAACTTCAAAAGTCATGATATATATATATATATAATGACTTTTGAATATATATATATAAGGACTTTTGAAGGAACAAAAGTTCCTCTCTTGCAACAAGACCAGTCGAACTGCATCATCATCTTTTGAGTGACGTTCAACCCTCTACATCAACTACAGTTCTGACAGAGCATATATATATATATATATATCATGACTTTTGAAGTTTATTAAGGTAAATACATTGTTTGCTCTCCATCAAAATATTTCATTTGCTAACTATGCCTATCAGTAGTTAGTGCCTTTAGTAGTTAGAATCTTTTATTTAGCTGGCAGTAGTAGCGCTCGCTGTATTGCAGTAGTTCAAGTAACGAAGATTTTTGTGAGGATTCATGAAAGGTACAGGTTATTGTTAGTCAGGGCCATTCTTTTGTAGGGATTATTGAAAGTCAGATTGGGTTGCGCTAAAAAATATTGTGTCAGTTTAGTGATGATCAGAATAGGTAAAGAGAAAACTGTTTGAGTACGTTGAGTTTTGCTCAGCTGTTTGAAAATCAGATAATGTAGAAATTTACTAGCACAGTCATTCATAATTTTTCTAAGGGGACGTTACAGAAAATACGGTACTCACGCACGGGTGGATCGTAGGGAAATCATGCAAGACTATTTGGCAGCTGCATTTAAAGGTATTGCCGGTGACTAATAGTTTCTGTGATAAAGCACCTGGTAACGAGTGTGGTATGTATTATTAGACGTAGCAGATAACAACAAACTTCGCACTTGATCAAACATCTACCGAACAAAACAGCTACGCAGGCATAGCGCCTGAGCCGTTATTTGACTCTCTATAACGAGTGGTCTTATGATACTCCACAGGATAAATAATTACAGCAAAGTCGACGTGGCTGCAAAGTGAAATATTTATTTGCGATCAGAGAAAGTAAAATAAAGGATTGAAATTTACGTAACTTCGAAATCAAATTGACAGCACCAGTATTACGGTAAATTCATAAACAAACGTTCTGAACGCACGATTATTTAGTTTCGAATGAGTTTCGGGGACAAGGTACTATTATGTACAGATAAAATTTGTTTACTGTCTATTAAAATACTTCTATGTCATAAGAAGTTTGTTTAGGTGCATAGTTCATAAGGAATATATTTTCAGTTACGAAACTGTATCATTCTATAGGGAATCTAGACACACAATCGCTTGCATATACATACAGTTTTCTTTCGAGCAGTGTCTATGGTGTAACAAAAACCTATCCATCAGGACTGAAACAGCTCTACGTTTCAAGGATATCGTAGTTTTCTAGACATAATAATACAAGTTAATGACTAAAGCAAAGAACCGTGTAATTGTGACGGCTTGCAGGCAGGGGACCGCACTTACTCGGTATCGCCGATTTCGTCCAAATTTATGGTTCATATAGGACTTGTCTAGAGTTTAAAGTGATAGAAATGGGACCTCCAGATGGCCAAGCGTTTTGAGAAAATGACATTTTCGGCGAGAGTCTAGTGAGGCGTCGGCCATTTAACGTAGTTACCAGACGACAGGTGGCACAGCGGAATAAGTGGTGTCGGTAACTATGCGGAAATTTCGTTTTTCATTTTCAATTTTTGCGTTAGTTACACTACAAATAAACCGAAATAATGTTTAGTATACAGTATTTATTAATATTTTCGTCAAAGACGTGAAAAGGAAAGGCAATGGAGAATTTGGGATTGGAATTAAATTTCGAAGAAGGGCGTGCACGAGCACTTCGTAGGAAAAGTTGGATACTTTTATTATTTTACGGTTGAAGACTTACGCGTGATGGGATGGTATTCATCGTAAAAATGGGGGACGCAGTCATTTTCTTGGCATCTTGTACGTGTTATAAACGCCGCATTTCTACAATTGCAAGTTTGTTTTAAAGTTTCTATAGAGAAAAGGTTTACTGTCATAATAGATCCGCTTTCATCGCACAGTTTGGCAGCAAACCACGCGTAAACATAGTTTCGTCAAATATTGGCAAGGCCGGCTGATGATGTACAGTGGAATGTATTTTGATAGTCCTCTCGGAATGTGATTTCTTGTTCTCTCTCGCTGAGATCGGAGTAGTTCCGAAGCTCCTTTGTTTAAATTATTTTGCTGACGAGAGCAAGTTGCACTATTGGAATGCGTTTGGGTGGAATCATTTTAACGCTGCATAATGGTAATCCTACTTCATTCTGAAAAATCTCGTCTTATAATTGTGGATTTTTTTGTTTCCCAACAGGTAAATTAACAGAAGACATTTGTTCTCTTGCGCGTTGTGCTTCATCACATGAGCCACGAAGTTTTAGTTTCCCAGATTTTGGCGTAGCGATGACGACATTTCTTTAGTCTTCTGGGTACTCATTCAGCGTTTTTTGAAACCTCGGTTCATACGAGCCAGTGCTCTCTTGTAGGCAAACATAGATTGTTATCAATACTTTTCCAAAACGGGTTATAGCATATAGTGCTATGTACGAATGGGTTACTTTGTTCACTTTTCGTTTTATTTCCAGTATAAGTAACGTAAAAATTGAAAATAACAAAGTGTCTACGTAGAGACGTGACCCAATGGCCCACGGACCGCAATTCTGGACCCTTCCGCTGCGATAATCGCTGTATGGAAACCACCCGAACATAAATGGCTCATGCCGCACCCAACCAGCCCCAAAAATGTTATTTTTTCTAAACGCTTGGTCATCTGTAGCTCCCACATCTGTCGCTTGGCAAAGTCCCGCAGATACCACAAATCATATCCGCTCAAAAAAGGAGAACATTTCATTGTAGTTAAATTGTTTGATTCTTACACTTATATTGCAGTATAATTATAAAATACACATATAGTCGTTCGGAATTTTACAAGCATGCTTAAAGACAGCAGTTTGCACACCTTCATGGACCGTCCTGTAAACAACGGAAATAAGTTATCAGTGTGGTTTCGCTTGTGAGACGTCTCGATTTCCGTTAGGCACAGGAAAAGCTTGTGATAAAAAGTCACCGTGTAGTAACATTCTATCCACAGATGTTTGGTAACATCCTCTCCGGTTCTAGAAACAATTGACAAACAGTTCCGCTGCTGAAGAAACATTATATTTACTTAATTTTAACATCCGAAGCCAAAGCAGGGTTTGAAGTGAAAGCAAATATTATCTTGACACACGACGTTGTTAGTCGCTCTGCTGGAGAGGTAGATGGCGATAACAGATGATATCACGCAAGACTTTCGTAAGTGGAACAGATGGTGTATTTAACTCCATTGTTTGCCACACCTTCTTAAAGTGTAGGAGATGAAAAAAGAGACTTGTCATGTTTACAGTCTTAATTCCCCGCAAAGAAAAAAAATCGAGAAATAGCGATAACAAATCGACACGTTTATGCCTTTGAGAGAGTTATGCTGTTCGGCTGAACCATCGATAAAGCGAAATATTAAGTACAACAATTATGTGTAGCAGTTACAACAAAACAACTCGAATAATTTCATTTATATGGTGGGTACAGCATTCCGTAAAGTGTTGTCTTGCACTTTCTGTGTTTTGCTTGTTTGTTGTACGTTCTCCAGCCAGTAGTGTGTGCCGTCACCAACTGTGGGCATCTTGGTGCAAGTTTGAGTATACGAGAAGAAAATTCATACAAATACATATTGTTACTGTTGTTCTGGTCTTCAATCCGAGGACTGATTTGATGCAGCTCTCCATGCTACTCTATCCTGTGCAAGCCTCGAAGATCTCCGAGTAATTACTGCGACCCACGTCCTTATGAATCTGCTTGCTGTATGCATCTCTTTGTCTCCCTCTACGATTTTTACCCCCTTTACTAAATTTGCAATCCTTTGATGTGTCACAATGTGTTCTGCCAACTGATCCCCCCTTCCAGTCAGGTAGTACCTCAAATTTCCTTTCTTCCCAGTTATATTCACTACCTCCGCATCAGTTACGTGATCTAACGATCTAATCTTCAGCATTCTTCTGAAGCGCCACATTTCTTAACCTGCTATTCTGTTCTTGTCCGATCCGATTATCATTCGTGTTTCACTTCCATACATGGCTAAACACGATACAAATACTTTCAGAAAAGACTACCTGTCACTTAAATCTATACTCAATGTTAACAAAGTTCTCTTCTTCAAAAACGCTTTTCTTGCTATTGCCAGTCAACATTTTATATCCCCTCTTCTTTGGCCATCATCACTTATTTTGCTGCCCATGTAGCAAAACTCATTTACTACGTTCAGTGTCTCGTTTCCTAACATAATTTCCTTAGAACCACCTGATTAAATTCGACTATATTCCACTATCCTCGTTTTGCTTTGGTTGATGTTCATCTTATGCCCTCCTTTCGAGACAACGTCCATCCCGTTGAGCTGCTCTTCCAAGTCCTTTGCTGTCTGTGACAGAATTATGATCTTATCAGAAAACATCTAAGTTTTTATTTCTTCTTCCTTGACTTTAATTCTTTCTCCAAATTTGTCCTTTATTTCCTTTACTTCTTATTCAATGTACGTACTGAATAACGTCGGGGATAGGCCACAACCCTGTCTCACTCCCTTCTCAACCACTGCTTCCCTTTGTGGTGTCACCGCCAGACACCACACTTGCTGGGTGGTAGCCTTTAAATCGGCCGCGGTCCGCTAGTATACGTCGGACACTCGTGTCGCCTCTATCAGTGATTGCAGACCGAGCGCCGCCACACGGCAGGTCTAGAGACACTTCCTAGCACTCCCCCCAGTTGTACAGCCAACTTTGCTAGAGATGGTTCACTGACAAATTACGCTCTCATTTGCCGAGACGATAGTTAGCATAGCCTTCAGCTACGTCATTTGCTACCACCTAGCAAGGCGCCATTATCATTTGCTATTTATCTTGTGATGCATGTACCGTCAGACCAATGTTCACCAATTATGGATTAAAGTTAAGTATTCCAACAGCTACGACCTTTTTTGCTAAAGTCTAACTTCCTTAAATGTTCCAGACCTCACGCCAGCCGGCGTGAGCTTAACGCGTGCCTTTCGGCTACCAATCATAGTGGCTTGGCTGTCTTGCCAAGTCACAACACCCTTCATGCCCCTCAACTCTTATAACCGCCGCCTGGTTTCTGTACAAAATGTAAATAGCCTTTCGCTCCCTGTATTTTATCCCTGCTACCCTCAGAATTTCAAAGAGAGTATTCCAGTCAACATTGTCAAAATCTTTCTCTGAGTCTACGAATGCTATAAACGTAGATTTACCTTTCCTTAACCTATCTTCTAGAGGAGGTGTAGAGTCAGTATCGATCGCGTGTTCCTACATTTCTCCGGAATCCAAACTGAGCTTCATCGAGGTCGGCTTCTACCAGTTTCTTCACTCTTCTGTAAAGGATTTCCACGCCTGTCAGCACCTGCTTTCTTTGGAAATGGAATTATTATATTTTTCTTGAAGTCTAAGGGTATTTCGCCTGTTTTATGCATCTTGCTCACCAGATGGAAGACTGTTGTCATGGCTGGCTCTCCCAAGGCTATCAGTAGTTCTAACGGAACGTTGTCTACTTCCGGCGCCTAGTTTCGATCTAGGTCTTTTAGTGCTCAGTATCTTATTTCGTATCTCATCTTCATCTACGTCCTCTTCAACTTCTCTAATATTGATCCCAAATATATCTCCCTTGTACATACCCTCTATATACGCCTTCCACCTTTCAGCATCCCCTTCTTTGCTTAGGACTGGTTTTCCATATGAGCTCTTCATATTCATGCAGGTGGTTCTCTTTTCGCCAAAGGTCCCTTTAATTCCCCTGTAGTCGCTATTTGTCTTTCCCATAGTGATATATGCGTCTAAATCCTTGCATTTCTCCTTTAGCCATTCCTGCTTCGCCATTTTGCACTTCCTCTAATCTCATTTTTTAGACCTTTATGTTGTCTTTCTCCTGATTCAGTTGCTGGATTTTTATATTTTCTCCATTCAACAATTAACTTCAAAATCTCTTCTGTTACCGACGTAGCTCTCGTCTTTCTACCTACTTCATCCTCCGCTGTCTTCACTATTTCCTCTCTATCCATTCTTCTCCTAGTGTATCCCTTTCTTCTGTTCTTGTCAATCGTTCTCTAATGTTCCCTCTGAAACTCTCAACAAGCACTGGTTCTTTCAATTTGTCCAGGTCCCATCTCCTTCAATTCCAACCTTTTTCCAATTTCTTCATTTTTAATCTACAGTTGATAATCAGTAAATTGCGATCAGAGTCCATACTTGTCCCTGGAATTGTGTTACGGTTTAAAATCTAGTCCCGGAATCTTTGTCTTACCATTATATAATCAATCTGAAACCTTCCACGTATATAACCTTCTTTCATGATTCTTGAATCAAGTGTCAGCGATGTTCTGTGTAAAATTCAAAATTCTTCCAGACTACTTTCTCTCTCATTCCTCCCCCCCTCCCCCCCCCCCCCCCCGCACGTACTATTATTCATTTGTCCTTGTCTTTCTTTTAATTCCAGTCCCTCGTGACTATTAAATTTTCGTCTCCCTTAACTATCTGAATAATTTCTTCAATGATTTCATCAACTGCGGAGCTAATTGGCATATAAACTTGTACTACTGTGGTGGGTATGGGCTTCGTGTCTATCTTGGCTTCAATAATGCGTCCATTATGCTGTTCATAGTACCTTGTCCCTGTTCATATTTTCTTATTCATTATTAAACCTATTCTTACATTCCACTATTTTATTTTGTATTTATAACCCTGGATTCACGTGACCAGAAGTCCTGTTCCTGCTGCTACCGAACTTCACTAACTCCCACTATATCCATCATCAACCCATCCATTTCAGTTTTTAAATTTTCTAACCTACCTGCCCGATTAAGGGATCAGACATCCCACGCTCCGATCCGCAGAACGCCAGTTTTGTTTCTCTTGATAACGACATACATATTGCGAACGGGATTTACGTGTTTTTCTGCCACGTGGACTGTCTACAGCAGAGTTGCTTGAAAGACAGCCAGCCACACCTTTGATGTTGTTGTTCCATATTATGACAGTCATTCTCCAGAGGCAGACATTCCTATGACACTGACATGGTTTAGGGCCTAAGAGATTAGATAGATATACCAAGCAATCTGCCTAGTAATCATAACGGGAAGCTTCCAGAAAGACCTCTTCTTCACGTAATAGTTTGTGCTCATTTCCCACGAACATCCGCTGCGAAACTGAATCATATACTGTGCCTACATACGTGATTTGAATGTAACACACACATACCAAATCACTTCTCCCTGCATTTATCACCACATGCACACATTTCTGACGTATAAGATAAACCAGTTACATTACATAGCTACTATTTATGTTCTGTTGCTAGGTTAATATTTATAGGTACACATCGGTATTTTGAAAGGCGGTAGTTAACTCATCTGTAACAATGTGAGCCTATTTACATTATACAAGTATGTGTCAATCAGTTGTACAATGAGTATTACTACTTGTAATATAGCTAAAAGGAATTCTTTGTTCTTCGACCAAGATAATCAGGTAATTTGTAGAATGAGAAGGCAGTTATGAATGTTTTTAATTTCATTTTTAATCAGCTGGGATTTACTTTTTATTGCTACTGTTAGATAGGATGTTGTTGAAAACGCGAAACCAGAGAACATAACTCCACACTAAGCGCTAAACTGATAGGCAAAGTTAATATGAAACATTTTTTGTGACTACGGAAAACCGTATTTCAGTTGCGACTGATTTTTATTGTCAGCGATGTATACCTTTAAGGGGTAAACGTACTGGAATACGAATGAAGGCATTCCAAAATATTTTACAGACTTACGAAAGATTTGTGGTTATCTACATTACATGATAATCTTTCTGTTCGCTTATGAATTTTTTATGTATTACAGGTGCCTCAGAAGATAATTTCATAGGATGATTGTAAGCGAAAAAATGCGAAGTGAGTCAGCACAGTGCGAAACATGTGAAATCGAGCCTCTTGATTAATGTATCTTTGTTTCTTATTGAGATCGACCACAAGACTTTCACACATTATATTTCATTTAGCATATGACTAATAATGTCAGCACGCAGTACCAGGTTATCTTTTCTTCTTTGAAACTATATAATATCTTCGTGGAAGTGAGGTAAACTGTTTGATAAGGACGTACTGTAGGCCCTTTCAGTTGTCGTCTGGACTGAGCCTTTGATTAGTATGCGCGTGTCATCAGCTGAGATTATAGCTTTTTAACAGTGATTTAAAGTCGTCGGAAGATTATTATGTAGATTAAGAACGGAAGGACATCCAGTGCTGAACCTTGTGTGACTCCCGCCTTGTGTCATGTTCCCTCACTCTGATGTTAGTTTTATTCATGTGGCACAGTCTATCAATGTAATCCTCTGATTATGTTTTGACCCTGAAAGTAAATAAATATAGCCTATTGCCCCTAAACAGGTGAAGAGATCCGTCGCTCTTAGATTATTCTATTTGTGAAAAATCGGTGGAAACAATACGTAGCCATGCGGGGGAGATCAAAAGAGGAATAACCCCACTGTAGGAAAACCAGATGGCATTCGCATCATAATGAAATCGTAATTCATTCACGAAATACACTGCCGAAAAAAATGCAGTACAGCTGGAAAAACAACGTCGATTTTGATCCGAAGACGGCTTATGCCACCTGAGGGACCGTAGATGTACTAATAGAAGTTTCACCCTCATCCACCAACAGATAGCTTATGGGCATAGCTACCAGAGTGCCATCTGTCTCGACCCTTTAATAGGGAATGCTCACAGTGAGAATGCTCAATGTGATGCAAAGGTGTTAATCAAGTAGGGAGCCAGGTGACGCAGGCGCACTCGTGCTTGCTACAGCCAACTGACATGCTACGTTATGCAGATGATATTGCTATAGTCACGGAGACAAAAAAAAATCTAGAGGAAGTCCTCAGAACAATGGAAAAAATTATATGCAATCAGTATGGAATGAGAATAAACAAGATAAAGACTAAAGAGATGGTATGCTGTACAGGAGCAGAATATGAACCTCTGAGAATGAGAATTGGAAGAGAGGAGCTGGAAGTGATAGAGGAATTTACTTACCTGGGTAGCAAAATCACAGGAGATGGTGGAAGCCGGAAGGAAATTGCGACCAGAATACAAAAGGCCAAAATTGCATTTAAATGAGAAGGAACTTACTCACCAGCATCAACATCATTCTGAAAATAAGGAAACGTATCATGAAAGGTTTCGTTTGGAGTGCGGCCCTATACGGATGTGAAACTTCGACAATTGAAAAAGAAGACAGAAGACGGTTAGAGGCCCTGGAGATGTGGTGCTATAGAAGGATGATGAAGATCAGCTGGAGAGACAAAGTAATAAATGAAGAGGTGCTTAGAAGAGTACAGGAAACCAGATCTCTGTGGAGGCACATCAAAACAAGAAGAGACAAACTTGTAGGGCACATACTACGACACAACAACATCATTGGAACAATAGCAGAAGGAGCTATTGAGGGAAGGAATCGGCGGGGGCGACCAAGGATATCATACATGCAACAGATCATGAGTGACGTTGCATGTAACACATACGTGGAAATGTAGAGGAAGGCAGACAGAAGAGAGGAATGGCGCTCTGCTGCAAACCAACCTCAGGGTTGAACACTATAAGAAGAAGAAAGACAGCCAACTGTGCGAGTTTGAAATGGGTCAAACAGCGGCCTTCCGAGTGGCGGGATCATCCTTTAGGAGAAATGCTACACAAGCTCGAGCGCCGCGTCCGTTGTGCAATGGTGCTGGTGTCAGTGGTCACGTGACCATCTCTCTCTGTAGACGGGGTTCTGGACATCCCCGCAGCACAGACGCCTGCCACGATCGTCGTATTATAAGGGCAGCAGTGGCAGATCTTACAGCTACCACAGCACAGATAAGAGTACTTGTGAAACCAGACACGTCAACACGAACTGTTCCGAGGCGGTTACTAGGAGGGGGATTACGGACACAGACACTTCCAGCCCGTCTTCCACTCACGCCACACCATCGACGTGCATGTCTCGACTGGTGCCCTCAGAGGATCATTAGGAAGAAGGAATGGAAGGCCGTGGTCTTCAGCGATTAAATCAGATTCTGCCTGCTCTCGAGTGATGGTCGTTTGCTGTGCTACGTATACCTCGTGAGTACTGTCCCGTGGATTGCATTCGTTCAAGACACACTGGCCCCAACCCGCGCCTTAAGGTCTGGGACGCGATAAGCTACAACTTTCGTTCGCCTTTGGTGTTTCTGGAGGGGACGCCTAACCAGCGCTCGGTACGTGCATAATGTTGTTATACTCGTTCTTTTGCCGTTCTTGTAACAAGAAGGTGATGTGGCGTTCCAACAGGATAATGCTCGCCCAACACGGCCCGTGAAACTTGACGTTCTCTGAAAGACGTGCAGCAGCTTCCCTGGCTGGGGCGACCTCCGGATTTGTCTCTATTCGAACCGTGTGGGATATGATGGGCCGAGAAGTGACTCTTGCGAATCATTAACCAACAACTCTTACAGAACTGCGTGAACAGGCCGAGAAGGCATAGCATAATGTATCCCAGGAAAGTATTCGCCAACTCTACGGCAGACTGAATGCCACCCGTGGAGGATATACCACATACTAATATGGGTATTTCAGCATGGATCGATATATGGTACCTCAGGACCGCATGTGCTGTTGATA
The DNA here is from genome assembly GCF_023864275.1 of Schistocerca cancellata. NCBI lineage: Eukaryota > Metazoa > Arthropoda > Insecta > Orthoptera > Acrididae > Schistocerca > Schistocerca cancellata. Next base: position 1,112,692,454 of record NC_064626.1, on the reverse strand, counting down.
TGTAAACGTAATCATTTCATGTTCTCCATACGCACTGTCACCACAATAAATTTTCTGTGAACTGGAAACACCTAAAAGGGTGCACTAACTTTTTTCTTCGGCAGTGTAAATGATTCACAAAACACTAAGATATTTTCTTGGGTACTGCTCATCAGTATGGTATACTTACCAGGGTGGATTAATATGACAGCCAGAGATCCAACAAAGAGCGACACCTATCGTCACTTGATTGGAAAATAAAAGGTCACGTGGCACCACGGCCTGGTGCAAGTCTTTCAATTGAACGCCACTTCTTCGACTTGCGTGTCCTTAAAAGCACCGGCACCCGGTTTTCCCCGAACGTTCACCCATCCAGGATTGGTTAGCAAACGTGAGAGCGTTACAGAGATGGTCAACAAACTCCAATACTAGGCGCAAAACGAGCGGCGCTGTGTATCACGGAGAAGTTTGAAACATCCCCTTAGAAAAATTATACAAGACCGTCCTTAAACTGACACACAATATTTTTTTAGCGCAACGCAATCTGACTTTCAGAAATCCCTACAAAAGAATGGCCCAGACAAACATTAAACTATACCTTTCACAAATCACTTACCTCACAAAAATCTTCGTTACTCGAACTACTGCAATACAGCGAGCGCCACTATTGCCAGCTAAATAAAAGATTCAAACTACTGAAGGCACTAACTACTAGTAGGCATAGTTAGCAAATGAAAGATTTTAATAGAGAACAAACAATGTATTTACCTTAACAGTCATCATGTATACAGCAGTTCATGACATCCATTTTTACAAATATCTTACCTCCGCCATTTCTCTCCCCACATCCACCACTGCTGGCGGCTCACCTCCAACTGCGCAACGCTACGCGCTGTTCACATCCAGCTGCCGCTGCCCAACACTACAATGGCAGACAACAATGCAAACTAGCCACAGACTGCACACAGCACAGCCAGTGATTTTCATACAGAGCGCTACGTAACGTTGCCAATAAGAAAACATAAACAGCCTACTTACATAAAGAAAACATAAACAGCCTACTTACAAGTTTACTGTTGAAACTGCTAGAGAGTGTGTGCTTAGAGGAGTCGGGTAACATATTGCTTTCTTCCATATAAGTTTGTCACGAACTTACCAACCCAGGAAATCAGAAAAATTAGACATCACACGGAGATGTATCAACAGTCGTTCTTCCCACTCACCACTCTCTAATGCAACAGGGAAGGGTGGAGTAGCCTCTGCCATACACCTTATGGGGGCTTTCAGAGTATAAGTGGATATGTAGAATGTAGAACTCTATTCTTGAAACAGGAGCGTCTTTAATGCCGTAACATTTTAGTTCCTCCGTGTAGCTTTGTGGACTACAGAAGGGCCACATTACTTTACCAACGAAGTAATTACTCTCGTTCATTTCTACCAGGACTTTATTTTGGAGGTTTTGTTCGTTAGATGTTTGACCGGCCCGAACACAAGACAATTTACACAGTGGAGTATTTTCTGAATTTTCGTAACCAAATTGAAGTAAAATTTTTGTCCGAATTTGCGTAGCAAAAAGAATGGGGACTGGACAAATGGGGTGTCAAATTGACCAGAGTGAAGCCTATTTTGTATAACTGTATTAAATTGCTTGAAAGTAATCATTGCTGATGAAGAATAAATTTGTGGGCTATTTGAGCCAAAACGGAAATATTTAACGAGTAGCTGCTCCTAGCTTCGAAGTGTCAAAAAGTTTGTCACCTCAGCGAATAGCTATTTTGCTCGTAAATAGTTTCGTTGGTATAGAAATTGTAGAATTATTTATGTCATGTCGAAAAAAACTGTCAGATTACAGTATAAATTGAAAACTTCTCTTCATTTATATACTCATCATAATAGCAGAATCTATATTTAAATACATCATATTTCATGCTTTCTGGAAATAAAGAACTGTCAAATGTTTTTTGAAATGGTTTGTATAAAAGTGAGATATAAAGCAGGTTAGAGAGACATCTGAATCGTTGTATTTACTGCATATGATTTCCCTTATCTTTCAAAAGCACGTGAAATGTTTTAGTATAGTTAATTTATCACTTCCATACTTGGGGGTGCTGAAAAGTAGTTCCTATAATTTTTATGCGAAAACTCTTATACCTTTTGAAGTAAAATAAACTTTATTAACGTTCTACATCTACAGGGTGTTTAAAAAATGACCGGTATATTTGAAACGGGAATAAAAACTAAACGAGCAGCGATAGAAATACACCGTTTGTTGCAATATGCTTGGGACAACAGTACATTTTCAGGCAGACAAACTTTCGAAATTACAGTAGTTACAATTGTCAACAACAGATGGCGCTGCGGTCTGGGAAACTCTATAGTACGATATTTTCCACATATCCACCATGCGTAGCAATAATATGGCGTAGTCTCTGAATGAAATTACCCGAAACCTTTGACAACGTGTCTGGCGGAATGGCTTCACATGCAGATGAGATGTACTGCTTTAGCTGTTCAATTGTTTCTGGATTCTGGCGGTACACCTGGTCTTTCAAGTGTCCCCACAGAAAGAAGTCACAGGGGTTCATGTCTGGCGAATAGGGAGGCCAATCCACGCCGCCTCCTGTATGTTTCGGATAGCCCAAAGCAATCACACGATCATCGAAATATTCATTCAGGAAATTAAAGACGTCGGCCGTGCGATGTGGCCGGGCACCATCTTGCATAAACCACGAGGTGTTCGCAGTGTCGTCTAAGGCAGGTTGTACCGCCACAAATTCACGAAGAATGTCCAGATAGCGTGATGCAGTAATCGTTTCGGATCTGAAAAATGGGCCAATGATTCCTTCGGAAGAAATGGCGGCCCAGACCAGTACTTTTTGAGGATGCAGGGACGATGGGACTGCAACATGGGGCTTTTCGGTTCCCCATATGCGCCAGTTCTGTTTATTGACGAAGCCGTCCAGGTAAAAATAAGCTTCGTCAGTAAACCAAATGCTGGCCACATGCATATCGCCGTCATCAATCCTGTGCACTATATCGTTAGCGAATGTCTCTCGTGCAGCAATGGTAGCGGCGCTGAGGGGTTGCCGCGTTTGAATTTTGTATGGATAGAGGTGTAAACTCTGGCGCATGAGACGATACGTGGACGTTGGCTTCATTTGGACCGCAGCTGCAACACGGCGAATGGAAACCCGAGGCCGTTGTTGGATCACCTGCTGCACTAGCTGCGCATTGCCCTCTGTGGTTGCCGTACGCGGTCGCCCTACCTTTCCAGCACGTTCATCCGTCACGTTCCCAGTCCGTTGAAATTTTTCAAACAGATCCTTTATTGTATCGCTTTTCGGTCCTTTGGTTACATTAAACCTCCGTTGAAAACTTCGTCTTGTAGCAACAACATTGTGTTCTAGGCGGTGGAATTCCAACACCAGAAAAATCCTCTGTTCTAAGGAATAAACCATGTTGTCTACAGCACACTTGCACGTTGTGAACAGCACACGCTTACAGCAGAAAGACGACGTACAGAATGGCGCACCCACAGACTGCGTTGTCTTCTATATCTTTCACATCACTTGCAGCGCCATCTGTTGTTGAAAATTGTAACTGCTGTAATTTCGAAAGTTTGTCCGCCTGAAAATGTACTGTTGTCCCAAGCATATTGCAACAAACGGTGTATTTCTATCGCTGCTCGTTTAGTTTTTATTGCCGTTTCAAATATACCGGTCATTTTTGAAACACCCTGTGTATTCTTCATGCGACTTATTTCTTTCTCAACTTAGTCACCCTGGCGACCACCACATTTCTCTCAATCAGAGACAATTTTTTTCGTATCGACACTGTATAATGTTTGACTTTGTTGATGAAACTATAGACTCACATCTTCTTCTTCACAACCAAAGTGAAGTTCACAAAAGAGTTGTGTAAGTTTTGGAAACAGATGGAAATCGGATGGGGCACTGTATGGAGGACGAGCGATGACAGCGAACACAAGGCGTCGGAGTGTCTCAGATGTCATAGACACGTGCGTGGTCTGCCACTGTCATGCTGCTCCATGTGTGGACGAACTCTTAGAAATCGTGCTTTCTGTTTTCTGGGGGTCTCGCAGTACCTTGTAGAGTTTATGGTGGTGCATTTAAGCATGAATTTCAAACGCACCACACCTGAAACGCCGGTCGGGGTGACCGAGCGGTTCTAGGCGCTACAGTCTGGAACTGCACAACCGCTACGCTCGCAGGTCGAATCCTGCTTCGGACATGGCTGTGTGTGATGTTCTTAGGTTTTTTAGGTTTAAGTAGTTCTAAGTTCTAGGGGACTGATTACCTCAGAAGTTAGGTCCCATAGTGCTCAGAGCCAGCCACACCTGAAACATCCAAGAACATCTACATCTACATTTATACTCCGCAAGCCACCCAACGGTGTGTGGCGGAGGGCACTTTACATGCCACTGTCATTACCTCTCTTTCCTGTTCCAGTCGCGTATGGTTCGCGGGAAGAACGACTGCCGGAAAGCCTCAAAGCCTCCGTGCGCGCTCGAATCTCTCTAATTTTACATTCGTGATCTCCTCTGGAGGTATAAGTAGGGGGAAGCAATATATTCGATACCTCACCCAGAAACGCACCCTCACGAAACCTGGACAGCAAGCTACACCGCGATGCAGAGCGCCTATCTTGCAGAGAGCATTACTTTCATTCGTCTATGGATTTCAATTGGAGGCATGTTTTCTGCGGTCACAAACTCGATTACAGCACGGTGTTTCTCATGCACCGGCATGGTTGCGTTACACACTAAAACGTTACACGCTACAATTCGGAGCCCTCTAGGGGCAGAAGGTTGCAACTTGCGTCAGCGAAGCGGGAATGTCGATCGAGTAATACGTATGACATGTAATACCTCAATCGATGTTGAGAACAGAATAAAACGTTCGGAGACATTACTTAAAACATTTAACTGTTATTCAATTTTTTATTTATTTATTTTTTCATAAATTATTCACATATAGTTCAAATGGTTCAAATGGCTTTGAGCACTATGGGACTTAACATCTAAGGTCATCAGTCCCCTAGAACTTAGAACTAATTAAACCTAGCTAATCTAAGGACACCACACACACATCCATGCCCGAGGCAGGATTACAACCTGGGACCGTAGCGCCTAGAACCGCTCGACCATACCAGCCGGCCACATGTAGTCATGGGTCAAAATTGAGACCTCTCGCCGTAATATGGAATGAGTCAGTTTTACAGTTATTGTACTCTTTCTCAGCAGAAAGTATGACAACGTGCTGACCATTATTCTGTTTACCTGTATTTTTCTTTTATATACAGTGCTTTACATTTAACTATATCTACGTCTCTCACGATCTGTCAGACCCAGCAGGAAGTTTAATATCGACGTTAATATATGGATATTAACTATCCACGATGTTAAAAATATCGATAAATATTCCCAATTTTTTGGATTTTCATAAACGCATCCTGATCTACCAGAAGGCGTAATGTTGATGCTAATATATACTCGTAGATATGAATTTTTCACTATGTCGAATATATCGATAAATATCCCCTACTCTTTCGGTTTTCATAAACACATCCTCAGAAAGAAACTTAATGAATCTTCATTGGTGTGCTTTCGTTTGTGAAGCCGAGGTGGTAATTGAATTTTATGCAAAAATTTAGAGACGCAGTCACGGAATAAAATAACAGACTGTGTGAAAAGCTCTTATCGAATATGCTGCTTTTCTCATAGAGAGATAAAACATATTGTGTGTAAGCATATTTCACTTGTACTGTAAACGAAAGATAAAAGCACAAAAAGAAGTAAACCTTTGCTATAGAAAAAAGAAAAAAAATTTTTTTCTAAATTTTAAGAGTGTAACATTATTTTTGGCTCTGAAATTTTTAAAAATACTGAGCATATTCCTGAACCGATAACTTTCATCATTTAAAATGATATCACTTCTAAACAGTATTCCTTTGAGCCAAAACGGAACTAAGATACCCAGTGGAATTTTAAGAAACGTTCATGTTGCTGATTTCCAAGTACTACCTTCAATTTGGGAGAAATATTTTTTCCATGATATTTATATTATTGTAGTTGTCATGTAATGAAACTGATCAATACATTTTCTTTGGTTTAAAAGTAATGAAAGTGTTCTAACTTTTTATAAAAACACGGAAAAAATTCACGTAATGGTTGACACCTAAGACAAAACAAAAAATTGTTGCCTTGTCGCAGAACGGACACATTTTTTTTTTCCGAAACTGTGTAAAACATTAGCACGAAATGCTAAAATACCAAGATCGCTACAGGATGACAACCTGGAAATGAATACATGGTAGTCATGTTAGTTACATTGTTCGTCCCTTAAGCATGCCCTGTTTACAGTTGCTTTAGGGAATCACTTGTAAAAACCTGTTCTAATCGTATAACATGAGTAAGTTAATTATGGCGTTAATCACTTAAACAGTTAAACCACTGACTGGCTGTTTAGAATAACAAATTCCATTCTGTACCAATCCCTTCCTTCAGAATAAACTAAGCCCCAAACTGATAGTTAAGAGGAAGACACATAGCCAAACGAGCAAAGTATCGAATCTGCCACATCTCACCATAGCAGCACATCACTCAAACCTGATGTTGTCTCTGTCTCACCTCCCAAAACCCCAACTACAAGTCTCCTTTAGAGCTGTTAGTCTCCAGACAGGTAATTGCGTTAATTAGTGAGGATCCGCCATCTTTCTTCACGTTTCTGAAGCCATTAGAATTAATAACATGTCAACTACATGATGCGTAAGAGTAAAAAATCTCCGCAGATGACATGCCGGAACAGGCCCTCTCTGTAATGAAACTAACTGCCCATTTTATGGCAATATTCTCAATTCAAGTCCGTTTTGCATTCCAGTGGTTAAAACGGTAAGTCTAGCGGAAAGGTAGGGAACGCCGTGGCCAACCACTACGGCCTTCTCCACGGGTGCTCGGTGTCGTATAGGCGGAGGCATTTCGTTTCGTTGTCTCGTCTGAGGCCAGCTTTCATCCGTCCGCACAAGCTGCTATGGTGAATTTTCCTCTCATGACATGGACAGGCCGTTTCTCGTCACTAAAAGGCCTTGTTACGTTGCAAAATCAACAATGATCCTCCCCTTACAGAGCGAATTCAAACAGGAATCTTTCCTTGTATGTTTGATGTCTCGGTCGAAAACAGCTCAGAACCCGCTGTTGCCCGAGTATGTATTTATTCCAGTTCCATTAGTTGTTCTCCTCTTTTCCTCCTTCTCTCCATCTCTTCCTCTGCCCTCACCTTTAACTCCTTCTGCCCATCTCTCTGGCCACCTCCACCAGCCCCACTCTCTGTCCATTTCCTGATGATGTTTGGTTTGTGGGGCGCTCAACTTCAAACATCCCCTTAGAAAAATTTATAAATGACAGTGCTGGAAAACCTCTACGTTATTTGATTTTCCAACAGCTGAGCAAAACTGAACGTACTCAGACATTTCTCTCTTTACTTATTCTGATCAACATTAAACTGACAAACAATATTTTTAGCGCAACGCAATCTGACTTTCAGTAATCCCTACAAAAGAATGGCCCTGACTAACAATAATCTATACCTTTAATGAATCACTTATCTCACAAAAATCTTCGTTACTCGAACCACTGCAATACAGCGAGCGCCAATACTGCCAGCTAAATAAAAGATTCTAACTACTGAAGGCACTAACTACTGATAGGCACAGTTAGCAAATGAAAGATTTTAATAGAGAACAAACAATGTATTTACCTTAATAGTGTTCAAAAGGCATAATATATATAGCAGTTCATGACATCCAGTCTTACAAATTTCCTTTTGCTGACGGACACACATCCAGATCGTCCGCTCTCAAAACTCTGCCATCTCTCTCCCCACATCCACCAGTGCTGGCGGCTCACCTCCAACTGCACAATGCTATGCGCTGTTCACATCCAACTGCCCAACACTACAATAGCAAATATTCCAACAATGCAAACCAGCCACAGACTGCACACAGCACAGTCAGTGATTTTCATACAGAGCGCTACATGGCGTTACCAACATAAAAACCTAAACAGCATACTTACAAACTGCACTGTTATCAGTTGCTCAGTCCAAACTTTCCACTTTCATGAATGATGATGAAATGATGAGGACAACACAAACACCAAATCATCTTGAGGCAAGTGAAAATCCCTGACCCCGTTGGGAATCGAACCCGCGACCCAGTGCTCGGGAAGCGAGAACGCGACCACAAGACCACGAGCTGCGGAGAGCCATTTCCTCCTGTCCTCCTGCCCCTATCTCTCTGTTTGTCTATTACTCTTCCCCCCCCCTCCCCTCTCTCTGTTCTCTGTTCATCTGTTCCTCATCTGTTCCTTCCCCTCTGTCCATTTCTTCTTCCCCTCCCTCTGTACATCTTCTCTTTGCCCCTCTCTCTATCCATCACCTCTCCACCTCTCTGCGCCAGTCTCCTCATACCCCTCTCTCTCCATCTCCTCCTCTGCCAATCTCCCCCTCCCCTTCACAACTCGTCTCTTCCTGACGCATATCTGTGTCCATCTCTCTCCACCTTACCGACCCTACCCCAGTATGGGGTTGCTGGTGCTTATCCGACATTATATCTTTTCCGACAGTAAGTAATATGGGTACTAGGTTTGGTCGAAATCGATCCAGGGGCTTAGAAGGCGCTTTTTACTCGTGGTTTTGCACATATATTTAACATATTTTACAAACTGGTACACGTATATCACCTGTATCTCTAGCGGATTTTGGCCTGAAGTTTAGTTTTCAAGGAGCTCAGTGTTTATGGAGTCACACCTCCTGAATTGTGTCTCGTACAATGATATATAGTTTTGTGAATAGAGCTTTTAGTAAAGAAGTATCCAATTAAAAGGTCATGCCGAACGTAGTAGGCGATAAACTATTTTCCTTATATCATTCTGTGTGGGGTATGAGCGAGAAAAATTCTCGTAAAAGTTTGGAATTATGTGGAAAGTTTATTGCAAGTCACTAAGTACACTCATTCTCAAATATCAAATGTTGTTTTTGTTGTTGTGGTCTTCAGTCCTGAGACTGGTTTGATGCAGCTCTCCATGCTACTCTATCCTGTGCAAGCTTCTTCATCTCCCAGTACCTACTGCACCCTACATCCTTCTGAATCTGCTTAGTGTATTCATATCTTGGTCTCCCTCTACGATTTTTACCCTCCACGCTGCCCTCCAATACTAAATTGGTGATCCCTTGATGCCTCAGAACATGTCCTACCAACCGATCCCTTCTTCTGTCTACGTTTCTTAACGCCCCCCCCCCACCCCCCTCCCACTCACCTCCACGCCTTTGAGAGGTGGGTGGTTCTTAGCCCTGCAGTAGTTTTGGAACAAACATAAATACATACATACATATATGCATAAATCCACTTTTATAATATGTACGGATACATACATCGTAAGCATCGACGTCATTCAGCTGATTTATCAAAATGACGATTTTTCGCTTTTCCAAATTTTTGACAACTCTACATTCGCCACGCATATCAATTCTTAGCGGACTACATGAAGTCCATTGCAGAAATGAAAGTAAATGAACGTCAAAACATAGGGACTTAGAGAAGGGAGAGGGTGTTTTGAGAGCCGTCCCGCTTCCCGTTGCAGCGTTCGCGTCGGCGTGGGGCCAGGACATGGAGGGAGAAGACGGGCCGCAGCAGGGCGACTACTCCCCCGGCGTGCAGGTGCCGCGCCAGGACTGCCCGTGCAGCACGACGCTGCAGTACGACCCCGTCTGCGGCACCGACGGCGTCACCTACCCCAACCCGCAGCGCCTCGACTGCGTCCGCCGCTGCGGAAGGAGTGAGTCTACCGCCAGCGGGCGAGATACCGCCACCGACTTCCACACTTGTCTTACTCTATATTTATTCAGCACTTCTGTGCAGCTTCCACCCACACACACACACACACACACACACACACGGTCACGGACACCTTTATTTCTGTAGCACTTCTCTTCAACTTCCACCCACACATACAAACACACACACACGGACACGGACACACACAAATTTTTTTTTTTTTTGTACTGAAGAACCTTTAATTTGTCACGCTGCTGATAACATGTCCTTATACTTCAGCTAAAGTTAGTTTCACAAGAATACGAACTTTTAACAAAACATAGGCAAGATGAAAGGAAAAGTACCAGATGGTTGCCCGCCCGGTTGGCCGTGCGGTCTAACGCACGTCTTTCCGGCCGGGAAGGAGCGCCCGGTCCCCGGCACGAATCCGCCCGGCGGATTTGTGTCGACGTCCGGTGAACCGGCCATTCTGTGGATGGTTTTTAGGTGTTTTTCTATCTGCCTCGGCGAATGCGGGCTGGTTCCCCTTATTCCTCCTCAGCTACACTATGTCGGCAATTGCTGCGCAAACAAGTTCTCCACGTACGCGTGCACCACCATTACTCTACCACGCAAACATAGGGGTTACACTCGTCTGGTGTGAGACGTTCCCTGGGGGGTCCACCGGGGGCCGAATCGCACAATAACCCTGTGTTTAGTGTGCGGCGGCGGAGGGGTGAAGTGGACTGCGGTACTCGTCGTGGGGTTGTGGGCCACTGCGGCTGCGGCGGCGACGGACCCTCTCCGTCGTTTCTAGGTCCCTGGTTAACATACAATACCAGATAGTTAAAATTAAAGTGCAGCTGCTCAAGTAGGCCCAGTGAGAGCTGTAATTCCCGTATGGCAGTGAAACTTTGTAGATATGCTAATGCGTTAATGCGAACGGATTTAGTTCTGGAAAAAATTTAGTTCCAGTTGTCGTCGTCAGGTGCAAATCTGGCGCTACGCACTGTCTGTATGATGGTATCACATCCACGGTGTCACTTGACATTCCATATAATGAGTGAACAGTATCTTTACTGGGAAGAGAGTCGTGCACTGTTACTGAAACTGTTTTATACGAACGGCAGCAATTCTCGTGCTGCATTGACAGAGTATTGCCGACTGGAAGGTATGAAGAGAGGCCCTATGTCGTTAAATGGTTTAAACAAGATGATAATGAAATTCGAAAACACGAGTGGGTTTGGTGTGGCACCTGGAAGAGGAAGGCGTCCTATTCCGGTGGAAGCTATTGACAAGCTTTCTGTTTATGTAACTGACTCTGCAGCAGGAGCTAAGTGCTCTTTCAATGTCACGAGAGTTGTCCGTCCCATGATCTATAGAACGGAAAGTTTTGTGGTCTATTTTACACTGGTAACGGTACAAGATCCCGACCACGCAGCAATTGAAACTTCATGTTCTCAGCAATGTTCTGAATTTGCTCTTCGGTTTCTGATCTGAATCCATGTGACTTTTGGTTCGGCGGCTATCTAAAAGAAAGCGTTTAGCACGGACGCATTTGGTGTTAACCCGATCTGAAGGCTATCCTACAGGAACATGTTAGTCAGGCTTCACCGGAAATGCTGCGAGCAATTGTGATCACATTGTTTCACTGACTATACATGCGGCGGTTAATAATAAAACATTATGTTTTTCTCACTTGTTTGACCTTTCCGGCCCTCGTCGCAACCCTAATCCATTACATATGGAAACATTTCTATGCGTCTTTCTTGCATTCACAGCTCCAGATTTGTACCTGGTGGCCAAAATTGGAGCAATTTTTTTGCAGCGCAAAGCGGGCAGCATTAACGCGTTAGAATGGCCAGCAAGTTTCCATGCCATACGATGATTACAGCCCTCTCTGGACTTCTGAGAGCGACTGCACTTTCATTATAAATACCCAGTAGACAGGTATGTTGGAGAAGACGAATTTGGATTTAGAGAAGGCAGAGGAACAAGAGAAGCAATTTTTTCCTGCACTTACTCTTCAGAGATCGATGAATATGAATAGAAGAAGTCACCCTCCTTCACTGACTTAGAAAAGGTTTTTGACAATGTGAACTGGTAGCTACTCTTAAAAAGTATAAAAAAATATTACTTGACTGGAAGAATAGAAGAATGACTGGTCAACCGCATGAGAATCAAAGTACAAAAATAAACATCAGTAACATAGAGGAAGACAAGATGTTCCCTATTCTCATATTTATTTTACATGTTACTTGAGAAAGCTATTCAGTTCATGAGACAAAGGGAATAAAAGTCAATGGCGAAAGGATACATTATACACTCCTGGAAATGTAAAAAAGAACACATTGACACCGGTGTGTCAGACCCACCATACTTGCTCCGGACACTGCGAGAGGGCTGTACAAGCAATGATCACACGCACGGCACAGCGGACACACCAGGAACCGCGGTGTTGGCCGTCGAATGGCGCTAGCTGCGCAGCATTTGTGCACCGCCGCCGTCAGTGTCAGCCAGTTTGCCGTGGCATACGGAGCTCCATCGCAGTCTTTAACACTGGTAGCATGCCGCGACAGCGTGGACGTGAACCGTATGTGCAGTTGACGGACTTTGAGCGAGGGCGTATAGTGGGCATGCGGGAGGCCGGGTGGACGTACCGCCGAATTGCTCAACACGTGGGGCGTGAGGTCTCCACAGTACATCGATGTTGTCGCCAGTGGTCGGCGGAAGGTGCACGTGCCCGTCGACCTGGGACCGGACCGCAGCGACGCACGGATGCACGCCAAGACCGTAGGATCCTACGCAGTGCCGTAGGGGACCGCACCGCCACTTCCCAGCAAATTAGGGACACTGTTGCTCCTGGGGTATCGGCGAGGACCATTCGCAACCGTCTCCATGAAGCTGGGCTACGGTCCCGCACACCGTTAGGCCGTCTTCTGCTCACGCCCCAACATCGTGCAGCCCGCCTCCAGTGGTGTCGCGACAGGCGTGAACGCAGGGACGAATGGAGACGTGTCGTCTTCAGCGATGAGAGTCGCTTCTGCCTTGGTGCCAATCATGGTCGTATGCGTGTTTGGCGCCGTGCAGGTGAGCGCCACAATCAGGACTGCATACGACCGAGGCACACAGGGCCAACACCCGGCATCATGGTGTGGGGAGCGATCTCCTACAATGGCCGTACACCACTGGTGATCGTCGAGGGGACACTGAATAGTGCACGGTACATCCAAACCGTCATCGAACCCATCGTTCTACCATTCCTAGACCGGCAAGGGAACTTGCTGTTCCAACAGGACAATGCACGTCCGCATGTATCCCGTGCCACCCAACGTGCTCTAGAAGGTGTAAGTCAACTACCCTGGCCAGCAAGATCTCCGGATCTGTCCCCCATTGAGCATATTTGGGACTGGATGAAGCGTCGTCTCACGCGGTCTGCACGTCCAGCACGAACGCTGGTCCAACTGAGGCGCCAGGTGGAAATGGCATGGCAAGGCGTTCCACAGGACTACATCCAGCATCTCTACGATCGTCTCCATGGGAGAATAGCAGCCTGCATTGCTGCGAAAGGTGGATATACACTGTACTAGTGCCGACATTATGCATGCTCTGTTGCCTGTGTCTATGTGCCTGTGGTTCTGTCAGTGTGATCATGTGATGTATCTGACCCCAGGAATGTGTCAATAAAGTTTCCCCTTCCTGGAACAATGAATTCACGGTGTTCTTATTTCAATTTCCAGGAGTGTATTAGACTTGCTGGTGGCTTCCTGATTGTTGCAGGCTCCTAAAAGGAAATGAACTGAGTGTTGCATGTCCTGTAGACACTCAAAATATGGAAATTAAAAGCGAAAAAAAAAGTTACGGGAGAAATTAAAACCAATACCAAAACTGATGACGTCAGAATTGAGCAGGTGAAACAATTTTGTCACCTCGGTCTTATGATAAAAGAGGACAACAGAAGCTTGATGGAAGTGGAAGAAGAGTAGTATTTGGCAACGCAGGCATTTATGACTAAGAAAAACATTTTAACCAGCAAACATATGAACACAGATGTCAAAACATCCTTTCAAAAATTATTCGTATGAAGTACATTGCTGTCTGGAAGTGAAAGTTGGATTCTCGGTAAACTGAAAAGGAACCGACTTGAAGCTGCTGAAATGTGGATACGGCGGAGAATGAGAAGAACGAGTTGGACCGAAAGAAAAACCGACCTGGAAGTCTTGTGGGGAGTCGACGAAGGAAGGAGCTTATTAACGGAAATGGTAAAGAGAAAAATAAAATTTATTGTACACGTCATCAGACAAAAGACCTTCATCATTTAATATTCTTGAAGGGAAAGTGCTGGGAAAGAAAAGAAGATAATATGCTAGGTTTAAACATTTAGAAAGCATCGAGAAGAGGATAGAATGTGACATTTCATGGAATTGAAACGAACAGCCAGTGACAGGAGAGAGTGGTTACATTGACAAGGAATTAGCCTTCAGAGTATGTATTATCTATGAAGGCACTAACTCCAATCAAATGCCTTCATCAAACTCCAATAACGTTTCTCATTCGTCCCGAGTCACTTGCTACTTCTTTGCGTCAGTTTCTAATGACAGGTCTGACGCGGTCAGTCACGAATTCCCCACCTGTACTAACATCTTCACCGCAGAGAAGAACTTTCTCCCACGATCCTCACTTAATTGTCAGATATATTAAAATCTCACAGTTTTTACCCTCTACTACTCTTTCAAGTAGCATGGAAGTTATTCCTTGATGTGTTAAAACAAATCCTATCAATCTGTCCTTCCTTCTTGGCATCGCTTTCCACAAATTCCTCACTTCGCCAGGTCTGTGTAGAACCTCCACATTTCTTGTCATCTTAACTAATTTTTGACATACTTCTGTAACACTACATCTCTTCTACTTCTCGCGTTTCCGCCGTCTATGCTTCGCTTCCAAGCAGTGCCGTGCTCCAAACGTACATTCTCTGAAATTTCTTCATCCAATTTGATAGTATTAGACTTTTTTTCACCGGGAATGCGTCCTTTGCTCCATCAGTCATGTGTTATTTCGCATCAAAGGTAGTAGAATTTTTCCACTTCATCGTCTTCAGTTTTGCTGTGAAGACAATCGCTAGTCTCATTTTTGCTACTTATAATTACTTTTGTCTGTATTCCGTTTAGTCTCAAATCATACTCAATGGACGTCTATCTTCGCCTTCTTCTCAAAGGTGTTGAACCCGCTGTAAATGATATGGATGGTAGCAGTGCTTACGTAATGTCTGCCATATTCTTGTATGTGGAACGCCAGTACGTGTAGAAATTGTGCATACGATTGTTCTAGGTCTACACACTAGCAACATAAAAACGTCTTCTGCTCTATTCACACTCTCTTCATTTGTACTTGCAGATGAAAAACGACTGCTGCGCACTGCACCAGTCTCTGAAACCTCAGTGGAAGAATGACTAAACACTTTTGAATATGATACGCTGCGGTTAGCAAATTGTCTACCTTATTGGGGGAAGGGACCAAACAGCTAAGGCATCGGTCCCATCGAATTAGGGAAGTATGGGGAAGGAAGCCAGCCGTGCCATTTCAAAGGAACCATCCCGGCATTTGCTTGAAGCGATTTAGGGAAATCACAGAACATTTAAATGGAATGGCCGGACGGGGATTCGAACCGTCGTCTTCCCGAATGCGAGTCCAATGTGGTAACCACTGCGCCACCTCGTTCGATATGCTGCCTTGTCTGCATGTTCGAATCACGTGTCCCTATTACATTCGTTCGTGATTGAAAATTCCAGAGATTCATTCCTTATTTCCCGATCAGTACTCTCCCTATAGAATCGATTAATTATTACTCCTTAACCTATTACATTCGTTCGTGATTGAAAATTCCAGAGATTCATTCCTTATTTCCCGATCAGTACTCTCCTTATAGAATCGATTAATTATTACTCCTTAACTTTTTCCCTCCCACTTTTTTTTTTGAACGAACCTGACTCACATTTCTATGTGTTATCAAATATGTAACTTGTCCAGTCGTAGCTGTCTGTCTGTTACCTGTCTGTAGTCTCCCCCTCTTCCTTTCCTTAATCAAGTATATTGGCAATCGAAATCCGTTCTAAACGAGAAGTAGTTAGATGTTTCCACAGTCTAGGAAGGAGGAGACTTTTCAGTCTCATGTTAGGGGACGCGGTGACAAACAGAACCGCTTGGTTTTCTCAGTCCAACCTGCAACACAGTCCTAGAGTGAAATAAATAAATAAATAAATGGTTCTGAGCACTATGGGACTTAACTTCTCAGGTCATCAGTCCCCCAGAACTTAGAACTACTTAAAACTAACTAACCTAAGCACATCATACACATCCATGCCCAAGGCAGGATTCGAACCTGCGACCTTAGCGGTCGCTCGGTTCCAGACTGTAGCGACTAGAACCGCTCGGCCACTCCGGCCGGCAAAATAAATAAATATAGCATACGTGACTAACTAGCTTGGTTTACACATTGCACGAAAAGATCAACTGTTCTCGACTGTGAGTGTTTTGTAATTTGTGTTGCAGATGTGGCAATCCGATTCCGTGGCGCCTGCTAGCCGTTGGAAGCGACTATCATCAGGAGGAAGAACGCACCGCTAGTTCCCGGATAATACCCGCGCAGCCTCAGCGTTGCTACTTTTTAAAACCGGTGCTGCCAATACGTCTGTCAGATGTAACGCTTGATGGATAATAAATTGTTACTAGTGATCGAAGTGCAGTTTGCTTCTATTAACCGATAGGAACCTACCTGACCCTAAAAATTACTCTTTCCTTTTATATTCACCGACAGTACAGTTAAGATACAAATTCCGATTCAGATAACATTCAGGTGTTAGAGATAGTTATGAAATAACTTGTCAAGTGTCTAGTCATTCTCTGTTGATAGAATTGTATATCTGAGTAAATTTCTGCTGTCAATTATTATTAAAAACCTGCTCTCACTCATAATGCAGTAGCATTACAGATAATTAATCAAAAGATTATTGTTTATTTCACACAGAGAGTAACCTGCAATTCAAAATATGAAAACAAGCTGTTGTTTAACCTGCAATTCAAAATATGAAAACAAGCTGTTGTTTAAGTTGGTGGAGGTATTTACAATATTTTTCTTCATCGTGTGACCAAGCAACAACGGTGTTATCAATAGAAGCCACAATTTAATGCTTGTTGCAGTACTGATTCTTCGACTGCCCATAAAGAGGTGTGCTGAGCTTCGACGCCACAGCTACATAAATTCTAGTACATAATTAATCAATAGCACGTAACATCCAGTTCACGGTCGAAACTAGAAAACGATGGCGTATTGCTCTTTTCAATACAAACGTGTGTACAAAACCTGAGGTCACAGTTGGTCAAAGAGTTTACAGGACACCCAACATCGCTCTACACACGTCTACCAGGAGGGCACATCGGGTAATCGGTACAGGACACTCAAACTGCAAAATTTTCGTTTAAGTTACAGAGTCAATGAATGTTATAGAAGAACAATACACAACAAAGCAAAATAAAGTCTTCAGGGAGATAAAGATGAACAGGAGTACATTGTATGCTTGTAGTACGAGAAGGAAGTCAGCGAATATGTGAGAAAAATTCTCCGCCGAATGCCCAGTAGGTTGATCTACGGAATACGCAACAAAATCAGTAATTCGCTCGGCTCCACGAGGTTTGCTGTCGACAAGCCGTCCAGGCCTGAAGCCTGTAGCGTCCCTCCAGGTGAGGAGTAGTACCACTAACTGATCAAAAGTATCCGGAGACCTATAAGTCAAACTAATAAGAGATGTTTTATGAAGGTTCAGCTCTGCTGGAGGCACGTTCAGTGAGGTGTTCGTCTGAAATAAGCATCAAACGAAAAAACTACAAAGAATGAAACTCGTCTAGCTTGAAGGGGGAAACCGGATGGCGCTATGGTTGGCCCGACAGATGGCGCTGCCATAGGTCAAACGGATATCAACTGTGTTTTTTTAAATACGAACCCCCATTTATTATTACATATTCGTGTAGTACGTAAAGAGATATGAATGTTTTAGTTGGACCACTTTTTTCGCTTTGTGATAGATGTCGCAGTAATAGTCACAAATCTATAAATACGTGGTATCACGTAACAATCCGGCAGTGCGGACGGTTTTTGCTTCGTGATACGTTACCCGTCTTAAAATGGACCGTTTACCAATTGCGGAAAAGGTCGATATCGTGTTGATGTATTTCTATTGTGATCAAAACGCCCAACGGGCGTGTGCTATGTATGCTGCTCGGTATCCTGAGCGACATCATCTAAGTGTCCGGACCGTTCGCCAGATAGTTACGTTATTTAAGGAAACAGGAAGTGTTCAGCCACATGTGAAACGTCAACAACGACCTGCAACAAATGATAATACCCAAGAAGGTGTTTTAGCTGCTGTCGCGGCTAATCGGCACATCAGTAGCAGACAAAAAAAATGGTTCAAATGGCTCTGATCACTATGGGACGTAAGTGTTGAGGTCATCAGTCCCCTAGAACTCAGAACTACTTAAACCTAACTAACCTAAGGACATCACACACATCCATGCCCGAGGCAGGGTTCGAACCTGCGACCGTAGCGGACGCGCGATTACAGACTGTAGCGCCTATAACCGCTCGGCCACTCCGAGTAGCAGACAAATTCCGCGAGAATCGGGAATCTGAGAAACGTCGATGTTGAGAATGCTACATCAACATCGATAGCACCCGTACCATAATTCTATGCACCAGGAATTGCATGGTGACGATTTTGAACGTCGTGTAATGTTCTGCCACTGGGCACAAGAGAAATTACGGGACGATGTCAAATTCTTTGCACACGTTCTATTTAGCGACGAAGCGTCATTCACCAACAGCGGTAACGTAAACCGGTATAATATGCACTATTGGGCAACGGAATATCCACGATGGCAGCGACAAGTGGAACATCAGCGACCTTGGCGGGTTAATTATGGGAGGAAGGATAATTGGCCCCCATTTTATCGATGGCAATCTAAATGGTGCAATGTATGCTGATTTCCTACGTAATGTTCTACTGATGTTACTACAAGATGTTTCACTGCTTGACAGAATGGCGATGTACTTCCAACATGATGGATGTCCGGCACATAACTCGTGTGCGATTGAAGGTGTGTTGAATAGCATATTTCATGACAGGTGGATTGGTCGTCGAAGCACCATACCATGGCCCGCACTTTCACCGAATTTGACGTCCCCGGATTTCTTTCTGTGGGGAAAGTTGAAGGATATTTGCTATCGTGATCCACCGACAACGCCTGACGACATGCGTCAGCGCATTTTCAATGGATGTGCGAACATTACGGAAGGTGAAGTACTCGCTGTTGAGAGGAATGTCGTTACACGTATTTCCAAATGCATTGAGGTTGACGGACACCATTTTGAGCATTTATTGCAAAAAAATGGTTCAAATGGCTCTGAGCACTATGGGACTCAACATCTTAGGTCATAAGTCCCCTAGAACTTAGAACTACTTAAACCTAACTAACCTAAGGACGCCACACACGCCCATGCCCGAGGCAGGATTCGAACCTGCGACCGTAGCAGTCCCGCGGTGCATTTATTGCATTAATGTGGTATTTACAGGTAACCACCCTGTAACAGCATGCGTTCTCAGAAATGATAAGTTCACAAAGATACACACATCACATTGGAACGACCGGAATAAAATGTTCTAACGTGCCTACGTTCTGTATTTTAATTTTAAAAAACCTACCTATTACCAACAGTTCATCTAAAATTGTGATCCATATGTTTGTGACTATTGCAGCGCCATCTATCACAAAGCGAAAAAGTGGTCCAACTAAAACATTCATATTTCTTTACGTACTACACGAATATGTAATAAAAAGTGGGGGTTCCTATTTTGAAAAAGCACTTGATATCCGTTTGACCTATGGCTGCACCACCTAGCACGCCAAACATAGCGCCATCTGGTTTCCCACTTCAAGCTAGACAAGTTTCGTTCTTTGTAGTTTTTTCGTTTGACGCTTATTTTGTGAGATATTTGGCCCGGTCACTATCAATGGACCAACCTATATACAAGGTGTTACAAAAAGGTACGGCCAAACTTTCAGGAAACATTCCTCACACACAAATAAAGAAAAGATGTTATGTGGACATGTGTGCGGAAACGCTTAATTTCCATGTTAGAGCTCATTTTAGTTTCGTCAGTATGTACTGTACTTCCTCGCTTCACCGCCAGTTGGCCCAATTGAAGGAAGGTAATGTTGACTTCGGTGCTTGTGTTGACATGCGACTCATTGCTCTACAGTACTAACATCAAGCACATCAGTACGTAGCATCAACAGGTTAGTGTTCATCACGAACGTGGTTTTGCAGTCAATGCAATATTTACAAATGCGGAGTTCGCAGATGCCTATTTGATGTATGGATTAGCACGGGGCAATAGCCGTGGTGCGGTACGTTTGTATCGAGACAGATTTCCAGAACGAAGGTGTCCTGACAGGAAGACGTTCGAAGCAATTGTTCGACGTCTTAGGGAGCAGGGAACATTCCAGCCTATGACTCGCGACTGGGGAAGACCTAGAACGACGTGGACACCTGCAATGGACGAGGCAATTCTTCTTGCAGTTGACGATAACCCTTATGACAGCGTCAGAGAAGTTGCTGCTGTTCAAGGTAACATTAACCACGTCACTGTATGGAGAGTGCTACGGGAGAACCAGTTGTTTCTGTACCATGTGCAGCGTGTGCAGGAACTATCAGCAGCCGGCCGAAGTGGCTGTGCGGTTAAAGGCGCTGCAGTCTGGAACCGCAAGACCGCTACGGTCGCAGGTTCGAATCCTGCCTCGGGTATGGATGTTTGTGATGTCCTTAGGTTAGTTAGGTTTAACTAGTTCTAAGTTCTAGGGGACTAATGACCTCAGCAGTTGAGTCCCATAGTGCTCAGTGCCAACTATCAGCAGCTGATTGGCCTCCACCGGTACACTTCCGCGAATGGTTCATCCAACAATGTGTCAATCCTCATTTCAGTGCAAATGTTCTCTTTGCGGATGAGGCTTCATTCCAACGTATCAAATTTAAAATTTTCACAATCAACATGTGTGGGCTGACGAGAATCCGCACGAAATTGTGCAATCACGTCATCAACACAGATTTTCTGTGAACGTTTGGGCAGGCATTGTTGGTGATGTCTTGATTGGGCCCCTATGCTCAATGGAGCACGTTATCATGATTTCATACGGGATTCTTTTCATACGGGATTCTCTACCTGTGCTGCTAGAACATGTGCCTTTACAATTACGACACAACATGTGGTTCATGCACGATGTAGCTCCTGCACATTTCAGTCGAAGTGTTTGTACGCTTCTCAACAATAGATTCGGTGACCGATTGATTGGTAGAGGCGGACCAATTCCATGGCCTCCACGCTCTCCTGACCTCAACCCTCTTGACTTTCATTTATGGAGGCACTTGAAAGCTCTAGAGACTCTTCGTGCTCGTATTGTGGACGGCTGTGATATAATACGCCATTCTCCAGGGCTGCATCAGCGCATCAGGCATTCCATGCGACAGAGGGTGGATGCACGTATCCTCGCTAACGGAGGACATTTTGAACATTTCCTGTAACAAAGTGTTTGAAGTCACGCTGGTACGTTCTGTTGCTGTGTGTTTCCGTTCCATGATTAATGTGATTTGAAGAGAAGTAATAAAATGAGCTCTAACACGGAAAGTAAGCGTTTCCGGACACATGTCCACATAACATATTTTCTTTCTTTGTGTGTGAGGAATGTTTCCTGAACGTTTGGCCGTACCTTTTTGTAACACCCTGTATATATAAGCCTTCGTACGAGCCCTAATTTCTCTCCGTAATAATGTACGTTGGCAGCAATAGAATCATTCTGCAGTCAGCTTCAAGTGCTGATTCTCTCTACACATTTTCTCATTGGCGCTTGTCGAAAAGAGCGTCACTCTCCCTTCTAGTTCCTGAAGCATCTCCGTAATATTTGCGTGTTGATCGCATCTACCGGTAACAAAACTAACAGCCCACCTCTGAATTGCTTTGGTATGTTCCTTTAATTCGAGCTGGCGGGGGGTCCCAAACACTCTAGCAGTATTCAAGAATGGATAACATATAAGCGACATTACTGTATCGACTAAAACATCTGTAATGCTGTTTTCGAACATCATGGGCTAGTTTTCCTACTCATCTGCATTAAATTACATTTATCTGCTTTCAGAGATAGCTGCCATTCATCGTACCAACCAGAAATTTTTTCAGTCACCTGTTACACTCCTACAGTCGCCCAAGGAAGACACCTTCCCGGGCAACACTGCATTATCAGCAAACAGCCGCAGACTGCTCTGACCCTATCATTCACATTATTTATGCAGAAAGAGAATAAGAGCGATCGTATCACACTTCCCATGGACGCTCCTGTCTCCGACGACTGAGGACAACGTACTGGGTCCTATTACATAAGAACGAACCACTCACATATGTGTGAACCTATACCATATGCTCGTACCGTAGTTAACATTCTGCAGTGTGGAATATGGAATCTGCATGTTGCCCTTCGTCCACAGTTCGCAGAACATCATGTGAAAAAAAAGGGCAAGCTGAGATTCGCACGAACGATTTTACGTGGGACCGAATCTTTTTTATTGTCGTCATTCGCGCGCCCCCTTTTGTACCGAAAGTGCAACAGTCTTTGCTTCCTCAGCATTTTTTGTATTTTGTTGTTAAACTGCAATGGGTCTTTCCAATTCTTAATTCAGTTACTTGGCACAAGATTCTCCAGCGTGCGATTTACAATCCGTTTCAACTCTGCGAATAGTTCCCCTACGTCTATCGTACTGGAACTTAATGATGTCCATTAAATGTCGAAGTGAGGATTTAGCAACTGCATATCTGCTCTTTCTATCAAAAGTACTCTCCTGGGCTTCTTGATTGATTTATTAACTTCACTAACCATCGCCGCTATGATGACGCCATGCTCACTAACCCTTGCCTCTGCACTGACCCTGTCGATAAGGTCAAAAAAATGGTTCAAATGGCTCTGAGCACTATGGGACTCAACATCTGTGGTCATCAGTCCCCTAGAACTTACAACTACTTAAACCTAACTAACCTAAGGACATCACACACATCCTTGCTCGAGGCAGGATTCGAACCTGCGACGGTAGCGGTCACGCGGTTCCAGACTGAAGCGCCTAGAACCGCACGGCCACACCGGCCGGCCGATAAGTTCAGAACGTTTGTACCTATACGGTACAAAATATTTCCTTTGTGCTTGGGCTGCCGAAGTAGCTGCTCAAGACAGTTTTCGGAAAACGTGTTCATAAGTACTTCGCAAGGCTGCTTACCCTTTTCCCTGCAATGGGTCCTTAGAGGTCCCATCCTATATTCGCTAAGTGGAAATCCCTTCCAACCAAT